>NC_141698.1:732384072-732946666 GCF_964263255.1 Lissotriton vulgaris
ACTTCATTTGGCAATTTTTTTCTTTTCCAGATGACCAAAAAAAGGTGAACGCCCCCAAAGTCACCTGTCTTATTTGTGACAAAGTTCTCTCCAGGGGCAATCCCTCCAAGAAATATTCTTTTGGTAATTTTACCATGGTCCGCCACATGGAGAGGTGGCATCCCAATAATTTGGCCCAGGCTGAAGTCCAGGAACTTCGGAACAACCCACCCCCTGTGGCCAGCACTTCCTCTTCTTTACCCTCACTTTCTGGTCCTGAAGAACGCCAAATGGTGCTGTGGCGATTTTGAGATCACGAGGACAGTATTCCAGGTATGCAGAGAAATCAGGAAGAATCATGGTAACTACAAGTCCCAGACTGCCCTGGGATTTTCTAGTGGGATATAAGCACTTCCTTTCCAAGGGGAAAGTGCTTGTCAATTAATCCTGTTGGAGAATCAAGGAGGGCGGATGGTATTCCCCGCCGGATCCCAGCGAGAAGAGCACAGCCTTTTTGGAAGCCTGTTTGTCCTGACTTCAAGTGCCTGAATACCGGCTGGTATTGTAACCCCATTCTGATTGTTTGTGAGAAAAGCGCGGGCTCGCCTTTTCTCTACTTGTCCTGAAAGCTTTGGAAACTGGATACTTTGTTTCTGCTAAATAGTAAGTGTAGCCGCGATGTTATTGTGAGGCGCGAGACGCTTCTGATTTAACACGCGAGAAATGTAACAGTGTTTCTATTTCTGTAACGCGACCGGATTTTGGACGCGCTCATGGAAAAACGCTGTTAGTTTGTAGCAAGGTTTTTGTGTAGTTAAGCAGGTACTGAATCTCCGGAGTATAATCGCCTGCTCTTTGTATTCGAGACATTTGTAGCGCTGCAAAGCCAACGTTATTATTTCTTTGTGCCAGAGACACTGTATCTTTTTGTGGATAATCCTGCCCCAGTATTGTGAAGGAAACAATAAGAAGGGAGCACGAGTGAAAGAGAAGTGACTTTCTTGAAGGGGACTAGTGCTGTGAAGAGGCACGTGTTTTGGTATTAGCCTCCTGAACCTGCATTTGTTTTGGACTTTCTTTTATCGGCATCAGTGAGATAAGTCTGGGATTACACTGGAAATAAAGGAAGGGAATAGAGGAATCCTGGTGAGTGAAGAAAGGCACACGCACAATACAGGAAAAACAGGGGTCAGTGAGTATATGAGTAATTGTGTGTTTTGTCATCCCACTTGCAGCCTTGAAGGTATACTAGACCCAGCCCAAAGAGTAAATCAAGTCCCAGAGAGAAGTCGGGGGAACACACCTTCATCCTCTTTCCCTTTTTTCCTCTGGGGTGCGGAGTCTGACAGAGTAGTATATATTCTCTGCTGGGTTCCGTATTGTGAGGAAATAAGGGACTTAGCATCAGATATCGTCTCTGCTTGGCCACAGGACAAGGTTAGTGGTGTTCTTGGAGTTTACACTACTGCCAATCTCGACAGATTGACAAGCCCAAGTGTACGAGCCCGGCCTAGACGATGAATATAGAAAGTGTGTTGAAGTCTGTGGTAGAGAGCCTTGCTGCTCTGCAACAGGAGGTCACTACTTCTAGAACGGAGAATCAGGTGTTATTAAGGAAGTGGGGGTGCTTCGGACAGAAGTAGCAGGGTTAGCACGTAAACATACAGGAGGGGCGTCTTACATCAAGCCAGCCACATTACAACCCCCTGCATCTACGGTCTCTCAGGGAGCTGAAGGGCGGGGGGGGTTTCTCTGTCCTCCTCAGACACTTCTTCACCTCCTGACACTGTACCCACCGTGCATGTGATACAAAGCACGGGTATTCCTCTTGCGCCCCCTGAAAGGTTCTATGGGGATCCCCGTAAGTTTGAGACCTTCCTGAACCAGTGTAGATTACACTTTTTGTGTAAACCAGGGGTGTTCCAGGAAGATGGTGCGAAAACGGCGTTCATGATGTCGTATATGGGAGGCAATGCATCTAGTTGGTCAATACCCTTGGTGGAGAGAAATGATCCTGTGTTGCACAATTTCGAGGACTTTTGTTTAGAACTACGAAGACTTTTTGATAGGAAGCTACACATGTTGTCCTTGGATAGAGAGCTATTAACATTGCGCCAAGGGTCTCAAGACTTGCTTTCTTACATCACTTTGTTTAATCGTCTAGTGGTTGAAACAGAGTGGCCCACGGCGAAAAGAATATCTATCTTCTATCAAGGACTAAGAGGGGAGCTTAAAGACGTGTTGGCACAAGTAGTGCAGCTCCCTTCTACCTGTGAAGAGTTGATCGACCTGACAGTCCAATTGGACCACCGACTTCTGGAAAGAAGGGGTGGTAGGTACAGAGGAGAAGGACGTTTCTTCTATCCCCGGTTCAAGAATACCACAGAGGAGCATCCGAAATCGCCTGATGGGGTAGAGCCTATGCAGATCGGAGGTATAAGGGGACCCCTCTCAAAGGAAGAGAAGGAGAAGAGAAGAAGACTGAAGCAATGCCTGTATTGTGGCAAGGGAGGCCATTTCATTAAGGATTGTAGGGCGAGGAATGCCTTGCCGGGAAGATTCCAAGGGCCAAATACCCAAGCGATGATTCAAGCAGGAAGACCGGCGGAAAACTAGAACGCCCAAATCAGGAAGAGGTCTCTGCCTTGGGTTGTCAATTACAAACGATCTCACCAACACTTGCAAACACCTTGCATCCCGCAGTAGCTCATATGAACCTGAAGGTCACCCTGTGGGTTAATTCTCGTGAAGCTATGGAAATCGATGCATTACTGGATTCAGGTGCTACAGGCAACTACATCGATCAAGAATATGCGATGAAGATAGGAATCGTCTGCGAGAAGAAGGACAAACCGGAGTTAGTGAAAGCAGTCGATGGGACTGTCTTGTCATCGGGCCCTGTGTCCTATCATACACGTGCGTTATTGATGCAGACGAACCAGAATCATCAGGAACATATACAATTCGATCTGATTGACGCGCCACAGTTCCGGCTCATCCTTGGAATGCCGTGGTTGACCCTTCACGATCCTAAGGTTAGTTGGGCGGTGCGAACCATCACTCTATCATCGGATTTTTGTAAAGAGAATTGTAGGCAAGCTTTGCCTGACCTGGAAAAGAATAACATCACGCCCTCTGTGTGTTTGGCAACAGAGTGTACCCGAGGACACTATTGTTGCGCCACGGTTCTCCCTGAAGAATACAAGGCTTACCGATCATTGTTCGACAAACAGAAGGCAACGGAGTTACCTCCACATCGAGTGTATGATTGCCGTATTGATCTCATTCCGGGAGCAGACATACAGTGTAGTCGAGTATATGCCTTGACTGAAAAAGAGACGCGGTATCTGAGGAATTACCTCGATGAGAATTTGGCTACGGGATTTATTCGGCATTCTACATCGCCTGCCTCATCCCCCATGTTTTTCATCCCGAAGAAGGACTGCGACGAATTACGACCATGCATCGATTACAGATCCATCAATAGAATGACCATCAAGAATCGATATCCGCTCCCTCTTATACAGGTGCTGTTGGATCAATTGAAGGGTGCCCGTTTCTTTACCAAGCTCGATCTTAGAGGGGCGTATCATCTGGTCAGAGTCCAGAAGGGAGACGAGTGGAAGACGGCGTTTCGAACAAAGTTCGGGTTGTTCGAATATAGAGTGATGCCATTCGGGCTCTGTAACGCCCCTGCCGCCTTCCAATATTTCATGGATGAAGTATTGAGAGGTTGTCTAGAAACCTTTTGTATCGTGTATATCGATGACATTTTGATCTATTCGTCGACCCTTCATGAACATGTGGAGCATGTGAAGATCGTTCTCAGGAAGTTGCAACATCATTCCTTGTATGCCAAGCTTGAAAAATGCCTGTTTCATGTCACGGAGGTCGCATTCCTTGGATATGTCATCAACGCCACAGGATTCCAAATGGATACTAGTAAGATTGAGGCGATTATCGGATGGAGTACGCCTACAAATGTGAAATCCGTTCAAAGTTTCCTTGGCTTTGCAAATTACTATAGACGGTTCATCAAGGATTTTTCAAAGATAATCCATCCCATCTCCAGCTTGTTGAGAAAAAACACACCGTTTGTATGGAACCAAGAAGCTGCTATCTCCTTCCAGTATCTGAAAGATCAGTTTACCCAAGCTCCCATCCTTCGCCATCCGGATCCTCAAATACCCTTCGTGTTGGAAACGGATGCTTCGCAATATGCAATAGGGGGTATACTATCACAACGCCATCCTGACACTGGTCAACTGCATCCTGTTGCCTTTTTCTCCAAGAAATTGACGCCTTGCGAGATCAACTATTCCATCTCGGATAAAGAACTCCTGGCAATTAAAAGGGCATGTGAAGAATGGCGTCACTACCTATTGGGAGCTGTTCACACAGTTGAAATCTACACAGACCATCGAAATCTTCTGTTCTTGAAAACCGCGAAGGCGCTTACGCCTCGGCAGTTGAGATGGACATTGTTCTTCTCGGATTATGATTTTATTATCAAGTACAGACCTGGACCACAGAATGGTAAAGCGGATGCCCTGTCTCGCCTAGGTGAAACTGAAGACCAACATGCAGGAACCACGGAAGAACCCCCACTAATCCTGAAAGAAGCAAGTGGTTGTCTACCCGCTATAGCCTTGTTGGCTACACAGGACTTTCTGGACGACGTGAAGATAGCCCTGGCAGAGTCAGATGTACAAGCATGGATACAAGAAGATCCGGAACATCGAATGGAAAAAGATGATCTTGCTTACCATGGGTCCGCTATCTATGTACCCACTGAGATCTTACAGCTGCAAGTCCTGAAATGGATACACGACTCCCCCCTAGGAGGCCATTTGGGAATCTACAAGGCCATAGTAGGTGTGGAACGCGAGTTCTGGTGGTCCAACCTTAGAGATGATGTGAGACAGTATGTCAAAAACTGTACTGTCTGCATGCAAGGGAAATCCGTCCATGTCAAACCCATGGGACTTCTGAGGCCTCTGCCTATTCCTCCAAAACCCTGGCACACATTGTCTATGGACTTCATAGTTGAAATGCCACCCTGTAATGAAAAGACCGTGATCCTCGTGGTCGTCGACCATTTGACAAAAATGGGTCATTTCATTCCGTTGACGAGTCTTCCTACTTCAGCTGAACTGGCGCAGGTGTTTCTGCAACATATCGTTAGAGCACATGGCATTCCTTGCGTGCTCATTACGGATCGAGGAACCCAATTCACTTCCCGATTCTGGAAGGCTCTTTGTAAGACCATGGACGTCGATGCTCGTCTCTCTTCCTCCTATCACCCCCAGACTGATGGCAAAACAGAACGTCTGAACCAGACGTTGGAACAGTATCTACGCTGCTTTGCTCTGCAAAATGATATGGACTGGACAATGTTAATTTGGATGGCTGAGTTTGCATATAATAATGCCATACACTCCACCTTGGGTTGTTCTCCTTTCTTTTGTTTGTATGGTTATCATCCCAATGCCCTTCCCTTTGAGGTACCCGTGCATTCCCCTGTACCCAGCATTCATGAACATCATGCCCATCTCAAGGCGGTGTTGGTGGCAGCCCGTAACAGCTTGGCGAGTGCTCAATCTTCCAAGAAACGCTTTGCTGATAGGAAGAGATCACCAGCACCTGAATATGGGGTGGGAGACAGGGTGTGGCTTTCCACTAGGCACATACATTTGAAAGGGGAAAACAAGCTGAAACCTAAGTATGTGGGGCCTTACAGCATAGTGGAGGTTATTAACCCTATGGCTATGAGATTGTCCCTCCCTGATTCCTGGAAGATACATCCCGTATTTCATGTTTCCCTCCTCCTTCCTTGTCCTGATGGTGCAAGACTACTGGATAGGCCACTTCCTATTTGACATTGATGGGCAGGAGGAATATGAGGTGCAGGCTATCCTTGACTCCCGTATGGTTAGGGGTAGGATCCAATACTTGATTGGGTGGAAGGGTTACGGACCTGAGGAAAGAACGTGGGAGCCTTTGGCCAATCTGAATTGTCCTGAGTTGGTCGCGCAATTCCATGAGAAGTATCCTGGGAAGCCCGGACGACCGCCGGAACGGCAGTCCTCGAGAGGGGGTTCTGTGGCGATTTTGAGATCACGAGGACAGTATTCCAGGTATGCAGAGAAATCAGGAAGAATCATGGTAACTACAAGTCCCAGACTGCCCTGGGATTTTCTAGTGGGATATAAGCACTTCCTTTCCAAGGGGAAAGTGCTTGTCAATTAATCCTGTTGGAGAATCAAGGAGGGCGGATGGTATTCCCCGCCGGATCCCAGCGAGAAGAGCACAGCCTTTTTGGAAGCCTGTTTGTCCTGACTTCAAGTGCCTGAATACCGGCTGGTATTGTAACCCCATTCTGATTGTTTGTGAGAAAAGCGCGGGCTCGCCTTTTCTCTACTTGTCCTGAAAGCTTTGGAAACTGGATACTTTGTTTCTGCTAAATAGTAAGTGTAGCCGCGATGTTATTGTGAGGCGCGAGACGCTTCTGATTTAACACGCGAGAAATGTAACAGTGTTTCTATTTCTGTAACGCGACCGGATTTTGGACGCGCTCATGGAAAAACGCTGTTAGTTTGTAGCAAGGTTTTTGTGTAGTTAAGCAGGTACTGAATCTCCGGAGTATAATCGCCTGCTCTTTGTATTCGAGACATTTGTAGCGCTGCAAAGCCAACGTTATTATTTCTTTGTGCCAGAGACACTGTATCTTTTTGTGGATAATCCTGCCCCAGTATTGTGAAGGAAACAATAAGAAGGGAGCACGAGTGAAAGAGAAGTGACTTTCTTGAAGGGGACTAGTGCTGTGAAGAGGCACGTGTTTTGGTATTAGCCTCCTGAACCTGCATTTGTTTTGGACTTTCTTTTATCGGCATCAGTGAGATAAGTCTGGGATTACACTGGAAATAAAGGAAGGGAATAGAGGAATCCTGGTGAGTGAAGAAAGGCACACGCACAATACAGGAAAAACAGGGGTCAGTGAGTATATGAGTAATTGTGTGTTTTGTCATCCCACTTGCAGCCTTGAAGGTATACTAGACCCAGCCCATAGAGTAAATCAAGTCCCAGAGAGAAGTCGGGGGAACACACCTTCATCCTCGTTCCCTTTTTTCCTCTGGGGTGCGGAGTCTGACAGAGTAGTATATATTCTCTGCTGGGTTCCGTATTGTGAGGAAATAAGGGACTTAGCGTCAGATATCGTCTCTGCTTGGCCACAGGACAAGGTTAGTGGTGTTATTGGAGTTTACACTACTGCCAATCTCGACAGGTGCCAAATATTCAGCCAAAATTTGGCAAGGTCAAATTTCTTTGCATTTTCTGTGGCAAAACATTATGCTATGGTGAACTTAGCGTCACCTTAATAAATAATGCTATAGACAACCACCAATGCAGCAAGGAAAGAAAACAGTAATTCTTTTCTTTTTTTTTGCTCCTGTTAAGCCATTTCCAATTCCCTGTTTTTTGTTTGTTCCCTTTAAAAAACCCCAAAAAATATAAAATTGATCTAAAACACAAAAAAAAATGTTCAGAAAAATAATAAAAAATATATAAAACAACAAAACGAATAAAAAAAAGTTCTTTTCAGAACTACCTCCCATTTATAAAATATTGGCAAAAATTTTAAACTCTGACATTCTTTTTTCTCTGTTGTGCGCTTCCCGGTGCGCTCCCCGGTGCGCGTACCGGGCGCTCCCTCCGCGACAATCGAAAAAAAATAATAATTTTTTTTTGCCCCGCGAGGCCTTTTTATAGGCCCCACATCAAACCTAGGGGATCACCCTACCCTGCCCCCTTATGGTCATTTCCCCCTTTGTTTTGGCCACCTCTTGTGTCTCCATCCTAGCGAGATACAAGATGGCGGCCACTCCGGACTGTTTCGAATGTTTACAGACACCCAAGAGCCAATCAGCTTTCCGTGCGCAAGTCGCGTGGCGCGCCCGGAGCGCTCCCCGGAGCGCGTACCGGGGCGCTGCCATAGATATATATATTTTTTTTAACCGAAATTACTCAAAATCCACTGAAGCACATATCTTGAGACATAGCAAAGGCACATAGGGCTAACAGTTCCTTCAATTTTGCCAAGTTTGGTGGAAATCCATTCAGCCGTTCGGGCTAAAAGTGAGGTCGACCGCCCTATGGAAATTAACATGGGGAAAACACGTTTTGGGACCCCCCTTTTATCTTGGCCCCCGCTTGACGAATCCCCCCCAAACTTTCAGAGAAGGACCGGAGCTCAAAGAAGCCATTTTGAGGAAATTTTCAGGCAGATTCGTCAACCGGCGCCAAAGTTATTCCAAATAGAATTTTGAGATTTAACATTGAAAAAATCCTAACTATAACTACCTACTGGCGACCGCCAGTAGGTAACATATATATATATATATATATATATATATATATATATATATATATATATATATATCTTAATGATATGATGGAGTCAATAATGTTTGTGGGCCAATTTAAAAATGAATATTCCAGTAGCACATCGTCGATTCAGAAAAGGGGGTGGTGATGAACAGAGTGTCTGAACTAAGCAGACCACTCTTACCCAGTCCAAAGATCAAGGCTTGATCCGTCACCGTTATTTAGCTCACTGCACCATCCCAGCTCAGAACCTGGCTATATGCAAATTAGTCTGTCCCGGGCCCAGTGCATCATGGGTACAGGGCAGACCAAACTACCAAGCCAATTCTTCACCAGAAAGGATGCTAGGTAATACGTTTAAAAATCAGAATTTTCAAGATGTTCAAATCTTCATTCAAGTGGATAGGTCTCAATCAATAGACAGACATACTACCTGATTGGAAGTGCTGAAGTTATCACAGCTTGATACCTGACAGTCATTGTTAATCTTGATTTGGGGTAGTTGGTTCCATGCACATGGTAGGTGTTGCTGGGCTGCGGTTGCCTAGTTCCTGGTGTGCGGTGGGCCACAGAAGTGGTGATTGATACAGCTCTGACCGTGCAGGATCACAGGCAGTGGTGGAGGTGAGTACATTAGCCTGACTTTGTAGAATGCCATTCGCAGAGTATGGAGATGTGAGCAGCAGTGAGAGGGGGCGGCACACTTGCCTCACACACTTAATTGTTACTCGAACAAGAGGGTGTGGTGTGGTCTACAGTCACTTGAAAAAGTGGTGCAGTGCACGATAATTAGGACACAGACTACACACAGTCATCAGCTGCTAGAAGAAATTATGTGTTGTTGATGTGGGGTGCAGCTGCATTGGCCTTTTATAGTGGTCTGGTGCTAGTAAAGATGCAGCAGCGCAGGCACATAGACCTCACATGACCATTGGGTACAGGGGAAGATGTTCTTGCTGATGCGCAGTAACATCTGGGCCCATACACAAAGTAGTAGCAGGTCACAGTTCGTGGTTGTGGCAGATTCAGCTTCTCCAACCTCATCATTGTAAGATACTCATCCTAAATTGGCTGTACAGGACAGCTTCTCTCCACTCTGGGCCGATAACCTCCTGGTTGCTTTGGCAGCGGCAGAGTGATAGTCTTCACACGTAATTGGGAGAAAGACATGGGCCATGTTTTTGGTTGTCATTTTTCTTCACAATATTGAAACGAGCACCTGGAATTAAAATGTAAACACTGGATATGGTCACGTTGCCAGCTTAAATACACTCCTGGGTATAGTTGACTCTGCCCAAGTTGTTAAACAAGTCCAACGTTCAGAGTGAAGTGCATTCCCCTTTACGTTGGTCATAGCTCCATGCAAGCCATCTGTCTGTGAAACTGGCAATTTAGGGATTTAGGGATTAGAGGAGCTAATGTAGATGCAATATGTAGAGAGGAGTGCAGAAAGTTATGTGTGTCAGAGAGCAGCACACTAACCTTATGCAGCACCCTACATTTGAGGTCTGCACAATAAAACTGGGACCCCCAACACAGATCCTATTTTTTGCAAGTTACAGAAGCACATTTAAGCACACTCTACATACAATCAGGGGTAGTGAGTGGGCCCAATTATTGCTTACCGCCAGGGTTTACTACACTGCTGAAGAGACTTGTGGCATGGGTCTCTAGCAGCAGAAAATAGAACAGAGTAAAAAAAATGAGGAAGGGGGTTGTCACTTGGACACTACGCCGAGGAATATTTTACCCTATGATAACTGTAACTGTCAGAGCAAGAATTGAGGGTGTACAAACCAGATGCAGCTGTGTGAAGTCTCAGTAGGTATGGACTCTCTTGGTTTCTGCACCACGCATTAAAGCTGATTCAAAGGACTGGACAGACGCAAAAACTAACCTTATTAAGACTTCCTCTTACAACTACTGGGATAAATCCTTTTAACTTATGCAATTCACAGTGCCCACAGGTTCCCAGTAAATTACTCATGTCTGAAGTCAGGGCGAGGATGGGCACTGAGGCCAGATCAACAATGTGGACCCTATGTGTGGAGCCTAGGTGATGTTAGATATCTTCTGTGCTATACTGGCAAACTCAATGGGGCCGTAGGTCCATCTCGCTTATAGTGTTTGGGGTACAGAAGTTAAAACTTTCTTGATTTACAGATTCACTCAGTCCACTCAGCAGCTGGCTCTCGAAGCAGCATCAATCACTGCAGGCTGAAAACACAAAATATGAGCAACAAGTTGTGAAAGAATAATGACCTTAGGGCGCAGCTACAGTGAAATACCCAGTACACTTAATAGCAGGATGAAAGCAAATACATTTACACTATAGTGATGCAGGTTATATTTCATGGTCCTTTCTAACTCAATGACATCCCCTCTATTTTAATCGAAGTGAGAATATAAAAAGTTAATAAAAGAAGATTATTTTCTATAAAACATTCGTGCAGATACCTACATTTTAAATATTAATAATTATAGAACAATGCTTTCAAAACTTTGCCTAAGTAGTGTGGAGTGGATGCGATTTGTCAATCCAGGTCTGAGTTTGAGAAACCACCAATGTAGGAAAAAAAACAATTTAGCATCTGACAATGATATTAAAATATACTTTTTGAGGTCACATGGGAAACAATCGTTAACATGTTTGCAAAATACTTCCTTTCCAGGTAAACTGCCCAGCGAAAACATGTTACAATACAATATGGCCCCATTGACAAGTTAGTCTAATTTCCTTTAAAGACATCAAGAGGCTGTTGTCCACTTCTCTATTGAATGGTCAGAAAGCCAGTAAATCAAATGATGAGGAAGAGTGAGGATTAAAACGAGGTTAAAAGTAGATTTCGTTTCCCTAAGAAGGCAAAGCAAATAAAGTACATATGACAATGCACAATGGAATTACAGTATTTTCCAGATTTTTCTCAAATTATTTCATTTTAAAGCAAAGTGCATTTGCACTTATATTTTATCCCAATTCTGTTGCTTACATTCCATAATGAAACTTTGGTAATTATTTTTAATAGATGTTATTAGTGATAGAGCCTCATAACCAACAGTTAGTTATTTTGCTATATTTACACATTTTAGTTTGGGTGACCCTTGGCAGTATTTTTTTAACTCGTTCCGTGTTCAGGATGGCTCCCGGCCGTCATGAGTCACGGTAGTCATGTGCTTATGATGGCCGGGAGCTGTCCGAACGTTGCCGCTCTGCCCACGCGCGATTAATTCCCCGCCTGTGCGGGCGAATTATTCAGTGGGCGGAGTTCGAACGACTCCCGGCCGCCATGAGTACATGACTACCGCGACTCAAGTTGGCCGGGAGCCGTCCTCAGCATCGCGCCACTGCGCCCAAACACCCCCCCTCACACCGTGGAAAAATTAACCCTGCAGCCAAGGGGTTAAATTATATATGGCTTTATATTGTACATTGTTTGTTTTAGCTTGATGTAACGTAATGGCGGATTGAGAGAAAAACGTTCTCAAAAGTTGATGGTTTTTTAAAAGTTCGGTTTTACCTCTCCTTTGAGGGTTAGTTGAACTATCCGTCACTGCAAAATGCTCAAGGCAGCTTCTGAAACTTTCGCATCTTTCAAGATCATGTAGAATTATTTATAGTAATTTTATTGTCTAAGATGATGTTTACGAATAGTAGTTTTGTAATAAATAGCAAAAAATCATAAATATACATGTAAGCAAGGTTAAGTTAATACTAAAAAGTCATAAATAAAGAAATGAAAGAAACTGCCCACGAAACAGTTAAATTGTTGTTGAAGAATTTAAAAAATAGAAAGGAATTGTATGAAGAGGAGGATGAGTATTGTCTATATCTGAAGGGAATTAAATAAAAGGGCTAACAGGGGCCCAGGCTGAAAATGTACTAAAAAAGAGAAAGCATGTGCGTGATGCAGAAGGGGTCCCTGAACTAGGCAATTTGAGAGCCCTAAGTGGCTCACAAGCGATAGGTGTCCAACGAGGCGCACAAAGATCTCAGGTTAACGCTACAGAAGAAAGTGTTTACCATGGATCAATCAGATTTGATTAAAGATATTGATGAGTGTGTATTAAACCTACATGATTACCTGGACGATGAGCCTGGAGAGTGTTAAAACTAAAGATGATTTAAAGAAATTGGTGAAGGAACAATTGGGACAGAATCTTTTTAATCCCAAAGATATTAGACACCTGAGAACATCTGACTGGTGGCCTTTAGAACACGTAACAGAATACATCAAATTCTGAACTAGACGGCCTTCAGAGAAAGAGAAAGGTAAGGAACATAATGAGGGCAGCATGCTCATACACAGTAATTTATGAGACTATGACTCCTAATTTGGACCCAGATTTAATAACATATCTTTTAAGGTTGTGTTGAAAGCCAAGAGAAGGGCTGGAACGGTCATGAAAAAAGTTGTAGGACAGATAAGTAGATTTCCTTGATCCACTGATTTTTGACGTGGTTAAAGGGTCTTATGTGAAAGGAAATGACCTGAATTTGAATCTTTTTGGAAACCAGAGAGCTACTTCCTTTCTGGTAAAGCCAATGCAAGTATTATTGTGGATTGGCATAAAGCAGTTTTGACGCATACAAGCCCTAAATCTGATGATCTAAAAAGGAAATAGTCAAATTATGACGATAGAGGGCTATTTTTTGCTGAGGGTATGGTAAAGTCAGTAGGGAAGTATGTCCAGATTTTTACTGCCCCAGATAAAGCTCATATTTCCATGCAGAAAATGTTTGGTAGTAAAACTTTATATAGTAGGACATGAAGGAGAGGGCAACCATTCGACTGTGGTTATTACAAGAGCCAAGTGGACTAGGCAGAGGAACTTATAGGCGAAGCTAAGGATGTTCTGGGTTTTTCCAAAACAGAAACGGAAGCCAGCACTAGTCTTGGTGTCGCTCCAAACACTTACCGGATATCGCCTGTGGCCGTATTGCCTTGCCTCTGTGTAGAATCGTGCTGCTGAGCTCCTCGAGTCCCCCGGCTGCCGCGTTTGCCATACCTGCGGTCGCTGTGCGGAGGACTCGCATTCCCGCCACCCCCAGCGGCGGCGCAGCGAGGAGAACGTCATCGAGGCGCCTGGAGGCGCTTCAAAGGCAGAGTGACTCCGGCTGAGCGTGTGTCGCTCCAAACACTTACCGGATATCGCCTGTGGCCGTATTGCCTTGCCTCTGTGTAGAATCGTGCTGCTGAGCTCCTCGAGTCCCCCGGCTGCCGCGTTTGCCATACCTGCGGTCGCTGTGCGGAGGACTCGCATTCCCGCCACCCCCAGCGGCGGCGCAGCGAGGAGAACGTCATCGAGGCGCCTGGAGGCGCTTCAAAGGCAGAGTGACTCCGGCTGAGCGTGTGTCGCTCCAAACACTTACCGGATATCGCCTGTGGCCGTATTGCCTTGCCTCTGTGTAGAATCGTGCTGCTGAGCTCCTCGAGTCCCCCGGCTGCCGCGTTTGCCATACCTGCGGTCGCTGTGCGGAGGACTCGCATTCCCGCCACCCCCAGCGGCGGCGCAGCGAGGAGAACGCCATCGAGGCGCCTGGAGACGCTTCAAAGGCAGAGTGACTCCGGCTGAGCGTGTGTCGCTCCAAACACTTACCGGATATCGCCTGTGGCCGTATTGCCTTGCCTCTGTGTAGAATCGTGCTGCTGAGCTCCTCGAGTCCCCCGGCTGCCGCGTTTGCCATACCTGCGGTCGCTGTGCGGAGGACTCGCATTCCCGCCACCCCCAGCGGCGGCGCAGCGAGGAGAACGTCATCGAGGCGCCTGGAGGCGCTTCAAAGGCAGAGTGACTCCGGCTGAGTGTGTGTCGCTCCAAACACTTACCGGATATCGCCTGTGGCCGTATTGCCTTGCCTCTGTGTAGAATCGTGCTGCTGAGCTCCTCGAGTCCCCCGGCTGCCGCGTTTGCCATACCTGCGGTCGCTGTGCGGAGGACTCGCATTCCCGCCACCCCCAGCGGCGGCGCAGCGAGGAGAACGTCATCGAGGCGCCTGGAGGCGCTTCAAAGGCAGAGTGACTCCGGCTGAGCGTGTGTCGCTCCAAACACTTACCGGATATCGCCTGTGGCCGTATTGCCTTGCCTCTGTGTAGAATCGTGCTGCTGAGCTCCTCGAGTCCCCCGGCTGCCGCGTTTGCCATACCTGCGGTCACTGTGCGGAGGACTCGCATTCCCGCCACCCCCAGCGGCGGCGCAGCGAGGAGAACGTTATCGAGGCGCCTGGAGGCGCTTCAAAGGCAGAGTGACACCAGCCTCGCGAGAGCGAGCGCGGAGCGAGCCGAGCGAAGCCCGGGCAAAGGGCGGGCCCTCTGTGGCCCTCAGTGGCTGAGGTAGGCTGGGCTGGGCCCGGTCATTTACATTTTGTTTTTGCCTCGATAAGCATGTTTTAATTCTGTTGGTTTGAGAACGATCCGTGTACTGACATTATTACACCGTCCTTCATACTAACTTGGCCGGTCAGGGATTGACGTTACTCCAGGTTCTTATAAGTTTTATTCTTTTACATAATAACATTTTACCACTGTACATCCTCCTCTGGGAACTGTCCATTTTGATTAAGTTTATCTCTGTGGAAAATAGTACGGAAAATGTCTAAAACTCTACGCTCAGGAAGGGTAGTGGGAGAAAAACCTGGCAGAAAATTATCTACTATCCGCACAAGAAACAAATCAGTGAATAACCCACCGTTGAAAGATCAATGCCAACTATCTGAACTTTGGGATCTATCTGTTGTAAAAAAATCTAAAATTGCTACTCCAGAAAGCTCTGATACTAAAGCCCTGGATGTTCATACAACAGCCCCCATAGACCCCCTACTCCCTCTGGTACAGCCAGGGGCCCTACAATCAATGGTAGGGGGGTCTTCCTTACGGGACTCAACAGAGGGGAAGGTGATGGCCGTAGGTGATCCAGTGCATATACCACCGATGCCTCAGTCCCCTTTGAACGATAGGCCGGGGGGCGATTTGTCTGCACTATCTATTGACCTGGAACTTTGGGGACGCTACGTAAGCCCAGCTAAAGTGGAGACTTTGGAGCAGTTTAAATCTTCAGGGGGTGCCACCCCTTCTGGGTTACTGCTGTATAGTAGCACCCCTTCGTTAAATGGCCATGAAATATCCGACTTGTTAAATGTTTCAAGGAGCCCCGATCTTAATCTCTTGGATAATCGTTGCTCTGTGGAAGCACGAGAAAAGCCGATCTCAGAGTCCATGATCGCTCTGGAACAACTCCTAGCCTCAATCTTACTTCTTCTGGGGAAATTTGTAGGCAGCTCGGACTGTATTTTGGAATCAGTCACTCAAATTTTAAAGACATTGCTGCAAAAATCGCCTGATATGAGGAATGCTTCTCCCCCCAAAGCTGAGCATTACTTGTCTGAGGGGAAAACCAGAGACACCAGAGGGGAACTTGATAGGAAGGTTGAATCTCCTACTCTGGAATCACACAAGGACATGCCTTTTACTGCAGCTCCCAACTGCATTAAAAACTCAGCTCTGGAGATAGAGGATGATGATAAACCTTTGCCTGGCCCTAAAGTGGTCCAGGAGTTATTTCCTATTTTTATGCCGGAGATTGGAAAAGAACCCCTGGACGATAAACCGGAGGTAAAAGAAGATAGGGGAAAAAAGGGTAAACAAAAAATTAATAAAGGGAACAAGAGGAAACCAATTCGAAAATACAGAAAGAAAAAGCAGCGGAGGATTATTTTCCAAAATATTGCAGCGTCAACGGAGAATGATGAAATCGAGGTGGAGCCCTCTTCTACTTCCTTAAAGGTGGACATTGATTTGAACTTAACTACTTTAACCTCTGTAAAGGGGGAAAATGAACAACGTAGTCTGATGACTCAGGAAGTTATACCTCAAACGGGGGGCTCTCTCCTATGCTCTCCTCCACGGAGCACATTAGGAGCGCCAATTTCATATCCACCTGGGGCTCTTAACCCTTTGGCCCCCCCCTTTACTGTAGCATTAGAGTCTGAAAATCGCTGCCCTCCTGCCCGATCTTTAAATATTACTAAGGCCCCGGCGGATGTGCGTGTGTTAGACTTCTTACCTTTATTTGATACTGACCTTTTGTTAAATAGAGCTTGGCTCCTCAAACGTTTTAGTGAGATTGAAAGTCTCTACCATATTCAATCTAGAGACATAGAATTGGTGTCTCTGTTGGGTGGAAGTAGGGTATTGAGTATACGGGTGAAATTTTATTCGCCTATTATTGTAAACTTGATACTAGAACAAGCCGAAAACTTTCAGCGCTTAGGTATTGACATTCTCCCTATCTCCAACCCAGGCAAGCCAAATCTTTCATGTAACCAGGTGTCTGGGGGTGGTGAGCAAAACGGGGTAACCTCTCCCCTTAGAGACCTAAAAATCTGGGTCTCTAGGGGGAAACGCTCAGTTTCGCACGTGAAGCCACTTCCACTAACTGAGAACTCTTCACTTATAGATGATAATAACCGGTGGAATTGGCTCCATAGTGCATTATCAACAAAAACAAAGGATAACCCCAAATTGTTTCATCATCTTTAACACCTCATTAAAAATAATTTCCTGGAACGCGGCTGGATTCCACAGCAGCCCAGAGAAACTTGCCTTTTTATCTTCTCTGGGTGCGGATGTATTGTGTATTCAGGAAACATGGTGCATTGATATGCTAACGCCATCAAAAGATTTTTATGTCCTGGAAGTACCCGCTGCGCCCTCTAAGAAAGGGCATGCCAGGGGGGGGATTGCCTGCTTATTGTCAAACAAACTGCAATGGAGATTCTCCCATTATATTGATCCTAGTAGACTTTTCCACACTATAACCCTAGAAAATTTGTTCCATAATGGTAAAAAATATCCTATGGTAATTTTTAATGTGTATATACCCCCCGAGGAGTGTTTTAATGCTAGTCTGCAGCAGGTTCTCCGATATATTGAACAGATAAAAAACTCCCCATCTTCCCCGGTAATCTTGCTTGTAGGTGATCTGAATTGTAAAATTTCTAACGCTAGTCTGAAACTCTTCAGGAACAAAGTTAAGGAAGAGGTACATTTTATTCCCCAGACGCTTTTTCCTGAGAACCTGGTGACAAACAAAAGAGGGAAGATCTTGTTAAAAGAACTAGCGACTGGGGAAGGTATTATTTTAAATGGAAGATTTCCATCCGACGTCCCCGCTAATTATACTCATAAATCCCCCTTTGGGTCATCTATTTTGGACTATGCTATTGCAGACTATGGTCTGTTTCCCCATATTCAGGACCTTAAGATTATACCTACGTCACTCAGCGATCATAGTATATTGTTTTTAACAATGTCTTTAAATTCTTTGAATACTGTGTCTTGGTCGCTTAATGGCAACGAGGCTACCTTCCATGCCTCTTCTGGAAGGTGCTTCTGGAACCCTGCCGCTATTAATGGGGTGCAGGACTTTTTGGCCGATACCCTAATGGTAATAAATGAGTGGAATGGCAGCGAATTAGTTTATTTTGAAGAATTCATGCGAAAGATTTTATTGTACGCAAAAAAAACTGTTCCCCCTAGGAAAGGAGAAGTGGTCCCTAATATATTGCGTACTCTGAATAGGGAATTAAATAAACTAGTTCGCGAACAGTATTTAGAAAGAGTCCTGGAACGTGGGAAAGAAATTGCTAGGTTAAAAAGAAAGAGAAGCAGACTCAAGCAAAAAATCAAAAAGGAAAGGGAGGACGAAGTTTGGATTAATCTGAGGGAATCTGCTGTACATGGTAATATTAAAGACTTTTGGGCAATAATTGGGAAGGGGTGTGGTACGCGTCATAGTCCCACCCCCATTCCTATATCAGAAGAGGTATGGTCCTCTCATATCCGAGAGCTCTACGCCGGGAACGGGACTACAGGTATTGATAACTCAATATATGCTGCACCTGAAGACCTTGTATTCCACCCCTCAGAGAAAGAAATCGAGATGGCTATAAAAAATATGCGGCCATCCGGGGCCATGGGGCCGGACGAACTCCCTATGACGGTCCTCAAACAAGATCCCTTAAGATGGAGTAAAATTTTGTACCCCCTGTTTAAGGCATGCCATCTCTCCAAAATTGTTCCTGCTTCCTGGAGAGGAAGTATTTTGGTCCCCATCTTTAAGAAGGGTACAAGGGATAGCCCTAGTAATTACCGCCTGATTGCACTCCTCGACTCCATCGGAAAGGTCTTTGCGAAATGCCTTCTTAGTTCCCTCTCTGATTGGGTCGAGGAAGGCAATATTCTGCCGTTTGAACAGACCGGTTTCCGTAGGGATCATGGTACGCTAGATAACCTCACCGCCCTTCAGGTGATCACAGATAAATATGTCCAGGTGAGAGGAGGAGTGGTGTATGCCGCCTTTATTGATTTCTCCACAGCGTTCGATAAAGTAGATCGTGGAACGCTGTGGAGAAAACTGGCGACGCTTGGTGTCCCTACCCTCCTGTTGGAACTGGTTCGGTCTCTGCATACTGAGACCTGGTGCAGGGTCTTAATGGGGGGCGAAAGGGGGCTTTCGGCCAAAATACCATCTCGGAATGGCCTTAAACAAGGCTGCTTATTGGCTCCCCTTTTGTTCTCCTTATATACGGTTGACCTCCCTGCTGCCATGTCTGCCAGTGAGGGGATTGCCCCGATGGTAGGAGGGACTCCAATATCCTGCCTGATGTATGCCGATGATGTTCTTATTCTTGACTTGACTCCAATCGGTCTTGCAAATCGGCTACAGGCTCTCCATGCTTTTGCTGGTGATCATCACATGAAGATTAATATTACCAAAAGTAAAGTGATGTGTATAGCTGGCAAGAAGAAGTGCCGCTCTACAAATTTCGGTTGGGCTATTGGGGGGCATAGATTGGAGGTCGTAACCTCCTATACTTTCTTGGGAAAAATATTTTCGGCCAATATGAGTGAGAAGCTCCATATAGAGCATTGCTCCCGCAAAGCTCTTGCCCATGGCAATGGTTTAAAGTCCCTATACCAGGCAACGGGGAAAAGGCATTTTTCTAGTCTTCTAGAAGTTTTTAGAGCAAAAATCCCCGCAACTATCTTGTATGGTATTGAATTAATAGAGGTGAAAAACTGGGACTTTTGCCATAAGATTGAGGGGAAACTCTTAAGATCCCTCTCCACTCTAAACAATGCTTGCCCACTAGCCGCTTGTAGGCTTGACTTTGGTCTCAGGAGTACCTGGGTTCAGGGTCTATGTGCCCTAATAAGATGGGTGGCCAGTTTGGCTAGAGCGGGAGTAGGTACCCTGCGAGTTCTCCTCAAAAATGAACTACTGGGCAACTTTAAAGAATTCTCTAAACTCGTAAGTAACTTTAGAAGGGCTGTAACGCTACTTAAACTTGATGAAAGTGTTCTGTTCTCCTACTCTCCCTCACAGTTAAAATATGCCCTTAAGGAGGCTTCGTGGGAGTTTTGTTTCCTTTCGGATAAAAAGTCAGTTGGTGACAAAAGGAACGTGGAACCTCTCATTTCTTCCTATAGGTTGAAGCAGCCACAACCCTATGCCCTATGGAATCTACCGCATGGTATACGTAGATTTTGGTTTTTGTTACGCTATGATTTAATTCCACTAAATCTACTGTTATCCAAATGGCATGGCACTTCTGCTTTGTGCAATTTATGTAAACTGAACACCCAGGACTGTATGCATGTACTATTGATTTGTCCTATGCTACGTAATTTGCGCAATCGATGGCTAAAAGTAATTTGTCTCCGCCTTAGCATTGTCACTTTAAAGGACTTTCTTCATGCACTTTATTGCCCTCCGAACGAAATGTTCTGTTCTTATATTTTTAACTTTTTTAAAGGATTTTTAGCTATTTAATAATATGTAACTGGAGATATCTTGTCTGTCCGGCCTTGCTAGATTAATTTGCCGGTGTATATCTATTGTGGAGTGAATCTTGTTCCTCAAACTTTTGGATTTTCTGTGTATTTGTTGTTGTGTATTGTATATTTTTATGTGGCCCTCTTTGAGAGCCAAAACATAATAAATAAATTTGATTTGATTTAGTCTTGAAAAAGTGAGGGGGCAAAATAATTTGTCCGGACAAGGTGAGTATAAGGATTATTTCTGATTTTATACAGGAAAAGGTGGGAGGAAAACTTAGACAGTCTTCCGCCCACCTTTCCCAGGATCCTTGGGTCCCTGCTACAGTAGCAGATTACGTGATACAATTCAAATCAGATCTGTTTCAGCAAAAACAACTAAGGAAACTGTTTTTCAAAAAGGACCAAAGTGAGATTGTTACAGAAATAGATAGATCAAATGTCAGAGAAGAGCTCCATAGCGAAGGTGGGCGAAATTCAGGTCGGGTTTTTAAGCACTCAGTTTTTGGTGGAATAGAAGCACCAAGGTCCTTTGATAAATCTACGGAATCTAACTTTTTATTGTGACATACAGACATTCCAATATGGAAGGGATTCATCTTTTATGGGATGTTTACAGGAATAGGCCTGTGTGGTGAAGATGGATCTGAAAGGTATTTTTTTTCAGTTCCTATTGCATTAAAGAGTCAGAGTTACCTTCGGTTCAGATGGAAGGTCAATTATTCTAATTTCAGTGCCTTCCTTTTGGGCTTTCAGCAGCCCCTTGGTGTTTTACAAAAGTGTTAAGACCTGTAGTGGTTTTTCTGAGAGACAGAGTGATGGAAATTTTTCATAGTAACTAATGAACTGACATATGAATATGCATTTAGAAACAATTTAACGTGTAAATTGAGAGCAGAGGAAAAGTCTCTCTTAAACATGGTTGAGGAGAGAAGAGCGATTTACAAAAGGAATGAAATGATGAAACAAACCAAGTCTAAGTTTTGGCAGAGTGAGTATGAAAAGCTGAATGGCAGAAATGAAAATGGGGCTATACACATAGATAAGTGTATCAACATAAAAAGAGAGGTCAGTGGTGTTTTGGGAAACCACACTAAAGGAGCAAAACAAGAAAGAACACTACCTGGCCCGACTTGGGTAGGTAAGAAAGCCCTCACATACCGACCTGGTCGGTGTCATGCTTCATCATCGGGCCCCACCAAACAGGCCGAGTGCCTTTTTGGTGTGCTGCGACGCCAGACTACTGCGGAGCTGGTTTAGTAAAAGAGGCGTGCAGTGAGAATAAATTAAGAGCGTCTTATGAGTATCAAAAGAATAAAAAATGTATTAGTAGATCACTAAGGCACGGATAAAAAGCTATGTGTTTGGGAATTTGGCCAAAAGTTAATTGTTTGGTTAATTCGTAATATCAGTAGACATGTTTCAGCCTACGAAATGGTGTAAGTTTACCAGGCATTCTTCAGGACTAGTATAATGTGATAAACCCTGGCGGTATGAGAACCCTAAGGCTCACCCTGACCTAGGGACGTGAAAGTGAAATGATGAAGCATGACACCGACCAGGTCGGTGTGTGAGGGCTTTCTTACCTACCCAAGTCGGGCCAGGTAGTGTTCTTTCTTGTTTTGCTCCTTTAGTGTGGTTTCCCAAAACACTACTGACCTCTCTTTTTTTGTTGATACATTCATAACCGGGGACTAAGAGGGTGTCCCTACTCTCCCTACCTCTCTTTGTGTTAATACATATATACACATAGATAAGCCTGTTAGTGGAAAATTGTGCATAAGGAGAGACAACACTCAGTTTGACAATTATTTTGTAGGAGCTAGTCAATGTGAAGACACTTATCGCATCCTTGGAGGGTGGGAATTTAAAGGTGGGAAAGATCCAATTTTTCCTGTATTTTATTTTGTCTGTGGGAATAAAGCTTACTTGTTACATTGGTTTAGTTTTTCCAAAGATTTTTCACATAGACAGAAATTTAGAAGGCTCATTTGAGACTGGCAAACACTTGAATAGATACAAGAGGGAAGGTTTTACAGAAATTTTGGGAGACATATTTGGTGCGATCATACCTATGGTGGGAATAACTCTGAATGCAAATAAAATTCGAAAAGTGTTTACAATTGTGGACAGATTGTCAACAGATACTGCAAGTGGTTTTCAGTTAGTTGATACTAAAATTATTGCCATGCACTCGATGGTTATGCATATCCATCTTGCCCTTGACATTCTTTTAGCAAAAGAGGGAGGAGTTTGTGGGATTTTGCATGTTCAGCATTGCTGCACATATATCCCAGATAAGAGTCAAAACATAGAGACGATGATTAGAAATATTACAGAATTACACTCAGAAATAGAACCCCAAGAAGAAGATGATTTTTCAGAACGTTTGAGTAAAAGATTTGCAGCAATCAGAAACTGGTTTCATGAGATTGGTAGCTCAAGCATGGGTAAAATACTTTATCCTGTAACAGTTATAGTTATAGAGACACTTTTACTCAAAATGAGTTGCATGATACATAAGAGAAAGAAATATGTGAAGGAAAAGAAGAGAATTTATAAGCTCAGAGTAGAGCAAGAGAAGGAGATAGAACTAGAAGAGATGCGTAGAGCACAATATGAGAGTTTCAGACAGACTGCTGAATCAAAGGTTTAGAAATACTAATACAGTGATGTTCAAAGCATGGTCAATATAGATAAAAATTTTCCTTAAAATTTTGGGTGTGGTTTGGTGATTGTAAAATCACCAGATGAGGGAGTTGATGGAGCGAGATTTAAACTCGCAAAGTTAAACTTCCATAACATAATAATAGTACTAATGGCATGGGTTGAGAAACTAATCAACTTAGTTTTAAAGTTGCACACATTACACGTGGGATTAATATGCTTCTATGTTGCACTTGCAAGTACGTGGAAAATAATAAACTAACCTTGTCTTTTGTTTTGTCAGTATTAAATGCAGCTGTTTAATTAATTTTTTTTGAGGAAAACAAGTGGTCCCCAGCATAAACAGATAGAATTAAAGATAATATATAGACCACAATGGGCTTCTAAATAGTACAAAAACTCCCTTGCCCAGCCGGGCAGGGAATGTTTATTCAAGAAATAGGTTGTCTCAATGCATAAGTAAAACAGGTAACCAAAGACATGAAGGTTACTGTAAGGCACAGTCCTGTGCCGTACGTGAGAAAGGAAGTGAAGAAGACAGTGAGTGCAAACAATATCAGGCAAACAAAAGTGAGCTAACAGGCCACTGATATAAATTCAAATCAACAGTGTGTCCTGGAGTGAATCATCCATACATTAATAAAACAGATTCTAAGTATGGGACACTCTAAATGCAGTCGACGGGCGTTTCGATCCCAAGCTCAATTATAGGGGGATCATCTTCAGGACTTTTGAAATAAAAACTTTTGCCTGAATGTAACCTTTAAACATAAAACCGCCAGACTTTTGTCTGTTAGTGGGGTTTTAATCCTGTTGGATGTCTTCACTGGTTAAGGTAATAGCCCGACATCCATTTTAGATATTGAATTCTGAGCCCAACTTCAGAGTTATGCAGCAGGGATGAGTTTCAAGTTGTGCAATGCTTTATCAAATCTGGTCAGACTTAGAATATATTCCTTGAGAAAAAAAAATTGTCCCAATTTCATGCGCTTTTGAAAAATGTGAGAGATTTTCTGCACCAAAAATGCTTCTATAAAACGGTCTGAGTTGAGGACTATTTGATAATATCAAGTGTGCCCATTTGGTCAATGCCGGTCTCCGTTTCAATTGCAGGCTCTTAGTTTAGCTGCAGTAGGTGCTGTTCGTACTACGGTTGGTACGTTACGGCTGATGGCTTCCGAAGCGGCCAGAAATGTAAAGGTCCGCTCGAGGTACCGGTGGCTGTAGATGAGCCGATGGTGCGTTAGGATCAGCAGAAGCGATCCTCCTGGTGAAAATCTCACTATCAGTTGTCTAATACAAAACAAGTGGTGCCCATTCATAAGCTAACAGAAGACAATTACAGAAAAGAGAAAAAATGATCTAGTGCAAAAAGCGATTCAACATGAAAACATGCCTTTGAATGTTAATGCATTATTTTCTGTATAATGGCATCTACAGACTAACTTAAATCGGTACTTTTACTGTGATGACATACTACAAATGTTGCTATTAGTATATGTACTTATTTAAACATAGACTGCACATTATTAACAAAAGCATTTTTGTTTGCAAATAAAATTTCACATCATCAGTTTCTCCCTCTGATGACTGAAAAACAATCACAATTTCATCTTCACAAATGAATATTTTTGAGTGTACTCTCATTCTTTTTACTTCTCAGGGTTTCAATTTCCTTCAACTCTTTATATATTCTAATATTTCTCTCTTCAATTTATATTTCTTCTCTGATTTGCCTTTTTCTTTCTTAATTCTTATTCCTTGTTATATGTAATTTAAATCCTTTATATGAAGCATATGAGCATATTAAAGAAATAGCAATGAGTAGTATAGGTCTCAATATAATTCTGAAAAGTCCTCCTCCCACTGTTGCAAACCAGTTACCAATGACAGAAGCACCTTCTCCTAGACTCCCTAACACACTAGTGGTTTCTAAAGGTTCTAATTCAGCTTTCAGGTCAGAAATGTTCTTTGCAAATTCTTCTATCTTTCTCCTCTCTGGAATGTATGATGTTACAACGCATACATTTACAATGCATGCCTAACAACTCATCCCATTACATCGCATGACACTACATCGCCTTTTTAGAAACTACCTTTACAACGCTTTCCATTACATTGCTTTTTATCTTTACAACACACACCATTACATTGCATTTAAGGTAAGTATTGGATAGTATAGGGGTAAAAATTACTATTCTAACTCCAGGAGGTGCAACAGTAGGGTAAGTGTTGGATAGTGTTGGGTAGGCATGAGCGAATTTTGCGGATCTCGCGTTCGCGAATTTTGCGGATTTGCGGATTCGCAATCCGCAAAATCCGCGAATTCCCGCGAATTTGCGGATTTTTTTTTTTTTTGTGTTCGCCCGTGTTTCTGCCAGTTCGCGAGGGTTTTGTACACTTTCGCAAATTGCGAACTTACCTGTCGGGTCGCAAGTTTCGCAAACTTGTTGTTTCTACGTGTCCAGCCTGTTTGGGACACTCTTCTTCATCACTGCCACTCTCTGTCACCACTGCCACTCTCTGACTACTCATGCCACCCTCTGGCCCACCCATGCCACCCTCTGTTTCATCACCACACCCTCTGGTTGTCCAGTGTACATTATTTTCGGCAAAGCAAAGCACACCTTCCCTGCCTCAAGTGACCTGAATTAATTTGGGGCTGATTCATGTGTCACAGAATATTTTTTTAGCTGGCACCTGCTTCCTTAGTGCGCCCTGATTAGTGATCTTTTGCACTTGCTAAGTGCTTTCATTGTTGCAAAATTAGTTACAACACCTGCCCTGCCCCAACTGACAATAATGAATTAGGGGCTGATAAATGGATTTTAACTTCCAGCCTGGCTCCTGCTTGTCTCCCTTAGCTGTAATTCAGGACCTTTGTGGCATATGTGTAACTATTCTGAGGTTCAGAGCAGGGTCACATAATAGTTTCAACTGGCAACTGAACTCTGGAGGGGCCCCTCAGGAAGCACTCCAGGAAATGGCTACTAATGATGAGCCTGAACTTTTGAACCTGGTAAGTAGTTACTTTCAGTTTTGCTAAGATCGTATTTCTGCAATTTGGCACTTATTCGCGGGGCGCGAACTCACGCGAACAGTGCGAGCAGTGCGAGCAAAATCCGCTGCTCGCGGATTTTGCGGGAAATTCGCAAATCTCGCGGATTGCGGATTTCCCGAAAATCCGCAAAATCCGCGAGCGGAACGGATTTTCCGCCCACGCCTAGTGTAGGGGTAGAAATTACTATTCTAACTCCAGGGGGTGCAACAGTAGGGTAAGTGTTGGATAGTGTAGGGGTAAAAATTATTATTCTAACTCCAGTGGGTGCAACAGTAGGGTAAGTGTTGGATAGTGTAGGGGTACTATGTGTTGTAATGGTATGCATTGTAATGGTATGCGTTGTAATGCCTGCGTTGTAGTGACATGCGATGTAGTGTCATGCATTGTAATTGTATGCGTTGCAATGCCTGCGTTGTAGTGACATGCATTGTAAAGGATGTTGCGATGTAATGACTGCGTTGTAAGTGTAGTGCGATGTAATGGTTGCGTTGTGAAGGTTATTTCCCCCTCTCTACAGGTATTTATGAGCTTTTAACATTTTGCAGACTCCATCTTTCTCGGCTAATAATATATCTAAAGCTAATTCGTCTTGCAAGACCATCAATCTAATAGCCACTAATTTTGCATTAACTGCTAGCAAAGCACCAGATATACTAGTAGCCTGTTTATCCACTACTGTTTATTACTTTCTAATTTTTTCATGATTTAAACTACTCATGCTGGTGGTATAATTGCTCCAAAAATATCTCCCACTAATTATGTCCCATCATTAGTCAAAGCATCTATGTTATTTACATGATACGTTTTAGGAAACAATAAAGCTAAATAACAAACTCTCTTAATCAGCAGGTAGCTAAAAAAGGCATCCTGCCCACACAGAAAATAGACTAGAGGAATAACTGCCTCTTCCCCTGTTAAAATGTGTACAGGTCCTCCCAAAACTTTGAATTTGTGTTCACAATTACTTATTCCAATGTGTCTTTTATTAAACTGGTTTTTCCTTTTGTAAACACATAATTTCCCTTTTTGTCATCTATCTAATTATAATTTTGGTTATACCAATTTCTTCTTGTATCCCAATTCCTCTTTCTTCCAAACATGCTTTAAAGCATCTTCTTTATTTGCACTATGTAAAATGTCAGCTCTTCTCTCTTTTAATATTAAAAGAAATGTATTTTCTAAAGGCCTCATTAAACAGGTTAGATTCTTCTTGTATGCTTCAATGGTGTCTATAACTGTAGGTGATGTAAAGAAATACCATGCATTTTCTATGTCTTTTGCTTGTGGATGAGTATTCATTCTTTTCTGAAAAGGGTCTTTGGAAAGGATCAAATCCTAATTCGAGAAATAATATTTAAATCTGCCATGTCTATAAAATACTGCATGCAATTGCATATGAAAGTGGGGTGTGATGGTAGGTCACATCTTCTGCAGCTGAAGAAGGTAAATAAATGTGCACAGACATAACAGTACTTAGGGCCCCATTAAAATGGTGGGCTGAAATTGTCCGCCTGCCACCATAACAGGAAACAGGACCGACTGCCAGAGGTACGGCGGTCCGGGCAGGCCAAATAGGATGCGACCGCCACACTGGCGGGCGTATCCTCAACTTCAAAATTGAGGCGGGCGGTGCTGTAAGGTGCACCCGCCACAATGTTAACGTCTATGCTGTGCATTGCCATGCACAACCTGACAGGCACTGTGCGGTGCCTGCCACCTTGTGCATGGCAATGAAGGGTGGTACCATAGGTTCCTCCAGTGCAGCCACGCCCCGGGGGCCTACAATGGGCCCCCAAAGTGATTTCCTTCATGCCTTTCCATGGCAAAGTCTCTGCCATGGAAAGGCATCCCCACCGCAGGCATCATAATATGGATGGTGGTGCCTGCAAAGCACCACCACCATATTATGGGTTTTTTCTGCCTGGCTGGCAATCGGAATGATTGCCGACCGGCGGAAAAGTGGCGGAAAGCCTTTCAGTCCACAGAGGTACCCCTCGCTATACTAATATGGTAGGGGTAAAACAGGAACAGATGACGGGCGGATCGCCGCCCGCCATACTAATAGGCCCCTTAATGTCTAAAGCTTGAGTATATTCTTGCCATAATCTAGAATACCCATTTGTCAAAAACATTTCCTTTGAGAAATCTACAAATGAAGCTTTTCATTTGATTTCATCTACTGTGTGAGCAGGCATTGTAGGTACAGATCTAAGTGTTTATATTTCCAGTTTAAACCTCATTCCAACTAGAAGGAATATAATTGCAAATACAACGACTATTAGTGTGACAATAATCAATATTCTACACCTGGTAAGGTTATTTGTCTACAGTCAGACCTTTGGTAGAATATAGCAGCAAGCAGATTTAATATTCTGCGTTGACTTCTACTTGCGCCAATGAGCAAAATGTTTGAAGATTAATTTTACAATTATTTTATTCAGCTTTTATACAAAATTCATTGTGAGACATCCCTAGCCCTACTCCCTCTTCATCTAAATGTGCTAATCTGTCTCTTCTTCTATTGCAAAGTTCTTAATTCTTTTTATTCCCCTTTGCTAATTGTCTGTTGTCAAGTTTGTTTATTTCAGTCTTAGTCATTTCTGCTTTAAACACAGTTCATCATATCAGTTCTTTCAGTTTCCGAGTTTCTCCAAGTAGTGCTTGTTAAGTTATTGACTGAAATTCTTTATTTTAGACATCTTATTTAATCAATGCTGATTTAGTGTGCAATATCATGGAAGTTCAAAGATCTCCAATCTCAGTTAATCAAAATGTTGACCTAAAGCATTCGGCACATTCTCCTAATATTAAGTCCATTCAGGTGCAGAATACTTGTAATAAGGTACTATTGCTCTCTTGGATCTCCTTGGTGTCTGCTGATATTCTTCTGTTTCACTTACACCACTTGATTCTGTTTCTTCAATGATGGTGTGTGGTATACGTTCAACTGACACACTTGATCTCAATTGCCTCCTGATCTCCAAAGGGGTCTTTCTCGTCTCACACGTGTTCCTTCGCCTGGATCATTTGATCTTTTGATGCTTCAACAATTCCTTTATCTTCAACTCTCATTCCTCTTCTTCTTCAGTGGGTGTTTCCACACCACGTTTTGAGATTTCAGGAACTTGTACTGGTGTGAAATTTTGCTGTACTTCACCGCCCTCTGGTACTTCTGGATGTACAAGCACATGTGCTCTCGGATTTAGCTCAAATAACACAATTTCTTTGTATGGACACCTCACTTGGCATGCACTCAAATAGGTATCCCAGCACATATGACAGCACAGTGTGGGTAATCAAGATGACCTGGTAGTGGCATTTCCACCTCAGCTACAGGCAGGATTTTCGTGCTTGTTTTTTCACCAGGGTTAGGGCTTAGGTTGTGGCACTGCTCCGGATGTGGACTGCCATTGGCAGCTCCAACCTGATGAGAAACAGAGCGCACCATATCAGCTAATCCTTTGCAGTAATCAAGTAGCATGTCATCTGTGATGATTACAATTGCATATGCAGGTACAGCAAATGCATGATAATTTTGGGTGGAGATATAACCCTCGCATGTGCCTATTCAGCGGAGACCCCAGTCTCCATACTTACCAGCCCCCGCATTCTGCTGTTGCCATAGGTGGGAAATAATGTCAGCCAACAAAACCTGGTATCATTAGTGGTCGTTGTTGGCCGCAGTTTATTAATAACCAAAGACATATTAATAACACAAACTGGTTTCAAGCAATCTTCCATTTTGAGAACATTACTCATCAATCATAATTATCAATCATAATTGGCATATTACACATTATGACACCCTCTTGTGATAGCGGGTGTCAGTCTCTTTGTGCCCTCCTTAGTTCGAAAATGGGGCTTGTACCCAAACCAGTTTGTTGCCAGTCTATTGGTGCTCCAGTGGTTGGTTGACCACGCCCTTTGCGTGTTGCGGAGGGGAGATTTCTAGTCGGGAGTTAGGTCCCCAGCTCGCTACCAAATTGCGCCCTGCCGTCCGGCCGGGTCTGGGCTGCGAGTGCCGTCTCCTCCTGTTACTCCCCTCCTTTATGCCGCCACGTCACCCTGCCGTGCGGCATTCAAAAGTGAGTGGCCATCCTCTTACACACCGCCCGCCGGTGTGTTTTCTTAGCCAACCAGTGTAGAATCGGCGTGTTCTTCAACTTCTTGGGTGCGGAAGGCCCTGGCTCTTCGTCCGCCTGTTCTACCGGTCTGTTCTCTTTCCCTTTGCCCAGGTGGGGGTGAAGCCAGTCGTCGCCGTGGATGGCCGATAACTCTCGGATCTTCAACAGCACCTCTGCCATCTCGTCCGGCTGGCCTTCCGACATGTCGTGAGGCCCTGCGCACTGGTGTGTGGCTTCTTGGTTTCCCGCGTCTGCGTCAGGCCATCAGCTGAAGGCACAGCTAGCTGCGTGTGCTTAACCTGGGCTCTGAGCTTGCTGTGGTTTTTACCTGCTGCTGCTTCAAGGGAGCTGGCACGGCGCGCCGCGCTCCGTAAGGCGTCCTCGGTGATACCGACCTTGATCTTCGACTGGGGCCTTGCCGTCTTCCTCTCCGTCCTCCGCCGCGTCGCCTCTCCTCCTCTTCAGTCGTTGTTGCTGTCGCGCCGTTCTCCCAGCTCCTCGAATGCGATGTGCTTCTGCTGGGAGGGCGGCGTCGCTTAAATCCTCTTGAGCCCTCCATGCAGGTCTCAGGTGAGTCCCCCTGATTGGGGGGTTCAAACAAAGCCAGGTTGACCATTGGGCGCCCTTTGGGGGCGCTCAGGTCAACAGGTCACTTCCGGTCGGGTGGCTGGTGCGCACCCCGCTTCCGCTGGTTCCTGTGCGCATCGAAGCGCCCAGAACCAGTTTACCCCCGCTGGTGGCACCACGAGGGTTATGGCGCCGGCCTTCGAGCCTCCCCCACCCTTCGGGCGGGTGCGGCGGCCTCTGCAAATCCAGTTCTCCTGTCAAGGGTTCTTCGAAGACTGATCAAAACCTACGGTGAAGCATCTGGTCATTTCAAAGAAGTGGATGCACAGACTTTGGCCATTCGAGACTTCAACATGACAGTCACCTGATCACCTATCCCGAAGCTACAGTGCAATCACTGTTTCACTTGAAGAGCCACACACAGCATTCTAAGGACCCCATTACTGAAATGGGTCCCTTGTTGTTCTGTCTCTGAAACCTTTTCCTGCAGGCTTTTGATTCCCTCCCAAGTATCAGCTACTGATATCAACATCGAAAAGGTAGTATCCACATCAGATTAATTTGTATGTTCTCCTTTAAATGTGGATGTCACAAGTGTACAGTATCGTGCAACTTCATCAGCATATTGGTTTCCAACTGTGACATAGTCATTGCCACTTTTGTGAGCTGCACATTTAACTAAAGCAATCTCCTGAGGCAACTGCAAAGCCTCCAACAATTTCATTACATGTTACCCATTTCTGATTGGGGAGCCGGATGACATCATACATCCCCTCTGTGACTATAACAGCCCAAAATCATGGACCACAGCTAAGCCAAATTGACTATCAGCAAATATAGTCACTCAATTGATCTGAAAGACAGCAAGCTCTTGCAAGGGCAACTAATTGTGTTACCTTTGCAGAGGTAACAGCTTGAAGTCAGGAGGCTTTTACCACTTGCTGAATTGTGAAGAGAGCATAAACTGCTCTCAAATTTCCCTCATAATCTCGTAAACATGAACCACCCACAAAAATTACATAGTCAGGCTCATCAAGAGGTTCATACGTAATGTCTGGTCTTGGCTAGGTGCATAAATCAGTAACATCCAAGCAGTCATGTTCAACTTCATCGCCATCGATTTCAAATTTTAGGCAACTGAAACAATGTAGCTGGATTGAGTGTCTAACACCTCTTCAAAACAATATTTTTGGTGCAAGTATTTTATGTTAATTTTTTGTAAGTCTGCTGTTTGTCAGATACTGTTGAGTAATATTTATACAAGTGAGTGACCATCACTGTAAGAGGTTGTCCCATCACTATGCTCTCACCTCTCTCTGTACTGATGCCAACCACCACCATCTGCTTTAAGGCAGCCAGGTAGACTTTGTGTGTTAGCCTCAGTAAAGACTTGGCCACTAGGGAAACGTTTAGCATTCACTGTCTGAAGTAGCCAACCATTCCCAGGAACATTCTAACTTCTCTTCCAGTTTTGGGTTGGCTCATCTTCAGAATTGTCTCTATTCTCTCCTGAGACACCTCTCTCATTCCCTTCTCAGTGAGATATCCTAAATATGGGACTTCTTTTTGACAGTATTATAGTTTACTCTGAGATACCTAGTGCCTGTTCTCAAGCTTCTTGCGTACTTAATGCCACATGCAGGTCATCAATGTACTGTACAATAAACGAATTGCAAGGCATCTGCAGAGTCTCAAGATTCTCTTTCAAGATCCGATTGAAGATTGAAGGATTTTCTGTATATCCCTGTGGAACTTGGCACCATACCAAAACTCTATCTCTAAACACAAATATGAAAGAGAATTGACCATCCTCATGCAACAGGATAGAGAGAAAGGCCTGACAAAGATCCACAATGGTAAACCATTCTGCGGTGCGGAGAATCTGAAATGGTATTGTTGCTGGATTGAGTACCACAGCAACATGGAACAACTATGTTGATAATTTTTCGAAGATCAAGTACACTTCTATGGGCCCCAATAGGATGTCGGGCAGATCGCCACCGCCATGCGGGCTTGGTGATCCGCCCGACATCCTTCCCCGCCCGCCACCCATTTCCCCCCGCCATATTACTATGGCGCGGGGGACCGCGGCAGACTGAAAGACCGTCCGCCTCTTTTCCGCTAGGTCAAGGAGTTGAATGGCCAGAAAAGGGTTTCATATGGTGGTGGTGTCTGTTAGACACCTTCATCCATATAAGGCTGAAGGCGAGGACATCCTTTTCCATGGCGGCAACGCCACCATGGAAAGGCATGCAGGAATGTCTTGTGGGGGCCCGTTGCGGGCCCTCAGAGACTCCGGGGGGTGGGGGGTGCACAAGAGGGGTACCTATGGTACCCCCCTGCACTTCACTGTACAACGTGACAGGCACCGCACGGTGCCTATCACGTTGTGCATTGAAGTGCACAATATGCATTTTTAGCATTGCGGCCGGCGGTGCTTTCATCAACGCCCGCCGCAATGTTAAAAATACGGGATGCGCCCGTCAGTGTGGCGGGCGCATCCTAATGGCCCCCATGGGACCGCCGCCCTTATGGCGGGCGGTCCCGTTTTACGTCAGGATGGCGGGCGGACTTTGTCGCCCCGCCATCCTAATGGGCCCCTATGTTTCTACTTCTGTAAATCCTTAATAGGTGAATTTAAAGGACTTCTGACAATTTCTTTAAAAATCCCCTATTTGAGCATGTTTTCAGTCACTGGTGTTCCTACCATTGTCTCTGGAATCAGATGGTAAGGTGGTGCTCTCAGGTAAACCGAATTTGGGTTTATTGTGATATGGACTGGTTCTACATCTTTGATTAGTCCGATATCTTTCTCCGAAAAGTCCCATACTTTTGACTGTAAAGTATCTTTCAGGTCAGTCAGTCAAAAGCTTTATTCAGCACATAGCCATAAAAGACAAGACTTAAAACAATAAAACGAACATACATTTAAAAGGCTTAAATGACAAGTCAATCTATGAGTGTCGAAATTCTAAGTTAGAACCACAAATTTACTTAATGCATCGCTCCATAATGGCACACAAACAATTCATGATAAACCGTTTGAACATCTAAAATCATAAGTCAATTTGTGAGTATCAAAATTAAAAATTTAGGGACACAAATTCACTTAATGTGTAGCTCTATAATGGCATAAAACATACAAACCATAAATGTTAAACTGTTTGTACATCTAATATCACTATAATATAAAACAAAAACAGAACTCCTTTAAATCATGGATTACCTAGTTTTAGCTTGTAACAGAAGAAGAGCACCATTTAGGGGCACATTAGGATGGCGGGCGGATCCCATCGGACAGAGGGACCCCGGCCATAAGGGTGGGGGTCCAGTGCCTGCCTTTAGAATGCGCCCGCCACAGTGGTAGGCGCATCCTGCATCCCTAACATTGTGGCGGGTGGTGCACTCAGCACCGCCCGCCACAATGTTAGGGAGGCATGTTGTGCAGTCCCATGCACAACATGGCAGGCACCGCGCAGTGCCTGCCATGTTGTGCATGGAACCCCATGTGCACCCCCCCCCCCCGGAGTCCCTGGGGGCCCACAACGGGCCCCCAAGGCAGACTCCGCATGCCTTTGCTGCCACGGAAAGGCATTGGATAATGCCCATTCTAATATGGCTGGCGGTGTCTGATAGACACCGCCACCATATAGAACTCTTTTCCGCCCCGGTCGCAAGGCGACCGAGGTGGAAAAGCGCCGGTCATACCAGCACGGATGGCGGGCGGATTGCCCCCGCCAGACCGGCTGTGGCTACCGCCGGCCAGGCGGGGGCGATCCGCCCGCCATCCTAATGGGGCTCTTAGACTCTAAAAGTAGGAGGAGATGCAAACAAGTAGTGTGTGAACAAGAACCAAAAGAAGGTAACACAAGCCTTAAAAAGTGCAATCTGGGCTGCTTCTGTAGCATCTGATTGTTTCTTCTTCTTTCTTTGCCCACTTGCTTTCTAATCTTTCAGAATCGCTCCATTTGCAAATGGACTTTACCAATTCCGCAATGTGTAATCTCATTCATGAAGACCACATTGTCACAATAGCTTCATCATTTAACTGTGCCCTGACGATTCTCTGCCAAAAAATTAGCTCTTGGAAAGATCCACCTCATATTCTCCTGCCAATTCAATTAAATTGTCACGGGTGGCAGCCGCACTTCTTGTGATCTCTTTACTCAGATATATCAATTTGTTTTCCTAGTATTGATTCAAATGTGAAATGTCTTGGCATCCTCTAATTTCTTCTAATCCCATCTTTAGTTTTGGTACATCCAATAGCCTTACCCTTTCCTGCACAGTAGATTACCTCTCTGCTTCTGCCACTCTTTTATTTTCTGGAATTTCCACAAACCATAGGGGAAAAATCCCATCATCAAGTGTTCCCGTCTCTCCCTGTGCAATAGGTGTCATTAACACGATCTGTTTTGAACCTAGAACAGTAGGAATCAATATAATGTTTATTGGTGCTGTTGCTGCAGGCATCCCTATAGGTTGAGCTGAGACAATCTGTTTCACGGGTGCTGGAACAGTCACAATAATAGCAGCTTTTACCGTATGGGCTGCTTCAGCAGGTGCAGTTGCAATCAGAAGCACTGAAAGTGGTCTTTCAATCGGCGTACACCCTAAATATCGATTCCAAAATATCGAATGGACAGAATATCGAATGATCAAAATATAGATAGGATAGAATATCAAACTTGGGGTAGGAAATATCGAATTCCACAATATCGAATTTTATAATATAGATTCCCATAATATTGATTTTTTTTAGTGTTATGTATGGTAGTATGTGTTAAAATTATGTATTATTTTTCTAATATATGTTTAATTTTTTTAAGTAATGAATGTTATGTAATACAATTTTTGCGTGATTTAATTCCGTACCGGTTGTGGGTTTAGAGTGGAATAGGGTAGGAAGTAATTTAATTATATTAAATTAAATATTACTTTTTATTTATATGTATTGATAATTAATTGATTGATAATTAATTATTAATTGGTAATTCAATGTTATTAATTGGTAATTAATTTTTATTAATTGATTAATTGATAGTTCTGTTAATTGTATTTTTTATTATTAGGAGCGGGTTGTGGGTTTATAGGGGAATAAGGTGGGAAGTAACTTCATTATAGTAAATTAAATATTACATTTTATTTACATGTATTGATAATTAATTAATTGATAATTCATTATTAACTGCTAATGAATGTTTATTAATTGGTAATTATTTTTTATAAATTGGTAATTAATTTTTATTGATTGCTAATTATGTTAATTGTATTTTTTATTATTAGGTGAGGGTTGTGGGTTTATAGGGGAATTGGGTGGGAAGTAAGTTAATTGTAATAAAGTTAATATTTATTTATATGTATTGATAATTAATTATTTATTGGTAATTATTTTTTTATTGGTAGTAAAAAAAAATAATTGGTAATTAATTTTTTATTGGTATTGATAATTAATTTAATCTTATTTAAATATTAAATAAATTCTTTCCCTACTGTTGCACTCTCTGGAGTGGGTATAGTAATTTTTACCCCTACGCTATCCAACGTTTTCCCGAATGTTGTACTCTCTGGAGTGGGAATAGTAATTTTTACCCCTCCGCTATTTAACTCTTTCCCTACTGTTGCACTCTCTGGAGTGGGAATAGTAATTTTTACCCCCACACCCGCTATCCAATGCTTTCCCTACTGTTGCACTGTTTGGAGTGGGAATAGTAATTTTTACCCCTACGCTATCCAATGCTTTCCCTACTGTTGCACTCTCTGGAGTGGGAATAGTCATTTTTGTCCCTACGCTATCCAAACCTTTCCCTACTGTTGCACTCACTGGGGTAGGAATAGTAATTTTTACCCCTATGCTATCCAACGCTTTCCCTACTGTTGCACTCACTGGAGTGGGAATAGTAATGTTTACCCTCCCGCTATTCAACGCTTTCCCTACTGTTGCACTCTCTGGAGGGGGAATAGTAATTTTTACCCCTACATATCCAACGTTTTCCCTACTGTTGCACTCTCTGGAGTGAGAATAGTAATTTTTACCCTCCCTCTATCCAATGCTTTCCCTACTGTTGCACTCTGTGGAGTGGGAATAGTAATTTTTACCCCAACGCTATCCAATGTTTTCCCTACTGTTGCACTCTCTGGAGTGGGAATAGTAATGTTTACCCCGACGCTATCCAACGTTTTCACTACTGTTGCACTCATTATATATTTTTATTAATGTTCTAAATATTTTATAATTAAGATTAATAATTATTTCATAATATTATTAAGTACATTTATATTAAGAAATAATTTTTTTACATTTCATTTATTATTTTTACATTTTAAGCTTTTTTACATTATTTTAATTATGTTTTATTTAATTATGTTCATTATTTAATTACATTTTTAGTATTTTAATGCATTTAAAAAATTCGATATTTTAGTTAACTATATTTTAACATTCTATATTTTGGAATCGATATTTTAGTACTTACCTGTTTGTAGATAGGCATTCTATATTCTGTCCCTCGATATTTTGGCGTCGATATTTTGATAATTCAATATTTTGTCCCTCAATATTTCGATACCGAACCCACACAATCTGAGTTGTATTCAGGTCAGCATGGGCTGTAACTACCTTAGCACTAGTGGTTGTACCAACATTTATACTAGTTGTAGGAGCAGCATATGAAGGTGGTCGTTAGGCCAGCAAAGCATCTAAAATGTCATCCCCGGAAACGCTATCAGTGTCACTTTTCCCTGCAGCTTCCTCATCATCATTACTCTGTTTATTTTTATACTTTTCAGTAGTTATAGCTCCATCAACTATACCTTACCTGTCCCTTTGGTGTCTTTCATCCCATTGAGCATCTGCGCAATTTCGCACTGCTCTATTTGCTCAATTCTGATACTTTTCTTTCCCTTTGGCATGAGCTGTTTACTCCTAGCATTTAATGCTTCATATTGTGAAGGTCTAGAAGGCAGCTTTATTTCATATAATTTTCCTCTCATATTTTCGATAATCTTTTAATTAAAAGTGCCATATTCTCGAAATTTGAATGGTCCTTTGTTTTCAGTGAATTTACATCATTGACGGATCCACAAACATGTATTGAGATCTACATTTGTTGCCATATTATGAGCTGGCGTACCTTACGGCGGTACCTCCTCACCCCCCCTAACTGGGAATCGTACATCACCTCTCATCAAGGGGCTCATTAGGATAACGGGCGGACTTTGTCCGCCCGCCACCCTAACGGAGGACAGGACTGCCCATCATAAGGGCCGGGGTCCCGTAGGGGGAATTAGGATGTGCCCGCCACTGTGGTGGGCACGTCCTCCATGTTTTGCATTGTGGCAGGCGGTGCACTCTGCACCGCCCACCACTTGCAAAACACTTGTGAAAACATTTGCATGTGCAAAGCGGCAGGCACCGCGCGGGGCCTGCCGCTTTGCATATGCAAATGTGGGGGGGGTACCATAGGTACCCCCCTGTCCTCCCCCTAAACCGGCATCACCTGGGGGCCCCGCAGGGGCCAGCCTCAGCAAACACCGCCTGCCTTTCCGTGGCAGCATTGCCGCCGCAGAAAGGCACCTATATGTGGCCATTGTAATATGGCTGGCGGTGTCCATTGGACACCGCCACCATAGTATTCCATTATCGCCTCGGTCGCAAGGCTACCGTGGCGGTAAACCGGCGGACGGTCTTTCCGTCCGCCGCGCTCCCCCCGCCATCCTAATACGGCGGGGGGAATCCAGGCATAGGTGTCGGGCGGATTGCCTCCGCCAGGCCGGCGGTGGCTACGCCAGCCTGGCGGAGGCAATCCGCCCGACATCATAATGGACCCCCAAATCTCTAAGAGCCTTAAAACATTTCAAGATTGTAACAATGGCAAATGGAGTAAACAAATTAATAAACTTAAATGTTTTGTTCAACTTACAATTTTGTATATGTGAATCTGTTCTTCCAATACTGCCGCAATTTTCTCTTCACAAACCCATTGCAGCTGATTACTTGATGACTCGACAATAAATCTCAGCACGGTACTTCACACCAACTAGCCTATCCCAGCGTTGCACACTCTAATGTAATTTTTCACTCATTGCAGCAGTTCACACTCCTTTACAATTTTCTGGTACACAAATTCACCATCTCTAAGCAAACACAATAAACAAACACCCTTTGTGTGCTCCGCTAAACAATTCAAAATAGTTTGTTCATACAAGGAGTATTTGGATTTATAACCCTCCAACTTCCCTATACACATGAATTAAGTTTTGACCAGCTGGAAATCACTCTGACTGTTATAGTTTCCCCTTTGCAAAACAGGTTCCACTAACACTAATCAATATTAGTACAATCACAACAAACAGTTATAGTCACTATCTCGATTGTGCAGTCAATGGTACCTCACAAATTTGCACCGCTAAACCTTAGCAGACAAATGACATTAAAAATTCAACTTATTCCAGGGTCTTGATCTACTTTGAGTTAGATAACAACTTCAACTGCTCAATGACCAAGCAGAAACACAACTATTCTATTGACTTTACCAAGACATAGAACACACAGCTTCAACACAATAAAGAACTCTCAATGTAGACATATGCACTGCATAACCCTATTGATTCTCATACCTTCACTATGGAAACTACCTTTGAGACTACAAACTCCTTCAGTCTTCAAGTTTGAGCTTTTGACATGTGGAACATGGGGAATTCTAAACTGGGGCAAATTTTTTCAGCTCCTTTTTCCTGTGACAATAACCATCTTCTCGCTACCACTTGAGGGAGCAGGGTTTCTATCACCAGGTGTAATCATTAAATAACCCACACCACTGCTTGTAAGGACATTTGTTGATCGACAAGGAGAAATAAGAAGCAATGATCTCATCAATCCAGTAACATGATAAAATATTAATGACCTTTAATGTAGTCAATAAAGAGAATTAGTGTGAGTTAAATAATTTTATTTTAAATTCTATTCATTTTTCATCTTTTATTCATAAACTATTCATCTTTAGATCAGCATTGAAGGTTAATATAATCCACCAATCGATATTTGATTATAAAATAGAATGCAATAATTGTAAAGATAACAGTTAATGTAGTAATAATACAGCAAGCATGTTCCATAAAGGAAAATTCCCTAATCTTAATTACATTTGAATATTGAGAGAAAAAGGTGGCAGTTCAAATACCCAGAAAAAAGTACTAACAATAGAGTCAATTGCACAAGCATGAAGCCTTTGCATAATTAGCTCAAAAGTATTCTCAGCTTAAAATCCAGCAGACAATACCTAATATCTAAATAAGCAGCCTCTTATGAAGAAAGAAGTCAGAGAGTCTGGGAAGGAAGCAGGCTGCTACTCTATGAACACGTACTAACATAAACCCATTATTTTCTTTCGTCTTCTATGTTCTCCAATAGAATTTCAGCAAACACCTCGGAACAGGCAAACAAGTGCCTATTCACTTGCTAACAGAAGGCTTCTGGAAAATGACATCTTCAGAAAAGTGAAAAAAACATCTTGTGTAAACGGAGATTCAACTTGAAATCAGGCCTTTGAATGTTAATGCATTATTTTCTGTTAACATAGTATCAACTGGCTAACTTAAATCAGTACATTTGCTTCCCATTTAGGCCTATAATATTTAAGTATGATTACCTACTAGCAATTTTGCATTTAGTATATGTACTTATCTAAACACTAAACATAGGCTTTGCACATTATTAACAAAAATAATTTTTGTTTGCAAATAGAATTTTGTGTCATCATCAGGTTTCATCTTATGCACTGAAAGGCTATAAACATGCATACTGCTAGCCTCCTGTCTTGTCATAAATTGCTGATTCTCATAGGTTTTGTGTATTGAGAATGTTAAAGACTGGGAGGTCAGCATTATTCTTCCCTAGCTAATGAAGGAAAATATTCATAGGGTGATTAAAGTTAAGAAATTACCTTATGTTACCGGAATTTTTTTGTAGTAAACTGTAAATGTAAGTATTTCGTTTTATGAGTTAGTTAATATTAAGTAGGTTGCAAAGTAATTATTTTACTACAGAAAATCAAAAAGTAACATTGGAAGATTAGACGAGAGGATTGGTCAGTTTAAGAAGATGACAGCACCAAAAGAGGAGGAAAATGGATGACAAGAAGTTTTTATGGAATGGCAAAGGTATAATTTCATTGTATGTTTATTTAGAGTTCAATTACATATAACGTTGATGTGTGTGCTGCTCAGAAGTTAGTGAATAAAACATAATAAAGATTGCTAGCCTCCTTGTCTTTAATAAAATCTCAATTATCTATACATAAACCCATGAGGATCTGCATTTGATATTAAGCAATGCAAAAGAACAGCAAATGTGCCTTTGTATCATACAAGCGTGACAGAGAGCAGAACTTGCTGAAGGTATACACCACTTTCTGCAGAAGCTGTTAACTGGCAAAATTCCTATACTGAATGTTATGTTTTTTGCTTCTTGGGGTTACTTTTTATCTAGGAAGAGTTCAAACTCCAGGATATTTTTTAAATCCAAAAATTTCTCAGTCAGGCGGCCTCCTGGTCTTATCCCCCTGGTACCATATTTTAAATAGAATTTTCCCAAATCTAGTTTTTACTAGTAGAGTTAAATCTTTAGTAATAGATTACTGCTTAACCCAGATCTCGGGTAGCTGATCACATGGAACCAAGAACTTCCATTGCTAAACAAGGGTAAGCTGCTAGCATTGTTCATTCCTTTCAATTTCAGGAAACAGTTCCTGAAAGGTTCCAACTGATCACTTGTACACAGTTGCACCCAGCACAAGAGAGGTTTCAATTTCGCAACATGTGCTCTGTTCTTCAAACCCAAGTCCCATTGCAAAGTGGTCAGGGGGTACTTTGGGTTATGTTGTACAAAGACCTCACACATTTATTTTCAGGTTCTGTTAAATTGGTCAAATTGCAGTTGCCCCAGACCTCTGCACCGTCGAGCACTGCAGCTAAACATTTGGCTTGATATATTTCTAAGACTGGGGATATTGGTCAATAAGCATATTGCTTTTGTAGCTTCGAAACGGAAAAAGATCTGTTGAAAGTCATATTTTTTTTTGTTATCTATGGAGGTCATGACATTGGCCAAATTGTCAAACTCTTTCACTTTTTCCAGCAGAGTCCCCCAGTTTCAATTTCCCCCGAAATGATCTGTGCGGATTGAGAGCCATAAAGTTGTTTCTACTCATATTTATTTCTAGACCATGGGCTTTGCAAAACAATTAAATCTGGCAAGCAAGGGTTGAGCACCCATATGAGTTTTAGAGATTACCCCTATGGTAATCCAGCAATTTAGCATTACTCTGCAAAGAGTAATCCTGGAATCGTTTGGCCAGCCAGCTTGGTGGAGTCTTTATTGCAATCTTTGGGGAGATCAATCACACCATTTATGTACAAGGTGAATATGGTTTGGGCAAGTATACACCCCTGGCGAACCCCTATTTATATTATTTTCTTCTACCATCAGACCTGAGGATAGTCATTCCTGTATATTCTGTTAGTCTGAGAATGTCATCCAGCATGTCCATATCTCTAAGCATCTCTCATAGTATGGTTTATAAAACTAATTTTCCATTTTGATGAAAACACTTCTAGCGGATGGAATTAGGTATGGATATGCTGGCCAGTAATCACTCCTGATCCCCCTGTTAACTTTATATCAAATTCCAGCCAATTGGTAATGATGGCCTAAGAGGGCTAGGTGGCCTTTTCAATGTCAATAATATGAGTAATTATATACAGTTGACAAAATTACATACTGTAGCATAACAGCTGGAGTATTAGTTGGAAGCTTCTAGGTACAAATCTGTGCATTAGCGGCCATGCATAGTACATGTAATGTCAAGTACTTTAAACAAGTTAGAGGGCCTACCTACATTTTAAAGAGAACAACAGATTACATAGAGAGGTAATAGAATCCACTAGAATGTATTGTTGGAATAGTTGTCTTTTGATCTCAATCATGAGGACTTCAAAGGAAGAATTTGCCCTGATCGGGGAAGGAAAGAAGGTCCACAACTTAGGTGCATGTCCTAAGAAAGATTGTTTAACGATTCTTTTCTTTTTGCAAATAGGTAATTCCAGGAAAGGAGTACCTGCACTGTGAAGATGATTATGTCCTAAGGATATTCTAAGTTTTTGGAGAGGTAGTTCGGGGACTTTGAGTAAATAGGTTTGCAAAATAATGATGTCCGTTTCAATGTGCTTCTTGATTTGATCTGGAGCCCCAATTCAAAGAGATCAAGGTAGGTGTGATATGGTTATAATTCCTGGTTCCCATTACTGGTCTTGCAGATGAATGGAGAGCTGTTTTCTGTGAATTAGGGGCCATTTAGGGATGCCATTTAACCAGTACTCACAATGGCCTAATCAGGATAGGGATAAAGATTGGACCACTTGTTTAAAATCTTCAGCAATGAGGAAGGGTGTAATTTCATGCAGAATTGTAATTTACAGTCTATTTACTTCATCTAGGATGTTTACATATGATTGAAGCTATAGGTTCTAATCAAATTAGAAGCACATGGACTTGGCACATTACATAAAAGTAGATGGCTGGTTAAGGATGTTGAGTTCATTTAACCAACATTGCACTGGTGTATAACTGTTGGTAGGAGGAATTCTATTTCAAAGAGGTTCCAATTGGGGTAGTGTGGGCATCATCCTAGATTGAATCTTATCCAAAGGGAGGGACGGGAATTTGATATCCTTTGGGGAGGTAACTTTGAGGTATAGCTGCATGTCATATGCAAATATGTGGTATGAGAGGTTAAGGTTTTTAGCATGGTACCTGGTGCTTTAATATCTACATTGAATATGGGGGGGGAGAAAGACCAAACTCTTGAGGGATAGCTTGCTGAAGTGGAGTGGTGTCGCATCCAATATTGTTATGGCTGAGGAGTGGTTGCCAATGTAGGAGGCAACACTTTGAGCTTCAAAACACTGTAAGACCAATCCTCTCATCAAGAATCTTAACAAGAGTGTGCTGGTTAACAAAATCAAATGCAGTAAACAGATTAATAAGAGTGCAGGGGTTACTATAGTCCAGAATAAGGAAAGCATCATCGACAATTTAAACAAGCATTTACAATGCAACGGTCTCGCCTTTGCAAAAGTTAGAGCAATTGGCATTTTAAATGACAACATTTTTATTTATGTGTTGGCTTTGAAAACAGATAAATAAATGGCATTGTCATTTACAATGCCAATAGCCTAATCTCTCGCAAATGCGACACCTATTGCATTTGCACCCACACACACACACCAAGCATTTGCAATGCAATAGGTATCGCATTAATTAAGTTTGAGCTATTGGCATTGCGAAATATTGCTACACCAATTGCAACAAAAGTCTATAAATTGTAAGGCAAAAAAAATTATATTTATTTTTGTATCAATGGTGGCATGCTGCGCTTTAGATGAATATGTTTTTTAAAAGTAAAGTGTGTCATACTGCGATTGCTACAATAGTTAATTGTGGATTCGTTAACAATTGATGTGTGCACTCATGGCTGGTGGTGTGTGTGCCTGCAGAAATTGTGCACTGATGGCTGGTGGTGTGTGTGCCTGGTGGAAGTGTGCACTGACAGCTGCTGGTGTGTGTGCCTGGTGGAAGCGTGAACTGGCGGCTGGTGGTGTGTGTGCCTGGGGAAAGCGTGCACTGACGGCTGGTGGTGTGTACCTGCTGAAAGCGTGCACTAACAGCTGGTGTTGTGTGTGTGCATGTTAAAAGCGTGCACTGATGGCTGGAGTTGTGTGTGCCGGTGGCAAAGCATGCACCGACGTCTGGTGGTGTGTGTGTCTGGAAGCTTACACTAAAGGCTGGTGGTGTGTGCGCCTGGTGGAAAATAGTGCACTGACATGTTTAAAAGTAAAGTGCACCATACTGGGATTGCTACAATAGTTAATTGTGGATGCCTTAACAATGGACGCGTGCACGGATGACTGGTGGTGTGCGTGCCTGATGGAAGCGTGCACTGACGGCTGGTGGTGTGTGTGCCTGGTGAAAGCGTGCACTGGCAGCTGGTGGTGTGTGCCTGGTGGAAGCGTGCACTGCCGGCTGGTGGTGTTTGTGCCCGGTGAAAGCGTGCACCGACGGCTGGTGGTGTTTGTGCCCGGTGAAAGCGTGCACCGATGGCTGGTGGTGTTTGTGCCTGGTGAAAGCGTGCACTGATGACTAATGGTGTCTGTGCCTGGTGAAAGCATGCACTGATGACTAATGGTGTCTGTGCCTGGTGAGTGTGCACTGACGGCTAGTGGTGGGTATGCCTGGTGAAAGCGTGCACTGGCGGCTGGTAGTGTGTGTGCCTGGTGAAAGCGTGCGCTGGTGGAGTGTGCCTGGTGAAAGCGTGCACTGATGGCTGGTGGAGTGTGTGTGTGCCTGGTGAAAGCGTGCACTTACGGCTGGTGGTGTGTGTGTGTGGTGGAAGCATGCACTGACGGCTGGTGGTGTTTGTGCCCGGTGAAAGCGTGCACTGACGGCTGGTGATGTTTGTGCCCGGTGAAAGCATGCACTGATGGCTGATGGTGTATGTGCCTGGTGAGTGTACACTGACGGCCAAAGGGGTGTATGCGTGGTGAAAGCGTGCGGCTGGTGGTGTGTGTGCCTGGTGAAAGCCTGCACTGACGGCTGGTGTGTGCCTGGTGAAAGCATGCACTGACGGCTGGTGGTGTGTGTGTGCACCTGGTGAAAGCGTGCACTGATGTCTGGTGGTGCGTGTGTGGTGGAAGCATGCACTGACTGCTTGTGGCGTTTGTGCCTGGTGAAAGCGTGCACTGACGGCTGGTGGGGTTTGTGCCCGGTGAAATTGTGCACTGATGACTAATGGTGTCTGTGCCAGGTGAGTGTGCACTGACGGCTGGTGGTGTGTATGCCTGGTGAAAGCGTGCACTGACGGCTGGTGCTGTTTGTGTGCCTGCTGAAAGCGTGCACTGACGGCTGGTGCTGTGTGCCTGGTGAAAGCATGCACTGACGGCTGGTGGTGTGTGCGCGCCTGGTGAAAGCGTGCACTGACGTCTGGAGATGTGTGTGTGGTGGAAGCGTGCACTGACGGCTGGTGGGGTTTGTGCCCGGTGAAAGCGTGCACTGATGACTGATGGTGTCTGTGCCTGGCGAGTGTGCACTGACGGCCGGTGGTGTGTATTCCTGGTGAAAGCGTGCACTAACGGCTGGTGCTGTTTGTGTGTCTGCGCACTGACGGCTGGTGGTGTGTGTGCCTGGTGGCAAAGCGTGCCCTGACAGCTGATGGTGTTTGTGTCTGGAAGCGTGCACTGAAGGCTGGTGGTGTGTTTGCCTGATGGAAAAGTGTGCACTAGCATTTGTTGGTAGGCGGATATGTAGACACACACTTCCCCCATTACCACCACCACCACCATTACCAGCACCACTAGGACTACCATCATTACCACCACTACCATTCCATTCACCACCTTTAACACCAACCCCAATTCCACCACCACCACTGTGTGCAGTGATAAAACAAACATTGGCAAAGTTTCTTTTTGGTTTAAGAGAGAAAATACAAGCCAGAGCTACTCACTTTGCCAGTGCTTGTTAAAGCTGCCGGTGCTTCAGCTGCAAGGTTACATGTGGAAAGAGTAGCTGTGTGTTTCTGCGGGCACTGTGAGGCCGTGAGGTCGTGTTGAGTCGAGTAGTAATGCTTTACACACTCAAATGTGGATTAATAGCAATTTATCATAAAGTAAATCAATGACATTCAGAAGTTAATTCACACACAAGCATCGATTGCATTTTCAGAGAAGGAATATATATATATTGTCCTAGGTAAGTTAACAACACTTCATAAGGAATATAGCTCAAACAAGGCGGTCTGGGCGCAGGGGAAGAGGTGCTCATGCAGTGTGAAATAATATGATAAAAATTAAAGCATAATCTTAACTCCCTGGTTACACAGTGCACAGTGCTTTGGCCCAATATAGTCGTGCAGTACAGGAGATGTGATATTCAGTCATCTAGTCATGTCGTCCTCAAGACAGCATTAAGGAGACGCCCTATTGTTTGGGAGAGTAAAATGACAAAGTCAAAGGGAGTCTTATCGGGGCTCCGGGTGGTCGCTCTGAAATCCTAAAAGAAGCTCCCGCTGAGCACCTCGGTTTGATTCATTGTAGATGCTCACATAAAGAGGCCGCTGACTAGATGATTGAATGTCGTAAAGAGATATATATACGTGTCGAAATGTTAACAAACAATATGAACTCACCTGCACTACATGACTGGAATGAGGCAAAACAAATTGACCCTAGTACTGACCAATGAAATACATGTATGTGCTGTGCAGCTAGGCTGTATCAACTGTGTTTAATTTTTGTTGTATTCTTTCACGCGCGTCTACACACTGCACAAGCACTCCGTCCATCTTTCATTGCACGTGGAACACTCGTTTGAGCTATATTACTTATGAAGTGGTGTTGGGGCGGTAACTATAGCAAGAACGATCTATGCGTGAGTGTGAATTCACTTTTGAAAGCAATTGACTTAGCGCGGGACACTCGGGATGGATTGACCAAAAGTGTCAACAATAACATAACCTACTCATGACAGTTTGCTCGACCGGTTCCATCTGAGATTGCGCAACATTACTATCCGATCCAACAGAAGCAGATGTATTTGTATAGTGTAATACGCCGAGGTTCTGATGGACACAGGGTAACTAACCCTGTCGATTGTTACTTGCTGTGACCATCAGGGCACGCCTTTCCTGGAGGGCAATGCTCATAAAAGGCCCGAGTGGAGGAGATCTGCAGAGCAGGCAGCAAGCTTTAAAGTGATCGCAGTAGAATCGGGCAGGAGGACAGGGGCTAACGGGACAGGAGCCGCGGGTCTCCGCGGACCCCCTTCTCGATGGTAAGGCAGCTGCATGGGTCCTTTGTCCGTGCAGAGATGGGCAAAACATGCAGGCGAAAGGGCAAAACATGCAGGCGAAAGTTTTGATGCTACTTAACTCAGCCCTTTATCCTTGCAGATAATTTCCACCCGTCCCTTATCTGTGTGCTCGCACACGGTGCGCCCCCCCCCTCAGCCCTCAGCCTGTGCCCCGCCCCTCGGAGCCCTATCTGGCAGGCCGCTGGTGTCTGCACCAGGCTCTGGGGCTGTGGGGAGTGAGCAGTGTCCACTTCCTAGCGCTGTGTAGCGGCTGGCGCCGTGGCAGCCGGAGGGGTCAATGCACTTGAGGAGGGAGAGAGCACTCCGTTGGAAGAGGTAAAGCGCTGCGAAGGGCTCTCGCATAGGAGGGGGAAAGTGCAGGAACAAAAGAGCGCTCACATTCACAGCTGATACGGGAGGCTTGGGGTGTGAAATACAGGGCGCTACTCTCCCCCGCCCCCAAACGCGGTTGGGACTGCCCCATTAAAACCCCTCCGAGAAGTGCCGGTACTGCCCCCTGACACTGTCCTGTCAGAAAGTGGCGCAGTCCTGTTTAGAAGTGCAGATGCTCCTGCACCGGTAACTCTCGCTTCCCCACAAGTACTGCTGGTACCAATAATGCACCGGTTTCTGCTCCATTGTACAGCCTCCCCGTGACTCTCGGCCTCGTTGACCCGAAAGCGAATTGCTCCGTTCCATTATCAAAACGGCACGTAACAGTGGGCATGCGCAATTCAAAGCTACAAACTCAAAATAAAACGCGGCAATGTGGGCATGTTGCTTTTGTAGCGAACATTCACAGCTGACCTCCCACACAATAAAGGAAGTAGTAAACGAAGGACTGCACAGCATATTTAAAAACAACGCCACTGACGAGATGCAGTGAAATGCAAAAAGTGACCCAGGAACAGAACTACGTGGTTTGAAGCGGACGCCGGCGCACTGACGTCACAAGCCGATTCCCTGTTGAAGAGACTATTCCACGGACTCGTCTCCCGCTTCCTAGTCCCTGGTCCGTATTCCACGAGGGCAAGACGACGGATGGACCTCAGGGCAGGAGCCAAGTAGAACATACCTTAAGAGCTTGGAGGAGCGGGCAGGGAGGATGTAGGCGAGGCCCTAGCGCCGTGGTTGTCTCGCAGCAGGCAGGGAAGCTGCCGGCGCTCGGCCGGTAGGGCTTGCATGCACGCCTTCTTTGAAACGAACCACTGAAAGAGCCCGGTGAGTGGGGGGTGGGGAGCGAGAGAGGGGGGGCAGAGAGGGAGGGCATATGTGTGTGTGTGTGTGTGCGTGCGGGTGTCTGTGTGTGTTGTGAACAGTGTGCTGCGCACAGTGTGCTGCGCGTGGCCATCTCTTGTCTGAATGCTGGTTTGCCTGCGGGACAGGAGATGTGCACGGCTGGGGGGGCGGGGCCAGGGGGCGCGTCCACGAGGTGTAATCGGCGCTCGTAACCAGATCTAGGTCGCTTCACAAGGAACTCGGTAACAATAGGTCTAGCGAGACCTAAAAAGGGTGGTCTCGCTCTTGAACGTCGACCTCAAGCTGTATACGGGGATTCTGGCATCCAGGCTGGCCCTGCATCTCCCCGGTCTGGTTGAGGCAGACCAGGCTGGCTTTGTACCCGGCAGGCAAACTGTCGACAACACTAAGCGGGTGACGCACATTTTGGAGAAGGCTTCGCGGATCCCGGGTGAGCGGATACTGCTGGTGGTGGACGCGGAGAAGGCCTTCGACAGGGTTCATTGGCCGTACCTCGAGCTGGTGCTCAGGAAACTGGGTATCGGTGATAAGTTCTGCTCGATGGTTTTCAACTGCTATAGGTACCCTTCAGCGTCGGTGCGGGTCAATGGGTGCAGCTCCCGCAGTTTTGCTATTGAGCGCGGCACGAGGCAGGGGTGCCCCCTTTCCCCACTCCTCTTTGCTCTCTACATGGAGCCGTTCGCCCAAAGGATCCGCCACAACCCGGATGCCATTGGGATCAAGATGGGACGGTACGTCCACACAGTCAGCCTCTATGCGGACGATGTCCTGCTAACCTTGGACGACCCCAGGAGGTCCCTGCCCGCCTGCATCCACGAGTTGGATGCCTTTTCACGTGTAGCCGGCTTCAAAATGAATATGAGCAAATCTGTGGCTTTGGACGTGTCCTTAGCTGCAGACACGAGGCGGGACCTTCAGCGGCTCTTCCCCATGCAGTGGTCGTCGTCCCTGGTACCATACTTGGGGATTCTGCTGGCGCCAACGTTGCCGGCGATGGTGACGGCTAATTACGCTTCTCTTAGTAGGAAGATCAGGGAGGAGCTTGGCCGCTGGAGTAAGGGCCTGCTATCCTGGCTTGGCAGGATCGCAGCGGTCAAGATGACGGTGCTGCCCCAGATCCTATATCTTTCCCGAGCCTTACCTCTCCAGCCTCCAGTGGGTTGGATCAGACAAACGCAGGCTGACATCTCACGCTTTGTCTGGCAAGGTCGCAAGCCCCGGATGAAGAGGGTTCTCTCCACACTTGCCCCGGAGGCGGGGGGCCTGGGCATTCCGGACCTCCGGTAATACTTTCAGGCGGCACAGCTACGATACCTTGTGGAGTGGAGCAGGTGGGAATCCGATAAGCACTGGCTTTTCCAGGATCAAGCGGGTGCAGGTCAGGGTAAGGAGAGTTCAATACTTTCTATTTTGTCGTTAAAGAAGCAGACAAAGTATTCAAAGTTAATTTCAGGCTTGTTGGGAGCCATAGTATTAGGTGGACAGTTAGTTGACTGCCTGACTACCTCAAATAGATTTCTAGATTGATTTTTGTTTTGGTGAGGTTGGTTCCAGGAAGAATAAAGAATGATTGGTTCTCAAGTATGAGCGTTTTGTATTTTGTATTTTTTTCCTCTCAATTCCTACCATTCTGATGGCTTTTCTGTCAAGGATCGGTTTTACACAGTACAATCTGCTTGCCTCCATTTGCCAGATACCCCTCCTCATAATTCGGTCAAGCAGGAGCAGGACTATCAACAGCTATCAAGCTTGCTGGGTGACATCCAGCATGTATCCCCCAACAAGCTTCGTCCCAAGGACGATCTGGTAAGCTTTGAGGAAATAAAGCCGACCAACAAAGCAACTCAAACAGAAGAAGCATTGATCAACCAGCACTCTAAGGAAGCCCCTCTACTGTCTGACCAATACAAACCGGCACAGAACCCATCCCACCAATGCCTTAAAGTGTCCTTGGCATAAAGAGAGTGCAAGCATCTCAGAAAAGCCAGGAACAACAGGAGAAAACAACAAAAGCAAAAAAGTAATCTCTCACCTACTCACAATAACGAGGAACCAGGTAATCAGCAGACCCCAATTGAGACCCAGCAACATCAGCTCAGCCTAGGGACAGGCCCTCCTTACCTGATTTTCCTACAAATGGAAGGGATTTATAAAACGGCTTGTTGCCAGGGTCAAGACAATATGATTCAAGTACGATGGCCATGGCAACACATGAGCCTGAAAAGACCAGGTTCCCTTTCTAGTGACATCAGACAAGACAAGCACCACTTTCAAAGCGATGACAATATCTCATTCTCGGGACACAGTTCCCCTCACTACGACTAGAGAGTCTACTCCTCAAACAATCAGTTTAGTTACGACCAAAGACGGCTCAAGTCAAGTATCCCCACTCTTTCTAAGGACTGAAGGTTGATCACACCCCATTACACCATCCGTAAATCTTGTGACTGGGATCCACCCCCGGCAATCGAGCATCCACAGCCGCTCCGTCAAATACTTCAAGGACCCATGGCCCCCAATCAAACCAGCCTCCTTCCCCCACGCGATGTGAGCCTTCCCCTTGGTGACTCCACCAGCTTGTATGGAGGGCATCGCTTGAACCACAGGACAGCATCACCGATATGGCCTCGGCAAGTCTTAACTGATCTCACGATACTAAACCAGAGGGCCAAACGATGTTATAAACAGAAGAGCTATCCTAAAACTGACTAGCTCTCTGCATAACTTCAAACATTTACAATCAAACCATGTAGAAGGAGTTGAATTCAAGCATTCCATGCAATGAAATAACAATCGTTACATGGGTCAATCCAACAACAGCAACCCAGGTATGGCAAAATAGGGAAAACTTCTATAAATAGGGCTTTGAAATAAGAAGGCCCGAGCCAGAATTTTACCTCAGCCCTCTACATCCCTCGCAAGGACTGCCACCTAAGATGCTGACCCCAGCAACCTGAGTATTAAGGGGAGCAATAGGTCCAACATACCCACGGATACACAGAGCCTCTCTGCAAATATCAAACACCCAGCAATTTGACATACCAGGATTGTCAGTACATACAAGGTATGTCTTCCTTCAGTCACAGGAAGGTCTCCCCTCAAGGACAACTTGAAAGGCATGCACTCATAGGCAAGAGGGCCTCAGCAATGAACTTCTCCCACTAAAACTACTGGACAGAGGCGGGGCTGTTGACCCTGGGAGACTGCTTTCAGATGAATATCTTAATGCCCTTTTGGACCTGGTGGAACATATAGGCCTGACAGTGGGACAATTACTTAACTACAAAGCCCTTAAACATACCTTACGGGATCTATGAAGAGATGCAGGAGAGAAACCTCCCACGCATACTATGTAATGTAATGTCCTTCTGTTTTTACTGTGTGTATGTAAAGTGCTCTAATACCTATGGGTCAAGCTAGCGCTATATAAAACTTTTAAAATAAAAATGTGCTGAGGAAAAGTCGCTGCAGAATGAGGAGGCAAGGGGTGTCCATCGTAGATCTACTGCACTGCTCTGGAAGAAAGTGGTTGAAGAATGGTAATCTCCTGAGACTGTAGTTGACTCTGAGGATGGGCAGTCTTTGGGGTCAAGTCCTGGTTGCAAAAATGAACCAGACCCTGATAGGAACCAAGGTGCACAGAGCAGCTGACTGAGCTGGACGCCAAGGGGTGCCCAGACCCTGTAGATGTAGGCAAGACGGGCTGCCCTTCCCCGGTCATTCTCCTCACTTTTCTATAACTGTTGTTGCTCACACTCTTTACTACGAGACTTAGGCACAATTGGACACGGTTATAGTTTGTAACTAAAATGTTTATTATTATCTTCTAATAGCATCTAGTGCTCCTGAAAGCGTGACCTAACCTCATCCCTTGTGAGAGATCATTTGATCCTGTTTGCACAGGGTGGGCTATTAACTGTAACCCCAGGCTACTGATTCAGTGTTAATATTGTGCTTTATTACTGTAGTTTTTGAAATGCCAATAAACAAAAGTGTTAATAATGACATATGATTGCCCCTTCAGAGTTGCATGTAACACATATGAATTTTTATCAACTGCTTTGAGAAATTCATAGTGCCAAATTATTTGTCACAATTTGAAACAGCATAGTTTTCCTGATGAAAGTATTATATTTTTCTTTTCCTATGTTGCCTATTGCAAAGTGGACCTTTTAATTTGCCACCTATCCTTCTGCCGTTTGCACTCTGCTTTTCTCAATGTCTTCCAATGCGTTATGTTGTTCACTTAATAGCCCTTCCCCACTCTCGCCAAGTTTACTAGAGCCAGTAATGGCCGACAATGGAGGTGTAATGGGGAAGACACAGGGGTGTAACAGAGGCCCCTGCAACCCCAGCGGAGCACTGGGACCCCCAAATCTTCCAGGGCCCCTCAACTTTTCCAAAGGGGGGCTTACTGAGCCCAAGAACAATTAACATCTGTAAAATATGGGAGACTAAGGGGCCCCTCTACACATCCTGCAGGTGGGGGCTATCACTTTGCGTTATGCAACTGGGAAAACGGTTAGAATAGGGAGAAACAGGAAGGAAATGGAGTGTACACTAGTGTTACCCTCCCCATAAGAAAGGAGATTGGGCAACAAAGCAGTCATTAACTTTAAATAGGACGTCCAGTGTTAAAAGTTGTAGTTGCTTGATCAACAGGACCGGAAAAAGAAATATAGAAGAAGCTCAAACCGCTGCCTTGTGTTACTCTGCGGCAGGAAAGCGCGCCATGGGTAGAACGCGGGTGTTCCCACGCATCCACCCATGCATCCTGACACATTCCCAGATTCATCAACACTGGTAGACCTAGGAATGCCTCAGCATTGTACGCCTCCCCATAGAGGTGCAACAAGAAGAAATATTTCTATTTCTCCTTGTTTCTACTTTCTAAGTGTGATGCATTGTACAGCACATGTAGAAAGGGAAAATGCTTCTGAGGATTGTTTTTGTGCGGGAAGGTGTTGCTTCCTGCACAAAAACAATCCTGGTTACAATGCTGGCACCCTTGCTCCATGGTGCAAGGGTGCCTGCATTGGCACTAGGCAGCAACTTGTGTGCAGGCAGAGAGCAGGAATGAGCCATAAAATGTTAAATAAGGTGCATTGCGTGAAATATTGATAAATATGGACCTTATTTTTTATTCCAGTGGTTTTCTTTAGCACTAACTTCAGCCTGGCATTAGTGTGTTTTACAAAAGAACCAACCTGGGAACATGAATGATATACACATGTGAATAAACGCATATAGGCATGGCTGAATATACAGGTCATATCATAGGTTTACGCACCAAGCACAGCAGCGTAAGGGGGCCTGAAACATTGGCAAATGAGCCGCTGGGTTAAATCTAAGTCACCAACCATGTCTCAGGGACAGTCATAGACCCTCATCACAAGTAACTCTTTCTTTTACAATCTTTGTGAAAACTACTGTTAGTACAGGGATCAAAATGCCTCACAATTTCCCCATGTCATTTTTTTGCTAAGTGAAATCTACGAATTTTGCTGCGGAAAAATGAATGGTAAATACTGGTTCTTGGAGATTTTTGTGTGCAAAGCACCAAAACCCGCATGTTGCACCCCATTTTAAGGGATACCACTTGTAATAGGCGATAATTTGTCGCTCCTTTTAAATTCCTGATTTCAATAAGTGCGATAATAATCGCCCTCCGTGTTAGGCCACTGGTAATGAGGGATACAGTGTTTGTGGAACAGGCAGCTCTTAAGTTCCTTTTTGAAAGTTACAATACATGGGGTGGTGAGGAAAGTGGGTGGAGGCGAATACCATATTCCTGGTGGCCCTGTCAAAGAAAGACTCTTTCATATAAGGTTCTTTGTTTTGCAGTGTTATGTAGCAGGAACTTGGCCCAAGGGCATTGGAGCGCTTTACATAAGCATCAGATTACATTACACAAGGTCAGATTCGTTTTTTTTCCCTTTAAGGCAAGGGAAGATTTATTGATTTGCCCAGAATCACAGAAAGTCGAGTCCTCAACAGGACTCGAACCTAGTTCCACCTAGTTTCGAAGCGGGTGGCTCTGCCTATTAGGTCACAACTCCCTTCCTAAGGTCTAAAGCTGCGACGTTGGAGCTGGGGAACCAGGTTCGAGTCTCGGCGTCGGCTCACCAGCCTGTGATTCTGAGCAAACCAGTAATTTCCTCATGCCTATTAAAAAAATGAATGTGCCCTTGTGTAATGCATGTAACGGGTGCTCATGTAATGTGTTCCAATGCCTTCGGGTCGAGTTCTCGTGATATAAAACTGCAAAAAACAAAAAAGTGGGAGGCTTGAGCACAAATTATTTTTGCTAGCTACTGGCAAGACAATCTTTATCGTGAAATGTATATAAACCCCACGCAAACCTTACCAACGGTAAGTGGGCGGAAATGTGCTTCCAACCGAAAATTCATGGCAGTTCACCTTTCAAACACATATGGTAGCCGAATGGCTCGGTTTAACTGGTTATGACGCGCCGCCGAAGAGTTGGGACATAATTTAAGAGCAGGCCGATAAATAGTGTTTAAAGGCCCTCTTATCTCAGAGGCTAACAGTAAACATGCTTTCCGACTGCGAGCAGGGATCCGCCTTTCTAGGGGCCCCGCTTTCATGTGCAGGAGATATGGCTAAAATCGGCCGTACCGTACAATTATCAAGCACGACAGGGCCGGAGCAGCAACATCTGGTCCGGGGCTGCAGCGCGCATTTGCAGCCGAGGGCTGACTTTGATCTCCCGCAGGAGCTGTCTGCAAAGCCTCCCAGTTCAATTAGTTAATAGACCTTTCCCACTAATACGCCTATCAGCCGATCAGCTGGGCCGTATTTATCAAACGCCCCACTCATTTTCGACCCTCAGAAGGCCCGCTCTTGTTTTTTCTTGGAATAAAATAATCATTAAACTGCTTCAGCGCCTTTTGTGGTTAATGATTTCCTGTCCTTTTCCAGCCCTATCCTGAAGAAGAAAAAAAAAACATTCGAAATCTCGAAGAATGCCGTTCGGCTTCCATAGTTTAATTTCCTATGTCAATTGAGGTTACTGGCTACTTGTTATCTGACTAATTAAAGCAACATCTGGTTTGCATGTCTCTTGTATGTTTTAGCATATGTAAACAGCTCCATTGAGTCACTATGGAAAATATTTAAAAAAGTTCACACACAAAGCAATTCTTGGTGGAGTGCTTTTTTACTGGATACATGCTGTTTGTGTCAAATGATAAGGCAGCAGCTAACATTTAAGCCGGGATTAAAGCACAGAGTTCAGGGGAAAGAAAACTAAAACACTAAAGAGACTCTGAATAGTTGAGTAGTTTGGAAATTAACAGCCTGATTCATCACAGACCCGTTTTGCGAGTCTATAATAGCGATTCATAAGGAATTGCTATTACAGGCTCGCAAAACGGGATTCATGTAGGAATCGCAAAAAAAAAATGCGATTCCTACATATTCCTTATTTGCGATTAGCAAATTGCTAATCGCAAATAAGGAATAACTCCCCATTCATTCCTATGGGCCTTTTCCAAAAGGCCCATAGGAATGAATGGGGAGTATTCCTTATTTGCGATTAGCAATTTGCTAATCGCAAATAAGGTAGCGATTTAAAGGGTGCCAGGGGTGTCCAAAGGACACCCTGTAGCACCCCTTAAATGCAAATTTAAACAGGTGTTGCGGACACACATGTCCAAAGGACATGTGTGTGTGCAACATGCAACTTAAAAAAATGCTTTTAAAAGCATTTTTCAAAGTTTTCGCTATTTACCACGAGGTTTGACCTCGCGGTAAATAGCGGGCCGAAATTGCGAATTCGCAATTTTAAAATGGATGATGAATTGCATTTAAGGAATCTCAAATAGAGATTCCTTAAATGTAATTCCTCGCAAAATAGCGAAATCTCTATTACCGATTTTTGCATTTGGGATGATGAATCCTAAATGCAAAAATCGCACTCGCAAAGGGCCAGATTCTCAGATTCTGGCCCTTTGCGAGCGCAAATCAGCTTGATGAATCAGGCTGAAGAATCCTTAGTTTTGGGTATGTCTCTATTGATTTTTTTATTGATTATATACATACCTATATGGCACTGTCTGACAAATCTGCGTGAAACTTAACAAAAAAAACATCAACCTCAGTTCTTTAGTGGAAAGTGCTGCGCTGATCCATCGCGTGTGGTCCCAAAAATGTGATTTTACATGTTAATCCCAATAGAAAAAAAGTCCTATCCCGTATAGAAAAAAATGGCTGCTCAGAATTACACCAAATTTGGCATAGATGTAGTACTTTATTCAGAACGCATGTGCTGTGATCTCACTTACTTCACATTCATGTATTTGATTCTGTATATAGAATGTTGACATACAGTTCTGTTGCCCTGCTGCGTCTCCTTTAGAACACTAAGAGGGTGACAGGAAGGAGGAGCACCATGTATGGAGAGCTGTGAAATTAATAAACTCATGTTCAAGTATTTCGCAGCTGAAGGACCCTTGATTACAACATAAATTGGGGACATTTCGCCTGCTAGCTGGTTTTGCTGCCAGCATATCTGCGGACCAGCGCTCACATCTTCTGACCACATCAGCTGTTCGCCGCACCCGCTTTGCGGGTGCCGCTTCATCGAGGGTCTTGCTGACTCTGCCTGCTGTTTGTCGGCGCACTCCAGGGCGAACCTTGGGCATAGGAAGGCTTGAGGGCTGCGAGCGTGCAGGGACTACCAGATCCAGGTGTCCCTGCGAGACCGATTCCAGCTTCCGGTCCGCTCTCCCTCTAGCCCCGCCCCCCGCCCATCGGACGGCTGACAAAACCACCTGTGTTGCCCTTGACCTTTGGGACATTTCGCCTGCTAGCTGGTTTTGCTGCCAGCGTATCTGCGGACCAGCGCTCACCTCTTCTGACCACATCAGCTGTTCGCCGCACCCGCTTCGCGGGTGCCGCTTCATCGAGGGTCTTGCTGACTCTGCCTGCTGTTTGTCGGCGCACTCCAGGGCGAACCTTGGGCATAGGAAGGCTTGAGGGCTGCGAGCGTGCAGGGACTACCAGATCCAGGTGTCCCTGCGAGACCGATTCCAGCTTCCGGTCCGCTCTCCCTCTAGCCCCGCCCCCCGCCCATCGGACGGCTGACAAAACCACCTGTGTTGCCCTTGACCTTTGGGACATTTCGCCTGCTAGCTGGTTTTGCTGCCAGCGTATCTGCGGACCAGCGCTCACCTCTTCTGACCACATCAGCTGTTCGCCGCACCCGCTTCGCAGGTGCCGCTTCATCGAGGGTCTTGCTGACTCTGCCTGCTGTTTGTTGGCGCACTCCAGGGCGAACCTTGGGCATAGGAAGGCTTGAGGGCTGCGAGCGTGCAGGGACTACCAGATCCAGGTGTCCCTGCGAGACCGATTCCAGCTTCCGGTCCGCTCTCCCTCTAGCCCCGCCCCCGCCCATCGGACGGCTGACAAAACCACCTGTGTTGCCCTTGACCTTTGGGACATTTCGCCTGCTAGCTGGTTTTGCTGCCAGCGTATCTGCGGACCAGCGCTCACCTCTTCTGACCACATCAGCTGTTCGCCGCACCCGCTTCGTGGGTGCCGCTTCATCGAGGGTCTTGCTGACTCTGCCTGCTGTTTGTCGGCGCACTCCAGGGCGAACCTTGGGCATAGGAAGGCTTGAGGGCTGCGAGCGTGCAGGGACTACCAGATCCAGGTGTCCCTGCGAGACCGATTCCAGCTTCCGGTCCGCTCTCCCTCTAGCCCCGCCCCCCGCCCATCGGACGGCTGACAAAACCACCTGTGTTCTTTGAAGACAACAAGGGTTCCCTGTATACAAATTAACAATACAACCCCTAGGTCAGGGAATAAATCAATGGAAAAAACTACCTAGGCAGTCATTTATAAGTTAAACACACACTGCGAAAAAGGACCAACACTGAGAGTGAACAGCTTCCAATTAAAAACATAAGTTTATTACAGTCACATAAACAATAGTTAAAAAGTACATTTCATAAAAAGTTGAAATCACACAAATCATAACATAAAAAGTTTTTTGAACATAGAGAGGTGAGTTGTATGTCGACGCGTTTCGGCGACCAGCGCCTTTCTCAAGACAATTGTTACAACTATCTGCAAATGAAATAATGTATAGTATTAATTAAATCATTTTCAGTTATTACATTAATATGTTTATTCTATAAATTTTATTTAAAAAATAACAGAAGCATTGTTCAGAATTCTCAGGTCCTAAATCTGTCCTTAACACAGTTGATAATTTACAAAAGTTGTAAAACATAAATTAAAATGTCATAACCTCTAATTATGGCCTGCTACTGATATGTATATATATGAGCCACAGTCTGTTGATATAATGACTGGTGGCTTATTAATCTCAATGTTTTATTGTTACGATTTTGAGCATCATTATTGTACAGAACATCATTTATGACAATTGCTGATTTGGAACATTCTGAATAGTATGGCAGACGTAGTTAAATATCTAATAGAAAAAATAGGAACAGGTCTAATTCCATTATGAAATTTTATGATCAATTATACAGTCATCATTTTGTAGCAGTGAATGGCGATGATCAAAGCTAACATTAGATCTTGATTAATAAGATGGATATGAGGATATAAATAAGAGAAAAGCAGAAAAAAAGATAGAGTGGAGATAACAAAAAGGAAAACTGAATCTCATAGTTCTTTATTCCACATGAAATGATATTTATATGTTCTATTAATTATTATTAAGGTCTCAGTTGGATATATCACATGGATATTTCAGTTCTTATGAGAGTATATAAAAAACGGATTGATTTTCCTATTTATGAATATCTATGTATGTATCTAGTAGATCTCCTGGTCATTATGATAGGGTATCGCTGACGGATGTCAATATGTTCATATATCTAATATTATACTTACCACAAATGGGTAATAACGTCAAAAATGATTGATGATATTGACGTTAGAGCGGTTGCATCTTTTATTCTGAACCAGGAGCAAAATTGATACAAGACTGATTCAGCAATGTTGACGACTACAAAAATGAAAAACACAGATGGTGTTATAGGTATACATAAATGTAATCCTATCTAAAGATGGATAATAGATTTATAAAGTGGACAACTGACCTATTTTAAAGACTTGTCATATCCTATGATCTTGCTAGTTGGTTGATAAATATTTCAATCTGTAGTTCTAGGATTCAAAACTACCTGAATACACAATAAAAGAATAATCTGTTAGGATATAATTGGAGATGAACTATGTCTGATAATTTACAGCGCTATGCCACTGATAAATGTACTTAATTCCTCTTCTTACCCAAATATGAGCTTTAGAAAAGTGTCACCTCCACACTGTATTTATATGCTAGTAGGGTCTCAGGGTCTGAGATGCTCACGGTATCTGATGATGAAAACAATTAAAATATGAACATATCAGTACTGTAGATCTATTTTATTAACTCCAAACGACAGGTGTTCTTTACGGAGCCCTATTGCATGCTTACCAGGTTTATTATCAAGAGGTGACCGTCACTGATAGGCGGTCACAAGCTGATTAGAAATTTCTGTGTATGAGAAGGCCTTCCATACACTAACGTCTGATTCCTTAAATGACAAGAGCAATGCTTATTATAATTTGGGACAAAGCTTTATCTTAGGCAGAGTCTGGTCTAACAGATAATTTCGCAGGTAATTACTAGTACCATACCGTTGTGGATAACTGGTAACTTCTCTGCACAATGGCAAGATGAAGGTGGGGCGTGTAATTGCAATCAATACAGCTTTCCAGATACCTGCAGGGGAACATTAATTCCTAAGTTATGGTCAGGCCAGATATTTCTATTCTCGACACGTGCTAATCTCTCTGTGCCGATGGCTTACCTTTAGATACTGGAGATGAGGTAGCGTGGAGGCGAACGTCTGCTTCGGGCGTAGTCCCGGGATGAAATGAAAGAGAAGTGCAGCGCGCGCGTATTTAAGTGCACGTCGATGCCGCTAATTAGGCTAATCCTGACTCAATTAGTGCTTAGAACGCGAGGAAAGACTACGATCTACTCGCAGGGGTCACATGAAAACACGCTGTTACTATGAAAACTAAACGCGCGCCTCACTTTACTTATGTTAGCTAGAACTCGATGACAGACTGAGGTCCAAAAAACGGACGGTAGTTTTTTTAAACATACTTTCAGTCTAGATTAATGGATTAAATTTCTATCGATAGTATGCATCTAAACAGTGAATAATTGGACTGAGTTAACAATGAAAGGGATATCAAATACTATAAACAAGAACTATTTTCCTACGTTATTTAAACGGAGTGCTGAAGGGATGAGTCTTCTGTTTTCCTATAATTTTATTTTTAAAAGATAGCATTCTCCCACGGGATTTCACTATTCAATCCCTCACGGAATGTATTGAGAGAAAAAATCCAGAAGACTTCGCGTTTTTTGCGTATTGCTTCACCTCCTTTATCATCAGCAATGTTGATTTTTTCTAATATACGCCAAGTGAAATCATTGGGACTATGGCCATGATCTAAGAAATGTTTCACTATGGGTGCAGTCAGTTTTTTAGTTTTGACTGCTGAACGATGTTCTGTCAGTCTTGTCTATATTGCACGTGATGTTTCACCTACATACCCTTGAGAACATGGGCATTTCAAGAGATATATGACGTTAGAGGTTTTGCAATTGTACATCTCTTTAGCATTGGCTGTATATCCGTTATGTGTGAAGGTAACTCCTGTGTCTATGTTTACACAGGATTTGCAACTAGAGCAAGGAAAGGTACCTTTCACTGGGTTGTCTCCAATTAGGGATTTCTGCGCCATATGCTTGGAATCAGCAGGCTTTTTAATTCTGGAGTGGACAATATGATCTTTGATGTTTTTATTGCGCCTATGGGCAAAAAGAGGTTTTTCAAGTTTGATGGCTCCATTGCTGTTCAGGATGTGCCAAGAGGAGTTAATGACCTGTTTGACTTTCGCATTGACTGTTGAATGACGTGTGATGCAGACTAGTTTGTTCGCTTCTGTCTTAGATTTGCTTCTCAGCAAGCAGTCTCTGTCATAGTACCGTGCTCTTTTATATGAATCTCGCACTAGCCTATGAGGGTAGCCACGGTCTAAGAATTTTTGTCTCATCCCTGCTGCCTGTCTATCAAAGTCTGCGAGGCTGGTACAGTTTCTCCTGACTCTCAAAAATTGAGAGAAAGGGATGCTTTGTCTCTGATTCCTTGGATGGAAACTTCGGAAGTGAAGGAGGGTATTCCTGGCGGTCGGTTTTATAAAAAGATCTACTTTCAGTTTTCCTTCTTCATGAAGAATCCAAATATCTAAAAATTCCAACTTCTCCGAACTAATGTGGGAGGTAAATTTAAGATTGGGGTCGCATGTATTAAGCCATGCTAGGAAATCATCCAGCGTCTCTCTCCCATCGGTCCAGACAAAAAAGATGTCGTCTATGTATCTGGACCAATGGGAGACGGACTCGAAAAAAGGCGCTACATCATTATGAATATGGCGCGCCTCGAATTCAGCCATGTAGATATTTGCTACAGACGGTGCCACTGAGGCCCCCATGCTGACTCCTTTTGTTTGTCTAAAGAGTTTATGTCCGAATTCAAAAATGTTCTCAGTCAAGACCATCTGAAGACATTGCAGCAAAAAAGTTTTAGGGCAGGGTACTGAGTAGAGGTCTATGAACCATTCTACTGCTGTAAGAGCCTCTCTAATGGGAATGTTACTATAGAGAGACTCTATATCGAGAGTGACGAGAAGATCTCGTAACGGGTTAAAACTTATACTTTCCACTTTGTTGATCATCGCACTGGTGTCTTTAATGTACGATGGGACATTCGGTATATGGGGACACAAATAACTGTCCACATATTTAGATAGTGCCTCTGTGGGTGTGCCTATCGTGGAGACGATCGGTCTATAGGGGGGATTTTTTTCGTCTTTGTGAATCTTTGGTTGTCCATAAATGCAGGCAGTCTTGCCCGCATGGGTGTTTAAATAGTCAAACTCTTGGGCGTTGATATCACCATTTTCTAAGGCTCTGGTAGTTATTTGACGAATGTCTTTAGTTATTTTGTTAATGGGATTATTTCTTTCAGGCTGGTAGAAAGTTTGATCTTCTAGCATTTTTAGCATGTTGCTCTCATAAATTTTTGAGTCGAGTACTGCTATTCCTCCGCCCTTATCACAGCTCTTGATTGTGATAGATGAGTCGGAGGCAAGTGCATGTAGGGCATCATGTTCTAATTTATCCATATTATAAATCGGTTTAGGAATGAAACGAATACTTTTTTCAAGTTTCTTGAGTACAACCAGCTCAAATGCTGCTACCTCTGGTCCAATCTGATCAAGGGAGGGGCTAAATGTGGATGGAAGTCTTAGGGTGAGAGGTTCTGATGCTACCGGCTCGACTGTTTCATTCTGGAAGAACTTTCTTAATCGGATCTTCCTAAAGAAAGATATTATGTCACTATATAGCTCAAAGACATTCGTATTACAATGGGGAACAAACGATAGTCCTTTTGATAGAACGCTAACACTAGATTCATTTAGAGGGGTACTGGAAAGGTTAAATATGGGAATTACATCCCCGGTTTCCAGTACTGTCTGCTTCTTGTCTCTCTTACAAACTGGGGCTCCTGTTGTTGGTAATGGTTCTGAGGATCTTGTTGGTAATTGGGATCGGGTTGATAATGATGCTGGGGTTTGTATCCCCCCCTGGTCTGTGTTTGGAACCTCACTCTGGGTCTTCCGCGGCGACCGCCGCGGTTCCCTAAAAAAGGAGTCTGATTTTGGTTTCGTTTGGCTTGAGCAGAGTTGTAGTTGCTATCTGATTCATAGAAGGGATCTTCTCCTTCCCCTCCTGATTCAGATGAGACAGAGAAATTGTTAACTCTCTGTTGTTGATTTCTATTTGTATCTAGATAATGGTTTTGTTTATAGAAGTCAGATCTAAGATAGGGGTATGCTAGTTCTACCGAATAGATTCGTTTCTCTTTTGTAAGTTTGTCGTTTTTACGTTTTTCTAAATAATTTACAAACGATTCTACTTCTTTGTTGAGATCTTCTAATTTTTTCATCGTTTCTTCTAGGTTCCCTAGTTGTTTAATGGCCTCTTCCAGAGTCTCTATTTCCTTTTTAATATCTAATGCTAGCTCTTTGGCAGTTGCTACTATGAGCATCATTAAGTCTCGCGAGCACCGACTCGCGATCATGCTCCATTTTTCTATAAAACTACGATGATGTACGAACAGCCCTGGGATATTTCTTACTCTCAAGCCCATGGGGATGATGCCTGATTTCAGATAAGCTAACATAAATTCCCCATGGGCTTCCATTCGTCTTAATTTCTTTTTAAGGTCGAATAGTTTAGACATAAACTCTTTAGACAAACAAAAGGAGTCAGCATGGGGGCCTCAGTGGCACCGTCTGTAGCAAATATCTACATGGCTGAATTCGAGGCGCGCCATATTCATAATGATGTAGCGCCTTTTTTCGAGTCCGTCTCCCATTGGTCCAGATACATAGACGACATCTTTTTTGTCTGGACCGATGGGAGAGAGACGCTGGATGATTTCCTAGCATGGCTTAATACATGCGACCCCAATCTTAAATTTACCTCCCACATTAGTTCGGAGAAGTTGGAATTTTTAGATATTTGGATTCTTCATGAAGAAGGAAAACTGAAAGTAGATCTTTTTATAAAACCGACCGCCAGGAATACCCTCCTTCACTTCCGAAGTTTCCATCCAAGGAATCAGAGACAAAGCATCCCTTTCTCTCAATTTTTGAGAGTCAGGAGAAACTGTACCAGCCTCGCAGACTTTGATAGACAGGCAGCAGGGATGAGACAAAAATTCTTAGACCGTGGCTACCCTCATAGGCTAGTGCGAGATTCATATAAAAGAGCACGGTACTATGACAGAGACTGCTTGCTGAGAAGCAAATCTAAGACAGAAGCGAACAAACTAGTCTGCATCACACGTCATTCAACAGTCAATGCGAAAGTCAAACAGGTCATTAACTCCTCTTGGCACATCCTGAACAGCAATGGAGCCATCAAACTTGAAAAACCTCTTTTTGCCCATAGGCGCAATAAAAACATCAAAGATCATATTGTCCACTCCAGAATTAAAAAGCCTGCTGATTCCAAGCATATGGCGCAGAAATCCCTAATTGGAGACAACCCAGTGAAAGGTACCTTTCCTTGCTCTAGTTGCAAATCCTGTGTAAACATAGACACAGGAGTTACCTTCACACATAACGGATATACAGCCAATGCTAAAGAGATGTACAATTGCAAAACCTCTAACGTCATATATCTCTTGAAATGCCCATGTTCTCAAGGGTATGTAGGTGAAACATCACGTGCAATACAGACAAGACTGACAGAACATCGTTCAGCAGTCAAAACTAAAAAACTGACTGCACCCATAGTGAAACATTTCTTAGATCATGGCCATAGTCCCAATGATTTCACTTGGCGTATATTAGAAAAAATCAACATTGCTGATGATAAAGGAGGTGAAGCAATACGCAAAAAACGCGAAGTCTTCTGGATTTTTTCTCTCAATACATTCCGTGAGGGATTGAATAGTGAAATCCCGTGGGAGAATGCTATCTTTTAAAAATAAAATTATAGGAAAACAGAAGACTCATCCCTTCAGCACTCCGTTTAAATAACGTAGGAAAATAGTTCTTGTTTATAGTATTTGATATCCCTTTCATTGTTAACTCAGTCCAATTATTCACTGTTTAGATGCATACTATCGATAGAAATTTAATCCATTAATCTAGACTGAAAGTATGTTTAAAAAAACTACCGTCCGTTTTTTGGACCTCAGTCTGTCATCGAGTTCTAGCTAACATAAGTAAAGTGAGGCGCGCGTTTAGTTTTCATAGTAACAGCGTGTTTTCATGTGACCCCTGCGAGTAGATCGTAGTCTTTCCTCGCGTTCTAAGCACTAATTGAGTCAGGATTAGCCTAATTAGCGGCATCGACGTGCACTTAAATACGCGCGCGCTGCACTTCTCTTTCATTTCATCCCGGGACTACGCCCGAAGCAGACGTTCGCCTCCACGCTACCTCATCTCCAGTATCTAAAGGTAAGCCATCGGCACAGAGAGATTAGCACGTGTCGAGAATAGAAATATCTGGCCTGACCATAACTTAGGAATTAATGTTCCCCTGCAGGTATCTGGAAAGCTGTATTGATTGCAATTACACGCCCCACCTTCATCTTGCCATTGTGCAGAGAAGTTACCAGTTATCCACAACGGTATGGTACTAGTAATTACCTGCGAAATTATCTGTTAGACCAGACTCTGCCTAAGATAAAGCTTTGTCCCAAATTATAATAAGCATTGCTCTTGTCATTTAAGGAATCAGACGTTAGTGTATGGAAGGCCTTCTCATACACAGAAATTTCTAATCAGCTTGTGACCGCCTATCAGTGACGGTCACCTCTTGATAATAAACCTGGTAAGCATGCAATAGGGCTCCGTAAAGAACACCTGTCGTTTGGAGTTAATAAAATAGATCTACAGTACTGATATGTCCATATTTTAATTGTTTTCATCATCAGATACCGTGAGCATCTCAGACCCTGAGACCCTACTAGCATATAAATACAGTGTGGAGGTGACACTTTTCTAAAGCTCATATTTGGGTAAGAAGAGGAATTAAGTACATTTATCAGTGGCATAGCGCTGTAAATTATCAGACATAGTTCATCTCCAATTATATCCTAACAGATTATTCTTTTATTGTGTATTCAGGTAGTTTTGAATCCTAGAACTACAGATTGAAATATTTATCAACCAACTAGCAAGATCATAGGATATGACAAGTCTTTAAAATAGGTCAGTTGTCCACTTTATAAATCTATTATCCATCTTTAGATAGGATTACATTTATGTATACCTATAACACCATCTGTGTTTTTCATTTTTGTAGTCGTCAACATTGCTGAATCAGTCTTGTATCAATTTTGCTCCTGGTTCAGAATAAAAGATGCAACCGCTCTAACGTCAATATCATCAATCATTTTTGACGTTATTACCCATTTGTGGTAAGTATAATATTAGATATATGAACATATTGACATCCGTCAGCGATACCCTATCATAATGACCAGGAGATCTACTAGATACATACATAGATATTCATAAATAGGAAAATCAATCAGTTTTTTATATACTCTCATAAGAACTGAAATATCCATGTGATATATCCAACTGAGACCTTAATAATAATTAATAGAACATATAAATATCATTTCATGTGGAATAAAGAACTATGAGATTCAGTTTTCCTTTTTGTTATCTCCACTCTATCTTTTTTTCTGCTTTTCTCTTATTTATATCCTCATATCCATCTTATTAATCAAGATCTAATGTTAGCTTTGATCATCGCCATTCACTGCTACAAAATGATGACTGTATAATTGATCATAAAATTTCATAATGGAATTAGACCTGTTCCTATTTTTTCTATTAGATATTTAACTACGTCTGCCATACTATTCAGAATGTTCCAAATCAGCAATTGTCATAAATGATGTTCTGTACAATAATGATGCTCAAAATCGTAACAATAAAACATTGAGATTAATAAGCCACCAGTCATTATATCAACAGACTGTGGCTCATATATATACATATCAGTAGCAGGCCATAATTAGAGGTTATGACATTTTAATTTATGTTTTACAACTTTTGTAAATTATCAACTGTGTTAAGGACAGATTTAGGACCTGAGAATTCTGAACAATGCTTCTGTTATTTTTTAAATAAAATGTATAGAATAAACATATTAATGTAATAACTGAAAATGATTTAATTAATACTATACATTATTTCATTTGCAGATAGTTGTAACAATTGTCTTGAGAAAGGCGCTGGTCGCCGAAACGCGTCGACATACAACTCACCTCTCTATGTTCAAAAAACTTTTTATGTTATGATTTGTGTGATTTCAACTTTTTATGAAATGTACTTTTTAACTATTGTTTATGTGACTGTAATAAACTTATGTTTTTAATTGGAAGCTGTTCACTCTCAGTGTTGGTCCTTTTTCGCAGTGTGTGTTTAACTTATAAATGACTGCCTAGGTAGTTTTTTCCATTGATTTATTCCCTGACCTAGGGGTTGTATTGTTAATTTGTATACAGGGAACCCTTGTTGTCTTCAAAGAGTTTACCCACAGCTTGTCTGTGCAGGGTTCATAAATGTTATCTTATATATGACAGTGTGTAGATAACCTCTTTATGTATTAAGAGCCTGGTCTCGTAACTACTTGTTACTTCCTTTTATCATCTCTTTCTAGAACTTTTTTCTCATTTCATTTATCTTATCCATATAATAAATAAATATCCACTTTAGATTCAAATTGGCAATGGCACAAATTCAAACTTTTGGCTTCTCTGATGCAGAATTTGCACTACTGATAGGTACATCTGATAATCCATCAGAAGCTACTACCTCGTCATCTAATACCCAGAGGGGACAAGATGATTACAATAAACTATTCGACCTTAAAAAGAAATTAAGACGAATGGAAGCCCATGGGGAATTTATGTTAGCTTATCTGAAATCAGGCATCATCCCCATGGGCTTGAGAGTAAGAAATATCCCAGGGCTGTTCGTACATCATCGTAGTTTTATAGAAAAATGGAGCATGATCGCGAGTCGGTGCTCGCGAGACTTAATGATGCTCATAGTAGCAACTGCCAAAGAGCTAGCATTAGATATTAAAAAGGAAATAGAGACTCTGGAAGAGGCCATTAAACAACTAGGGAACCTAGAAGAAACGATGAAAAAATTAGAAGATCTCAACAAAGAAGTAGAATCGTTTGTAAATTATTTAGAAAAACGTAAAAACGACAAACTTACAAAAGAGAAACGAATCTATTCGGTAGAACTAGCATACCCCTATCTTAGATCTGACTTCTATAAACAAAACCATTATCTAGATACAAATAGAAATCAACAACAGAGAGTTAACAATTTCTCTGTCTCATCTGAATCAGGAGGGGAAGGAGAAGATCCCTTCTATGAATCAGATAGCAACTACAACTCTGCTCAAGCCAAACGAAACCAAAATCAGACTCCTTTTTTAGGGAACCGCGGCGGTCGCCGCGGAAGACCCAGAGTGAGGTTCCAAACACAGACCAGGGGGGGATACAAACCCCAGCATCATTATCAACCCGATCCCAATTACCAACAAGATCCTCAGAACCATTACCAACAACAGGAGCCCCAGTTTGTAAGAGAGACAAGAAGCAGACAGTACTGGAAACCGGGGATGTAATTCCCATATTTAACCTTTCCAGTACCCCTCTAAATGAATCTAGTGTTAGCGTTCTATCAAAAGGACTATCGTTTGTTCCCCATTGTAATACGAATGTCTTTGAGCTATATAGTGACATAATATCTTTCTTTAGGAAGATCCGATTAAGAAAGTTCTTCCAGAATGAAACAGTCGAGCCGGTAGCATCAGAACCTCTCACCCTAAGACTTCCATCCACATTTAGCCCCTCCCTTGATCAGATTGGACCAGAGGTAGCAGCATTTGAGCTGGTTGTACTCAAGAAACTTGAAAAAAGTATTCGTTTCATTCCTAAACCGATTTATAATATGGATAAATTAGAACATGATGCCCTACATGCACTTGCCTCCGACTCATCTATCACAATCAAGAGCTGTGATAAGGGCGGAGGAATAGCAGTACTCGACTCAAAAATTTATGAGAGCAACATGCTAAAAATGCTAGAAGATCAAACTTTCTACCAGCCTGAAAGAAATAATCCCATTAACAAAATAACTAAAGACATTCGTCAAATAACTACCAGAGCCTTAGAAAATGGTGATATCAACGCCCAAGAGTTTGACTATTTAAACACCCATGCGGGCAAGACTGCCTGCATTTATGGACAACCAAAGATTCACAAAGACGAAAAAAATCCCCCCTATAGACCGATCGTCTCCACGATAGGCACACCCACAGAGGCACTATCTAAATATGTGGACAGTTATTTGTGTCCCCATATACCGAATGTCCCATCGTACATTAAAGACACCAGTGCGATGATCAACAAAGTGGAAAGTATAAGTTTTAACCCGTTACGAGATCTTCTCGTCACTCTCGATATAGAGTCTCTCTATAGTAACATTCCCATTAGAGAGGCTCTTACAGCAGTAGAATGGTTCATAGACCTCTACTCAGTACCCTGCCCTAAAATTTTTTTGCTGCAATGTCTTCAGATGGTCTTGACTGAGAACATTTTTGAATTCGGACATAAACTCTTTAGACAAACAAAAGGAGTCAGCATGGGGGCCTCAGTGGCACCGTCTGTAGCAAATATCTACATGGCTGAATTCGAGGCGCGCCATATTCATAATGATGTAGCGCCTTTTTTCGAGTCCGTCTCCCATTGGTCCAGATACATAGACGACATCTTTTTTGTCTGGACCGATGGGAGAGAGACGCTGGATGATTTCCTAGCATGGCTTAATACATGCGACCCCAATCTTAAATTTACCTCCCACATTAGTTCGGAGAAGTTGGAATTTTTAGATATTTGGATTCTTCATGAAGAAGGAAAACTGAAAGTAGATCTTTTTATAAAACCGACCGCCAGGAATACCCTCCTTCACTTCCGAAGTTTCCATCCAAGGAATCAGAGACAAAGCATCCCTTTCTCTCAATTTTTGAGAGTCAGGAGAAACTGTACCAGCCTCGCAGACTTTGATAGACAGGCAGCAGGGATGAGACAAAAATTCTTAGACCGTGGCTACCCTCATAGGCTAGTGCGAGATTCATATAAAAGAGCACGGTACTATGACAGAGACTGCTTGCTGAGAAGCAAATCTAAGACAGAAGCAAACAAACTAGTCTGCATCACACGTCATTCAACAGTCAATGCGAAAGTCAAACAGGTCATTAACTCCTCTTGGCACATCCTGAACAGCAATGGAGCCATCAAACTTGAAAAACCTCTTTTTGCCCATAGGCGCAATAAAAACATCAAAGATCATATTGTCCACTCCAGAATTAAAAAGCCTGCTGATTCCAAGCATATGGCGCAGAAATCCCTAATTGGAGACAACCCAGTGAAAGGTACCTTTCCTTGCTCTAGTTGCAAATCCTGTGTAAACATAGACACAGGAGTTACCTTCACACATAACGGATATACAGCCAATGCTAAAGAGATGTACAATTGCAAAACCTCTAACGTCATATATCTCTTGAAATGCCCATGTTCTCAAGGGTATGTAGGTGAAACATCACGTGCAATACAGACAAGACTGACAGAACATCGTTCAGCAGTCAAAACTAAAAAACTGACTGCACCCATAGTGAAACATTTCTTAGATCATGGCCATAGTCCCAATGATTTCACTTGGCGTATATTAGAAAAAATCAACATTGCTGATGATAAAGGAGGTGAAGCAATACGCAAAAAACGCGAAGTCTTCTGGATTTTTTCTCTCAATACATTCCGTGAGGGATTGAATAGTGAAATCCCGTGGGAGAATGCTATCTTTTAAAAATAAAATTATAGGAAAACAGAAGACTCATCCCTTCAGCACTCCGTTTAAATAACGTAGGAAAATAGTTCTTGTTTATAGTATTTGATATCCCTTTCATTGTTAACTCAGTCCAATTATTCACTGTTTAGATGCATACTATCGATAGAAATTTAATCCATTAATCTAGACTGAAAGTATGTTTAAAAAAACTACCGTCCGTTTTTTGGACCTCAGTCTGTCATCGAGTTCTAGCTAACATAAGTAAAGTGAGGCGCGCGTTTAGTTTTCATAGTAACAGCGTGTTTTCATGTGACCCCTGCGAGTAGATCGTAGTCTTTCCTCGCGTTCTAAGCACTAATTGAGTCAGGATTAGCCTAATTAGCGGCATCGACGTGCACTTAAATACGCGCGCGCTGCACTTCTCTTTCATTTCATCCCGGGACTACGCCCGAAGCAGACGTTCGCCTCCACGCTACCTCATCTCCAGTATCTAAAGGTAAGCCATCGGCACAGAGAGATTAGCACGTGTCGAGAATAGAAATATCTGGCCTGACCATAACTTAGGAATTAATGTTCCCCTGCAGGTATCTGGAAAGCTGTATTGATTGCAATTACACGCCCCACCTTCATCTTGCCATTGTGCAGAGAAGTTACCAGTTATCCACAACGGTATGGTACTAGTAATTACCTGCGAAATTATCTGTTAGACCAGACTCTGCCTAAGATAAAGCTTTGTCCCAAATTATAATAAGCATTGCTCTTGTCATTTAAGGAATCAGACGTTAGTGTATGGAAGGCCTTCTCATACACAGAAATTTCTAATCAGCTTGTGACCGCCTATCAGTGACGGTCACCTCTTGATAATAAACCTGGTAAGCATGCAATAGGGCTCCGTAAAGAACACCTGTCGTTTGGAGTTAATAAAATAGATCTACAGTACTGATATGTCCATATTTTAATTGTTTTCATCATCAGATACCGTGAGCATCTCAGACCCTGAGACCCTACTAGCATATAAATACAGTGTGGAGGTGACACTTTTCTAAAGCTCATATTTGGGTAAGAAGAGGAATTAAGTACATTTATCAGTGGCATAGCGCTGTAAATTATCAGACATAGTTCATCTCCAATTATATCCTAACAGATTATTCTTTTATTGTGTATTCAGGTAGTTTTGAATCCTAGAACTACAGATTGAAATATTTATCAACCAACTAGCAAGATCATAGGATATGACAAGTCTTTAAAATAGGTCAGTTGTCCACTTTATAAATCTATTATCCATCTTTAGATAGGATTACATTTATGTATACCTATAACACCATCTGTGTTTTTCATTTTTGTAGTCGTCAACATTGCTGAATCAGTCTTGTATCAATTTTGCTCCTGGTTCAGAATAAAAGATGCAACCGCTCTAACGTCAATATCATCAATCATTTTTGACGTTATTACCCATTTGTGGTAAGTATAATATTAGATATATGAACATATTGACATCCGTCAGCGATACCCTATCATAATGACCAGGAGATCTACTAGATACATACATAGATATTCATAAATAGGAAAATCAATCAGTTTTTTATATACTCTCATAAGAACTGAAATATCCATGTGATATATCCAACTGAGACCTTAATAATAATTAATAGAACATATAAATATCATTTCATGTGGAATAAAGAACTATGAGATTCAGTTTTCCTTTTTGTTATCTCCACTCTATCTTTTTTTCTGCTTTTCTCTTATTTATATCCTCATATCCATCTTATTAATCAAGATCTAATGTTAGCTTTGATCATCGCCATTCACTGCTACAAAATGATGACTGTATAATTGATCATAAAATTTCATAATGGAATTAGACCTGTTCCTATTTTTTCTATTAGATATTTAACTACGTCTGCCATACTATTCAGAATGTTCCAAATCAGCAATTGTCATAAATGATGTTCTGTACAATAATGATGCTCAAAATCGTAACAATAAAACATTGAGATTAATAAGCCACCAGTCATTATATCAACAGACTGTGGCTCATATATATACATATCAGTAGCAGGCCATAATTAGAGGTTATGACATTTTAATTTATGTTTTACAACTTTTGTAAATTATCAACTGTGTTAAGGACAGATTTAGGACCTGAGAATTCTGAACAATGCTTCTGTTATTTTTTAAATAAAATGTATAGAATAAACATATTAATGTAATAACTGAAAATGATTTAATTAATACTATACATTATTTCATTTGCAGATAGTTGTAACAATTGTCTTGAGAAAGGCGCTGGTCGCCGAAACGCGTCGACATACAACTCACCTCTCTATGTTCAAAAAACTTTTTATGTTATGATTTGTGTGATTTCAACTTTTTATGAAATGTACTTTTTAACTATTGTTTATGTGACTGTAATAAACTTATGTTTTTAATTGGAAGCTGTTCACTCTCAGTGTTGGTCCTTTTTCGCAGTGTGTGTTTAACTTATAAATGACTGCCTAGGTAGTTTTTTCCATTGAAAACCACCTGTGTTGCCCTTGACCTTTGGGACATTTCGCCTGCTAGCTGGTTTTGCTGCCAGCGTATCTGCGGACCAGCGCTCACCTCTTCTGACCACATCAGCTGTTCGCCGCACCCGCTTCGCGGGTGCCGCTTCGCGGGTGCCGCTTCATCGAGGGTCTTGCTGACTCTGCCTGCTGTTTGTCGGCGCACTCCAGGGCGAACCTTGGGCATAGGAAGGCTTGAGGGCTGCGAGCGTGCAGGGACTACCAGATCCAGGTGTCCCTGCGAGACCGATTCCAGCTTCCGGTCCGCTCTCCCTCTAGCCCCGCCCCCCGCCCATCGGACGGCTGACAAAACCACCTGTGTTGCCCTTGACCTTTGGGACATTTCGCCTGCTAGCTGGTTTTGCTGCCAGCGTATCTGCGGACCAGCGCTCACCTCGTCTGACCATATCAGCTGTTCGCCGCACCCGCTTCGCGGGTGCCGCTTCATCGAGGGTCTTGCTGACTCTGCCTGCTGTTTGTCGGCGCACTCCAGGGCGAACCTTGGGCATAGGAAGGCTTGAGGGCTGCGAGCGTGCAGGGACTACCAGATCCAGGTGTCCCTGCGAGACCGATTCCAGCTTCCGGTCCGCTCTCCCTCTAGCCCCGCCCCCCGCCCATCGGACGGCTGACAAAACCACCTGTGTTGCCCTTGACCTTTGGGACATTTCGCCTGCTAGCTGGTTTTGCTGCCAGCGTATCTGCGGACCAGCGCTCACCTCTTCTGACCATATCAGCTGTTCGCCGCACCCGCTTCGCGGGTGCCGCTTCATCGAGGGTCTTGCTGACTCTGCCTGCTGTTTGTCGGCGCACTCCAGGGCGAACCTTGGGCATAGGAAGGCTTGAGGGCTGCGAGCGTGCAGGGACTACCAGATCCAGGTGTCCCTGCGAGACCGATTCCAGCTTCCGGTCCGCTCTCCCTCTAGCCCCGCCCCCCGCCCTTTCCAAACTACCATAAATAGTGTGTGTTCTCCCGCAGCGCGGGACGCAGCTCGGGGCGAAGACCGGGCAAAGAGCGGGCCGTTTGAGGCCGTTCGAGTACGAGAGAGTCCGGTCCGGCCCACCCCCCTAACTGCTTCATCACGGCCATCTTCATATAGGCACTTATTACACTCTGATCCTCTCAAATCCACCCATTGGAAAATGAATACGCGATCTAACAAACAGAAGAAAGCCAAAAAAAATGGGATAGGAGATAAATTGCTTGGTCCAATGGACGATTTCCTCGCCAAAGCTAATACATTTATCGATCAAAGTATAAGCTTAATTGAGGGAAGAGTTTCAACTGAACTCGCCATTGCACGCCGATCCTCAATGGGACTACTAGCCACCGCAAGAACCCCAGATCCCCAGGCAACCCCAACTCCAACGATTGTGTCTGCGAACAGACTCAGTCTGCAAACAACGTAGATCTTTCTGCCACTCAACTCTCAGTAGCTTTCTCGGATAGTGACCTCGAAAAAACCCCAGACATTTTTCCCGACCCAACGCCTGAAGAAGTAAGGCAAACGAGAGGGAGGAGGGAGGGAGCTATCAAAAAAAGAAACGTTGGCAAAAAACAAGACCACACCGAAACCATCGAAACGGCTGACCTTATTGTCTTGGTAGGCGACACAAATCCTGCAGTACTGCCCCTTCACTCTGTTCCCCCGCCCAATAATATTGCAATGATACATCATCTACCACACGATCTTCAAGATTTTCCAATCCTGGAACCAAAAAGCCCACGACTACAAGGAAAAGAAAAAGAATCAGCTAGATTAATCAAGGAGATAGCTTCCCTGCTGAATTCTTATATTCGCCCTTTAGAAGCTAGACTTAGTAACATCGAGAGTCTAATTTTAAAAATCTCCAGTCCTCCCAAAACCACACCCTCGCATGTCCCTCAAAAGCCTTCTTCAGATTCCTCGATCATAACTCACCCAAACAAGAAATCGGTATTGTTGCCTCCTCCACAGACCAAAAAACAACTTACAGTAAAGGTTTCAATAGTACCAAATCTTCCTACTGCCCAAAAAATCACTCCCAAGTCCTTGACCATTCCTCCACCACCTAACCCACTTCCTTTACCAATAGTAAACACTCCAAGCATAAATACCCCTTCCTCTAAAACCCCCGTTACGACAAACCCCCCGGCCTCCACAACTCCTGCCATAACAAATACAAAACAAACAAAAACAAAAGGTACCCCGAGAGAGATTACTGACCAAAGACCCTCTGTAAATCTGCCCCCCGCAGCATGTCCATACGTAGTGGTCATGACCGGGGTCCCTGAACTTACTGGAGAGGGGGCCGAACCCAACTGGTCACTGAAGAATAAAGTACAGTTTTGGCTGAACACTAATCGCCCTGTTCCCCAACACTGGAAAAGCACTATAGCCTCAGTCTCCCGGACCTCGTGGGTGGGCCACAGACAAAAAACTATCCGGGGTGATTGTATTGTAATCACGTTTGAGGATCCAACCATAGCAGAATATATCTGCTCCCGGGAGTTTAATACCTCTGGGGGAATTGCCACAAGACCCTTGTCATACTTCTACCCAAAACGATATCACAACAATAACTATTCCCGTGATATCGATAGCATCTGGAGGAAACCAATACTGCAGCCATGGGAGCTAGATATTGCGGGTCCAAAACTAATGCCGCGATATAATGAGCCCGACCACCCTTGGTGGCCATCAAACCAAAACCACCCGCAAAGAGAAGCACCATGGCAGATCATGGGCCCACACAATAGATCCAGAAATTGGGAGCAGTGGGAGAGACCACCGCAGAATCCATATGGCACCAGTTACAGAGAGCCCACAAACGGGCAAAACTGGCAAGGGATACCGTTAATGAATCGTTTTAGCGGCCTGGAAATGGTCGATTGACAAAGAAGCCATTCCACGGAGCCAGCACTAACAACTAAGGACCCGATTAATCCTATAATAGAACTTCCTCAAATGGAAAAACCACCTTTAGATTTTGCACTCTCACCGTTATCCATTACCTTCTGGAATGTGGCAGGCCTCTGAAACAAAATAGAGGACGGCTCGGCCGCTGGTTTTCTGAAGGATTCACAAATCATTTGTCTACAAGAGACCTGGACAATGACCCCCTCACATCTTGTGGGTTACAGGACATTTTTCTCCCCCGCCCTTCTCAGCAGCGCAGGTAGACCGAAAGGGGGCCTGGTAACATACCTGGCTAACACAATTTCTGATTTGAAGATCACTAAGGTAGACCTAACTCCACACTTCCAGATCCTCACAATTACAATTGGGAAAAAATTTTGCTTCACAATAATAAACCTCTACAACAACTTAGGGGATGACTTCTTTCTGAACGTCCTTTCAGTAATCCAATTAAAAATAACCGATCACTGGCATGCCAAACAGAAAAAGGAAACACCGCAGATAATCTGGGGAGGTGACTTTAATATTCACCCCTGCCCCCTGAATGACATGTGTGGGATAAAAGACGAGAATGACAATCCATTGGTACACTTTTCCCACTCAGGAGCGGGGACTGTCATGAACAGAACATTAGCCGATCTGGATTTACAAATTTTGAACCCTATACAACAGAGTCATAACAAACTAGAACCCACCTACAGAGGAAGGGGCCATGCGACCACTGTAGACTTTGTACTTGTGACAGAAGGCTTAAAAGATCATACCAAAAATTTCAAAATTCTGGAAAATAATCTTAGTGATCACTCTGCCTTAAACCTGAGCTTCTATATACATCAACCAAGGCCACTGATGGCATTGATAGCAAACACGCTGATGCAGAATAGACTGGAGCTGGGGAAGAACAATGGTTATACCATAAAATGGGAAAAGGTGGACCCAAACACATTAACAAAACGGCTAGTAGAAACTTCCTACAACAGCTTCATGATCTGCCTTGACCCCTATGCAGAGCCAAAACAAATTTTGGAAAACTTCAGCATTATAATAGAGCAAGTCAAAAAACAGCTGACTAAAACATCCAGACAAACTAAAATAAACTCCACAGGTTGGTTTAATCGAGACTGCAGAAAAGCACAAACTAAATTAAGGAATGCTCTCGGAAAACCAAACAGAGATGCAACAGAGATCCAAGCTCTCCGACGAGAGTACATCTCCTCCAGAAAAGAGAGGAAAAAAGAACTGAAACAATCCCTGTGGAATGCCCTACATAAGAGCGCACTCCTGAAAGACAGTAAGACCTTCTGGAAGATTGTTAAATCACCCATGCTAGCTGACTCTGCCGGTCCAAAAATAGATGTGGCCATTGATGAGGATGCGTGGGTGAATCATTTTTCAGAAATCTTCAAACTGACATTAACCAGCGAAGATAATCACTCCGACATCCCTTTAGTCACCTATCCAATAACCATGGACCTTGATATGCAGGACCTAGCACTGGCACTGTCTTCAAGTAAAAGCGGGAAAGCTCCTGGCCCTGACGGGGTTCCGGTTGACTTGTTCAAATACCTGCCAGACTTATGGATTTCAATATTGACAAGAGTATGTCTAGCCACAATGGAACTCGGCCTATTAGAGTCATGGTCCTCTTCAATAATGGTCCCAATCTTTAAGAAGGGGGACCGTCAGGACACAAAGTGCTACCGGCCGATATCGCTCCTAGATTCTCTGGGAAAAGTAGTTGGAAGAGTCCTCCTTGAAAAATTACAGCAATGGGCAGAAGATAAAACCATCCTCTCGGACTTACAGTTCGGATTTAGAGAGGGCTTTGGGACAGTTGAGCAGGCCCTAAACTTAAGTCTGTTAACTTCGAAGTATATCCATGCTAAACCTGGCTCCATCTACATGGTCTATGTGGACTTGTCCTCCGCATTCGACTGTGTTTCGCATGCGAAGCTTTGGTCACTGCTGAACGTAATGGGGGTCGATCCTCCCCTTCTGAACTTTCTGAGGGAACTGTACAGCGAAGCCACGGCGAGAGTAAGATACGGAATAAACGGAGAACTGACAGCACCATTCAGGGTAGAGCGGGGAGTAAGGCAAGGGTGTGTCCTTGCTCCCTTTCTCTTTTCATTGTATACAAACGGCCTAGAAGAGTCCATGCTGCGAGGGGCGAGGGATCTCCCCAGCGCAAAAGGTCGCTTGATCCCCGCGCTCCTATATGCGGACGACGCAGTCATCCTAGCTCGCACCCCTAACGAACTGCAGAAATCCTTAACCAAATACGCAGACTTTATGGGGGCTTTGGATCTGCGTATCAACATCAAAAAAACGTTTGTTATGGTAGCTGGTGGATCAAGAAAATCAACCAAATCGATCTTTTTGAATGGTGAAAAAATTGAAAAGACCCCACAATACCCGTACTTAGGCATCATGATCGATGATGCCTTAAACTGGAAAGCGGCGGTTGAGTCCAGGAGGCTTCTCTTCAAAAGAGCAATCATGGCGCTGATAAAATTCTCTAACAAGCTGGGAAAAAGAGCACCAGTAGAACTGCTTCAGATCTACGCTGCAAAATGCCAATCTATTGCATTATATGGAGCAGGGACTTGGGGCCATGTTTCCTCCAGCTCAATACAAAAAGAAGAGAACATCTTCATCAGTTTCCTTCTCTCAATTCCGAGAGGTACTTCCACCTACGCCTCACATTTAGAGCTGGGAATTTCTCATATTGAAGATTTAATAAAAATTCAACCTCTCCTGCTCTGGAGGAGAGCCTGGTTGTCGGTAGAAAACACTCTGACTAAAAGTATCCTACAGGACGCCATGGATCTAGACCATGCTCATAAAATCGCATGGCTCTCGTATGTTAGACACTTTTTTACGGACCTGGGCCTACAAAAGTACTTTTACACCCCAGAAACCTTGAGAGAAACCTCCAAAAATGAACTGAAACGACTTGCGTTGGGCCACTTGGAGTCACTGAGACTGACTACGCAGATCACAAAAAAATCTGTCACCCACGCAATTATGATCCAGCAGTCCTTGAGAATTCAGCTATATCTGACCATGGAGCTAACTGTCTACGAGAAAATGCTCTTAACAAGATTTAGAATGAACTTTTTTTTCAGGCTAGTGACTTTCCCTGATAAAAACAACTGGAACACACAGATAGACCCATGTCCATGCGACGACCTTTCTCAACAGTCCACCATACACACGGTACTGTTTTGTAAGTTTTATCATCCCCATCGGAAAATTTGGTTAATTCCTCTACTTAAAAAATGGGGCCATAGACAATGTCGCCCGGCCATGTTGGCCCTCCAAACCTTGGACTCTGAGTGTACTGTCTACCATGTTTTAAACTTCTTAAAGTGTATCATGAGGCATCGCATGACTTGTAAGACAGTGGATTTGTATCAGTATTGGAAAATGTAACTTTTTTAAATGTCTAGTTTAAATTGTACTTTTTAATCGTCTCTAATTATTAATTCTGTATTTTGTGATATCTTTTATGGTTTTGCAAATGCTAAAAAACCGAATAAAGATTATTATTATTATTAACATAAATTGGTGACGAGGATTAATCCAAGTGGGATACTATCTCTTCATGCGTAGATTTATTTATTTTAAAGGTTTTCTATAGGGCTGGCTAGACCCAGAGGTATCAGAGCGCTTTACAGGAATGTGAGGAGGTACAGGATAAAAAAACATTTGAGCAAAACAAAACCCAATATAACAAAGAAAGCAGATAACATATGACAGCTATTTACAGAACACTATCTTAAGCTAACGTGGGTAGTGAGTTCTTAGTTTAGGGAGGGTGGGTGAGGGTGAGAAAGAAGAGAAAAAGGCGGGGAAGAAGAGAAAAAGGAGGGGAAGACGAGAGTAGGAGTTAGGGGAGTTAGGGGGTAGTAAATCAGTGGGAGGTTGTTGAGATGAAACGAGGAGGACTGGAGTATATTTCAAGACGTTTATTGTAGAGAGAAGAAACTGGCATCCAAGACCCTCGACGATCTGAAGAAAAGAACAACATAACAGAGGTCATGCGTAGAGCTAGGAGTCATAAGTAGATATAGAGAGCGGGGGTAGGGGGGCAATAGTAGCATGAGGGAGGGGGATTGGTATGAGAAGGTGGGGGATAGAATTGGAGGGCAGTAGAGGGCGACATAACATGGTTGCAGCAAGTGAGATCAGTGTCAGAGGTAGGAATTAAGGACCCCAGTATTTGTTGAGGAGGAACAATTTGAGTTCTTTTTGAAGTTGAAGTAGGAGGGGTTACCGTGTAGGTCTTTAGGCAGGGAGTTCCACTTGGAGGGAGCGTTACCGGAGAAAGAGCGAATTTGAGTGCCTTTCTTCTTAAACAGGGGGGGATAAGAGTGAGGGCGTTCGTGTTCCTCGTCATTCGTTCGCAGCCTGCTTTGTGGAGTTTATCTGAGAGGTAACGTGGGGTGTTTTAGTGAAGGGTTTTGTGCGTGATACATATCTTCTAGGTGGATCTGCCTTCGATGGGTAACCATTCGAGGGCTTTCAGGGCAGGGGAGATGTGATTGAAACATTTGTAATCGGAGTTAAGTCTAGCTGCCAGGTTGAGCGCTGATTTGAGTGGAGCGAGGTGGACTTTAGGTGTTCCAGCGAGGATAGCATTGCCATAGTCGATTCTCGACAGGATAATCGATTGGACAACAGTTTTAACCCCTCCCATGCTGGTGACGAACCCCAGTCGTCATGCCCCGCGGTGGCCGTGTGCTGATGACGGCTGGGGTTCGTCACGGCCCGCCCTGTTCTTTTGTTTACTGCACAGCTGTAAAATCGCGGCCGCAGCGAAATGGTTAAAGTCATCAGCTGGGATGAAGGGCTTAATTTTCTTGAGATGACAGAGAGTGAAGAGTGCTCCTTTGGCTGCTGGTTTTATGTGGGAGTTAAGAGTAAGGCTATTATCAATGGTGATGCCTAGAGACTTACCTGAATTAGAAGTGGTGAGAGAGCAGTTGAGAGCATTAAGGTCAGATATCCAGTCTTGTATGGGAAGTGGGTTGTTTTTAGGTGCAAAGAGAATGATTTCACTTTTTTTAGGGTTGAGTTTGAGATGCTAATGGTGGAGCCATAATTGGATCTTGGTCAGGGTGTCATTTAGGTGAAGGATAACGGAGTGGGATTTAATCTTATAGTGAAGTTGTGTGTCGTCAGCATAAAGGTGGTAATTTATTCCTGCTTGTTTGAGGATGAGGGTGAGTGGTCCCATGAATATGTTGAAGAGAAAAGGAGAGAGAATGGATCCCTGGGGGGCACCGAGAGAGATCGGAGTGGGGTTGGAGACGCAGTTCTCAATTTTGATTTGTTGGATTCTGTGTTGGAGAAAGGAGGTGAACCAGTTGAGGACATGGCCATTGAGGCCAAAGCAGACTATAAGAGTGTTTAGTAAGGCGGAGTGGCTAACAGTATCAAAGGCAGCGGATAGGTCAAGGAGAATGAGAAGGCATGATTCATCTTTGTCGAGTGAATGATGAATGCCGTACACTATATTGAGCATGGCAGATTCTGTCCTGCAACCTGTTCTAAAGCCAGATTGGAGTCAGTCAAAGAGGTCAAAAGTGTTGATGTGATTATCAAGTTGAGCAGGGCACATTTTTCATGGGCTTTGGAGAGAAGAGGGAGGTTAGAGATGGGTCAGAGGTTATTTGGGTCGTTGGGATCTGCGTTAGGATTTTTGGGAATGGGCGTGATTTGACCCAGTTGGAGGGAGACAGGAACACACCCTGTGGCCTGGGAGGAGTTAATAATGGTGGTCCCGAAAGGGGCAATTATATGTTTTAGGTCTTGGACAAGGTTAGGGGGCAGAGGGTCTTTGGTGTGGGAGGATGGTTTTAGCTTAGCGATGATGTTGTAGACTTCGTGTTCGGTGACAGGGATAAAATGATGCCAGGAGGCATTGTTTTTTGTTGCTGAGGGAGAGAAGGGTTGGGTTTAGGTGGGAGGCGACTGGACGAGAGATGTGCAGGGACATGTGGAGGATTTAAAGGGGAAGGAGATTCACGAGAAATGTTATACGAAAGTAGTGTGTTAGGAGAAAGCGGATTTAAGATGAAGCATTGGTCTATTTTGGTGATTTTATCAGAGAAGAACTTTGCAATTTCTTCGCATTTCTCAATAGAGGCCGTCAACTTTTGGGGGGCAGATGATGTTTGATTTTTAATGATGTTGAATAGTTCTCTAGGTCTATTTTTGGCCCTAACAAGCTGAGTGCAGAAGAAGGTGGACTTTTCATTGAAGATGTGTTTTTTGTAGTTGGACCTAGCAGATCGGAGGAGGACTAGATGGGAGGGGGGTGGGTGTTGCCTCCAAGTTTTTTCACAATGTCTAAGGGAGCATCTTTCGTTGTTGAGAACAGGGTTGAACCAGAATTTGGAGGATATGTTTCTTTGGGTTTTAAGTTTAGGGGGGCCATTTGGTCTAGGACCTCGGTAACTGATTTATTATAGTGTTTGGTGAGGGTGTTGGCATTTTGGGAGAAGGGAGCTAGCAGGAGTTGGGCTTTGATTTTCTTATCTAGTTCTCCGGGTGGGATATGATGAAGGTTTCTGGTCAGTTTCTTGTGTTTGATGCTTTTGGCGTGGATGGGGGGCAGTAGTATTGATCTTGAAGAGGATGAGATGATGGTCAGACCAGTCGATGATGCTGGAAAGGGAGGCCAAATCATCATTAATGATGATGGCATCAAGAGTGGCCCCTTTGGAGTGAGTTGGAGAGTGACAGGTTTGTTTAAGGTCACTGATCTCCAAAAGATTCAAGAGGAGATTAGCTGCAGGATCCTTAATGTCATTCCAGTGGAGGTTGAAGTCTCCAAGGAAGAAATTTTTAGAGTTGGAAAGTATGGATTGGGTGAGGAGGTCGGAAAGTTCCTCTCCAAAGGGAAGGTATCCACCAGGAGGATGTGGACCAATATGTTAATGACCTTCAGATAAGTGGGTTTATAGTTAAGGGGTGGCATTTGGCCAGTGTCAGGGGGGATGATGGTGATTTAGCCTAACTGAGGCGCTTGAAATTTACCTTGTGGAAAATGGAGGCATTTCTATTTTTAATCAGAGCGCAAGCCTTCATTGAGAGCAATTTTCTTAACAGGCTGCCCACACGCGAGCCTCCAAACGAAACTGTCACAGCTGTAGCACGAAGAGTTGAACGCACTGGGACCGCAAGCACAAAGAATGGAGCCTGCGTCACAAGCTGCAATCACATGCCCTCAATTACAAGAGTCGCATGGCTGACTATAGGTGAGCACGAGCCACGGTCAACACGCGCTGTTACCTTAAATGAAATGATGTCAAAAAGAGATTGTAAAAGTGGTAAACACTTGACTTACCACTCACCGGGGAAATCTTATGCCTACGCTGCCGGCATTATGCAATCTGGGTCAAATGACGCTGTGCTGTTAACTTAACAGCATGTATAAAGACAGTGTACATGCCCACTGTCTAGTTGAGAAAAGAACTCTAGCCATGTCTATCAGAGGTAAAAATAAACTACATCTTTAAAGGAAAATTAGATATTGCAGACAGATATTTTGAAGCAGTCTGGAAGAAATAAGGGTCAAGTTCATAAAACTTAAGAAAAAAAAAGTACATTTTAAAAAACATTCTTGTGTACCTGAGTGATAGGTATAATCACACAGGAGTCAGACTTCCACCTTTCTTCTCAGAACCAACAGAGACCAGATGCGAAGTGTCACAGAGATCCTCCCTCAACCCCACCCTCTTCAACATCTACATGGCCCCCCTGGCAACCATTGTCAAAAACCACAGGCTCAACATAGTCTCCTACGCCTACCACAACAAGCTCATTCTCTCCCTCACCAAAGAACCCAACATCACCAGCCACAACTTCCAAGAAGGGATGAAAGCCATTGCCACCTGGATGAAGAGGAACTGCCTGAAACTCAACTCCGAGAAAACAGAAGTCCTCATCCTTGGCTCCACCCCTTCCACCTGGGATGACACCTGGTGACCCCACCCTCTGATACCCCCCCACCCTGACAGACCATGCACGAAACCTCAGCATCGTACAAGACTCCTCGCTCATGATGAACTGCCAGCTCAACGCCGTATCCTCAACATGTTTCAACACCCTCTGCATACTCTGAAAAACATTCAGATGGATCCCACCCGAATCCAGAAGCGGTTGCCCTCATCAGCAGAAAACTGGATTACAGCAAAGCTCTCTATGCCAGAATCAACAAAAAATGTTATGTTATGTTATGTTAATTTTATTTATACAGTGCGCAGCTGCCCCAGCAAAGGGGCGTCCTGGCGCTTGAACAAGTACCAAAACATAACACTCATACAGGGAGAAAGCAGACAGCTAAGCAAGTGCAGAAAATAAGAAAGTTTTAATAGCACGCCTGAAGGCGAACAGATTGTTCAGAGCTCGGATGTGCACCGGGAGAGAGTTCCATAACCCAGCGGCAAGTACTCGGTAAGAGCGGCCACCCATCCTGCTGAGTTTAAAGCGGGGGCAGACCGCAAAGATGAAGGGCCTCCGATCTCAAAGACCTTGAAGGAACATAAGGGATGAGTAAATTAGCCAGTGCAGGCGGCGAGGAGAACTTCAAAATTTTAAAGGCCAGACAAAGCGCCTTGAACTTAATTCTCTGCCTTACCGGTAGCCAGTGAAGGGCAGAGATAGTGCTGGAGGCCGAGCAGTGCCTGGGAAGGCCAACAATGGCACGCGCCGCAGCGTTCTGTACCCTTTGTAGCCTAGATGCCTCAGCCTGGTTTACCCCCAGCATCAGCGCGCTACCGTAATCCAGCCGAGACAGGATTGAGGCTTGGACCACGAGCTGCCGGGTGGGGGGGTCAAAAAATGTGAGGATTGGCCTTATTCCTCGCAGGATACCGTAGCAGGTGGCAGCAACCTTCTTCGTGTGACCCGTAAAGGTAAGAGCCGGATCTAGCCATACTCCTAAGTTCTTTACTTCTGAAGTAGGAATGGGGGTGACGCCCAATTCTGGAGGCCACCACTGATCTCCCCAAAGCTCCGCATGTTTCCCCAAGACCATAACTTCAGTTTTTTTGGCATTCAGTTGTAGACAATTGGTTTTTAACCAATTTGCCACTGCCAAAAGTCCTACACGGAATCTGGGGGCATCCACTTCAGGGTCTCCACTAAGTGTCACCGCCAGCTGCGTATCGTCTGCATATGAGGTCATCGTCAGACCCCACTGTTTGGCGATCGCAGCTAGCGGTTTCACGTAGAGATTGAACAAGGTTGGACTTAATGAGGAGCCCTGTGGGACCCCCAGGTTCAGTGGATGGAAGGTGGACTGGCATGGTGGTATAGCCTGCTACTCCAGCTTCCTCTAGGCGCTGAATCAGAATACGGTGAGACACCGTATCGAATGCAGCGCTCAGGTCTAATAAAAGGAGCGCCGCCGTCCGCCCATAGTCAAGCACCAGACGCAAATGCTCGATCATGTAGAGCAAGGCAGTCTTGGTGCTGTGTCCCGGTCGAGAACCATTCTGACTCGGATCTAAGATATGGTTGTGAGCAAGATAGTCAGTCAAGATGGAATTGACATGAGCCTCGGTGACTTTGGCCGTCCAGGGGAGAAGAGATATGGGGCGATAGTTCTCAGGCAGAAGCGGGTCTGCATTTGCCTTCTTTAAAACTGGGGTGACTGCCGCCTGCTTCCATGCGGAAGGGACCGATCCTGTAGACAACGACAGGTTGATCAGAGTGAGAATTGGGACCCGACACATGGGGGAGAGCAGTTTAATTTGAGCTGGCTTCAGCGGATCCAGAGGGGAGCCCGATTTAATCCTGAGACTTAGTTTGTCAAAGGCCTCCATAGACAAATCAGGGATGAAAGTCAGAGTCTCATAGTCCGAGAGACTCGGGTCCGCTGGCTCAGGATCAGACAGAGACAGGTCAAATCCTCGGTAGATAGCCTGCACTTTCTCTAAAAAAAAGGAGGCTAAACTCTCACAATGAGAGTCGGTGCAGATTTCTGCCGAAGTGGCTCTTTTATTCATAAGGTCTTTAAGGACCTTGAAAATTAATTTAGAGGGGTTGGTGCTAGTTTGGAATTCATGGGCATTGAATGCGGCCCGTGTTCTGCAGATTGCCCTGTGATAGGTCTTCAATTTGGCAAAATGACTTCACAAGCTCCAGAATGTCCAAAACGCCGCAGCCATATTAGTCCTTGACATACACCGCCACCACAACATCACTCAACATCTCCACTGGCTCCCCATCGAAAGAAGAATAACCTTCAAGCGGTCCAGGGAGTGGGGGCCGGTGCCCCCTCCCCCTTTGAGAAATTGGTTGGGACTCAGAAGATGAATCCCTGGGTCGAAATTGGCCTGGGAGGCGGGCCTAGTTCCCCCCTCCCCCTTAAAAATGACACCTGACCCCGGGGGATGAGGTCCCAGGGGCTGACAATGGCCCTGAGAGAGGGCCGTGTGCTTCCCTCCCCCTTTACAATGCGGCCAGGCTCCGGTGCCGGAATCAGCCTGGAGAGGATGGGGCCACACGTGTCCGCCTCCACTAAAAGTGAAATGTTTTCCCCTTGGGACCTGGCCCTCCCGCAGCCTAAAAAAAAACAAGCGCAGAATACCTTGCATGTTTTTTTGTTTTTACATTTTGCCACGGATTCGCGGAGCCTCTGTGAATTTGCAGCAATATTTGAGTAAAAAAACGTTTTTGGCCCGGACCACACCACCAGGTCTAGGGGCGTTGTGTCCCCTTGTGCTTTTTTTAAACTTTCTGTAGGACTGTGGACTGAGCCCCAAGTCCTAAGATGGCTGCCACCCGGCTAGTTGAGGTGGTGGCAGCAAATCAGATCTCAGTTTGAGACTTGTCGCGATCTGTAGAGCATCTGAGTCCCTAGATATACAAAGTTATTCTTTCATTAATTGCTCAAACACTACTGCATGCATATACACCAAAACATAAAAAGCACTCTTTATGGATCTAGATCTAGGTTTCAGCGGTTGAGGCTGTAGCTGTGTCTTAAGCTCTGATGGGAACATGAATGTGGAAAACGTGTTTTGAGACCCCATTTTTAGGTCTCGCCTGAGCCAGTGCACATGCGCTGCCCTGCAAGGCTTTTAGTAAGGGCTTTAAACTCGAAACACACGCTTGTGCTTGTGCTTTTTTTAATCTTCAGCTATTGACCTTTGCATGCGTATTTCTAAGAAAGACAGCACGCAATTTGCTTAAGGCGGGTGCATGTCCTGCCTCTCTGTCCCCTGGCCTAGGGTGCTCAGGAGCAAGCAGCAGTGCAGTTGTGTGCCATCTGTTTTTAATTATCAGCTGCGTCACCCAGTGTGTGAGATGGAGGGCAGGCTGCATTCTAGTCTCAGGTTACGTCCGCTTTTATAAGCCTGCGTTCAAGGCTCCTATTTTGATCGCCTTCATTTGATCAAGTGTTCACATGCTCACTTAAAATAGCCCCATGACTCCATGCACGGCGGGCATTGCTTTAAAAGGGGCAGACAGAGCGGAAGTGGGCTTCAGTAACTCAGACTATGTTGCAGGGCCTGGAGTTTGGGGATGTGTTTTAGCCTACCGATGCAGCGCCGCCTCCCTCTAGACAGGCACGGAGCGCTACACAGATATTTTTATTGTCGTACAACGAACTGATACCAGAGGTGCTGAACGCAGTTCTGTATTTGGCTTTTTTGATAAGACTGGTTTACAGAAACTAGGAAGTGATTCGAATGAGTATGTAGAATTACAGCAGTGATAGTTCTAGGAAGCAAAATGTACAGTTTATTTTCCCCATAATTTTGTTTTTCATATTTATAATTTAAAGCAAATGGACATTTGGCGAGTTGCCCAGAATCACACAATATTTCCCGGTGAAGAGCTGATGCCAAGATTAGAACCCACGATCAGCCACTAGACCCCATCCTCGTTGGTATTTAGAGACTGTAATTAAAGTAAAAGTACAACGTATTTAATGGAAAATGCGATATTAAATGTGCTTTAATATTTCACGAGGTAGTTAAAGACTTTGTCGTTTTTTGTGCTGAGTGGTTTGCATTTTTGTTCTGGGACCATGTTTTCTGAAGTGAAACGTATTGTTTGGTTGATTATCAAAGACTCTGTGATATGTTATCCGTTTCGCAAAAGACCCTCCTCTTGTCTTCAAATACCTCTGGCTCGCTGCTTCTCTTTGTACCCTCAGGTTATGTGTCTCTTTATCCATGAGACTCCAGTGTTCCTCCAGTCTCTCTCCCTCTCTCTCTCTCTATCGCTCTCTTTCTGTCCTAGATGCTCTCAAGCACTCTGTGAGCCAGGGCTCAAGTCAGGGTACCACGCGGGTGGACGGCGTCCCCCCACTTATTTTACAGGGTGGACGCTGTTCCCCCTGCTAAACAGCTGGACTTCACCTTTTTGGCCTCTCTGGGACAGGATCGGAGCCACCTTTCATGACGTCACTTCCTGTTGTGACATCACTTCCGGTGACAGCGTCCCCCCACTTCTTTTTTTAGGACTTTTGCCTGGCTGTGACCCCACATGTCCACCACCTCTCTGTGTGTGCGCCCCTCTGTTTCCTCTATTACTGTGTCCCTCTTCTCTCCCATTGTCTTCTTTTCAGTAGCCCCCACCCCTTCTATGACTCGCATTTCTCTGACTGGTCCTTTGCCCTGTGGTCTGTCTATGACCCATAGTCACAGCATTTCTTCATTTTCTCACTATGGCTATCATCTCTTCAAAACACACACATACTTTTATTGTGAACTCTCTTTCTCCCTTCAACTCAATGCCTTTACCCTTTTTTTCTCTCTCTTTCCTGTACTTGCACAACCTTTCTCCCGCTCCCTCACACACCCTCTTTCATAACAAAAATGCTTAACACTTTTTATTATAACTTTTCAACATGATACATACAATGCTCTAGAACATAGCCAAAAGTTCTGGCTAAACACATAAGGTCCCAAAGGCGAGACCTATTGGCTATGCCAATTCTTGTTTTATCAGCCCACACTTGACAGATCGCCCCGAAACTTTCCATGTAGAAACCAGGCAAAAAAGGTCATTTATTTTACTCACACAGTGATCTAGCAACCCAAAGCATTTTGGGTTGGCGTGGCCCTGATCACATTTAATTGATATTATGTTTCTCTTTGCAAATAAGGGTCCCACCATGATTGTGTCATTTTCCCATTGTCTTTCAACTCCTGGGAGTTGTTATCCATCTCCCCAGTAAAGTGCTCATGCGAGTGTGAGGGCCAAAACTTTGTTGCAGTCAAAATCAAAAAGAAGCTTACCACTGCCATTTTCTGTAAGTCTTCCCAAAAAGGGGGGAAATTGCCTATTCTCCTCCGATTTTATCTGTATGTTCAATTTTAAATTGGGTTCTCGATTTCTTTTGAAAGGTCTTCACAATTTGATGTCTTAATAATCCATTCTCTCTTGGGACACCCTCTCAATAGGAAATTATGAGCCATGTTGTTTTCTATTTTTATAAAGTGACTGCCTATTCAGAAACACAATGACTCCCTAATTTGATATTTACATTGACTGTGTCATGCGTTCAATTGTTTGTGCAGGCACTCTGTTATACATTTTTCATTTTTTTGTGCAGCTTTTCTATGGCTTGCAATTGCTGTATGCTTGCTTTCTCATTTCCAACGGTACTCATAATTTACTTTTCTGTTCTGATGGGATCACTGACATAATATCGACAGACACTATATCGAGTTGCTAAAATATCGTTGATAAAATATCGACTACAATTATATCGAGTTCCTATATTTATTTAAAGAACTACAAAAAAATTGAGTACAAAATATCGACTATGTAAAATATCGACTACACTAATATATAGAGTACAAAAATATTGTTTTAAGAAAAAATATATATCACACTACAAAAATATCGACAGCATATATATAGATAGACAAAATATCGAAAATATATGATTATCGGCAATAGAATTAAAACAAATAATACTTAATTTTAGATTCAATCTTGCTTTTTTGTACTATATTCACTCCATAATACATATAAATATAAATAAACATTTTGAAATACACATTTCTTTATTCTAGCTTTTTAACCACATACTATCTAAACATTGCAGCACATACATTAATAAATACTAATTATTCTACATATATTATAACATTATAAATACATCTTTTGAAATATAATAAAATAATAACGACCTTCAATGCAGAATTCGTATCAGTTTTGCTTTTTCACAACAAGAAGCCAAGCTATTAAATGTAAAAAAATTCAAACTAACCAATGAAATGCTCCCTTTCATAAAACATCCAATCAAATGAATTAACACATGTAATACACACTATAAAAGGAGAACATTTCTGCTGCCAATTCCTGCTGCTAACTCTATATAAAAAAGAAGGCTACACTTTGACAACGTTATTCCTGAGAATTCTACTGAAGAAAACAAGATTTCTACATAAATAATTCAAGTAAGTTATAGGTTATTTTTTCACAATTACTAAGCTTAAAATATAACTATATGTCTAATAGTTTAAATAACATTTTTCTTTCTACTTTACTATTCCGTCTACAGACATTTCTAAAAATCATCAAATAACCTATGGCAAATTCTTAGCCACTACATACTCATTGTAAGTATATATAAATGTTTTGAAACACACAAAATACATTTCTTTAGAAATCTTACATAATAGCCTTTTCTGCTTTATTCTATTTTCTTTACAGGTATTCACATTACATCCTAACTCTACTCCACCAAAGAAAAATAGTACACTATTTAAAAATGTAGGTATATAGATTGGCTTCCTAAAGTGCCCAAAAATGCTAATTATTATCTCTAATTTATTTTTTTTCCTTCTCTATTCTACACAGATATTCTGAATAAGTCCTAATTTTACTCCACCTAAAGCAAAAACTACAATATTCTAAAATGTAAGTATATCTGTTAGCTTCCTAAAAGGCACTAAAATGTTTAAGCCTTCTAGTAATAAATACTTTTTCTATTATATCTTCTACACAGATATTCAAAATACATCCTAATTATACTCCACCTAAATCAAAGACTACAGAATCATAACAAGTAAGTATAACTATTAACTTCCTAAAAAGCAGAATTTTTTTTAAGCCTTTCACTAATAAAGTATTTTTTTAATTCTATCTTCTTGACAGATATTCAGAATACAACCTATTAAAACCCCCCTAAGGCAAAGACTACACAATTCTAACAAGTAAGTATATATGTTAACTTCCTAAAAGGCCCTAAAAATCTACCTACTAAACTGCTTTCCCCTACAAAAAACAACAATTATTATAAAAAATTATTTAATAACATTCTTGCTCTTCCTACCAACAGAAACAAAAGAAGAACATACAAAAAAGATTTCGAAAACAACTTTTCTGCATTTATCTACACAAGAAAAGATAACTGTAAGTATAAATTGTGATTTGTAAATTTCTAAAACACCTATAGAACTAAATTTGACATTAAAATATATTTCTTACTATTTTTTCCTAGCACAAGTAATAGAAAAATGACTGAAGGTGCTGAATTTGTCATGTCACAAAAAAATAAACTTTCGCTATGTTATATGGGCTATGTTTATAATCAGGAAAGACAAACAGGAACAAAAGTATTTTGGAAATGTACTAAATATTATTCGAATAAATGCTATGGTAGGTCTACTACTGAAGAAGCAAATGTATTATTTACTAGAGAACACAATCACCCCCCTAATGTCACAGAAATAGAGATCGGGATGCTTTGGAAAGTATAAAAGAAGCAGGTACAGGAACTGACAAACCAACAACACAGATCCTAAAAGAGGAACTTTTGAAAGTTCCTAGCCATGCTTCAGGTCAACTGCCATCAATTGACAGCCTAAAACTGACAATTGCACGCCAAAAAAGACTCTCTACTACAACTGAACCTTACCCTACAACATTTGAGGAAATTGTAATATCCCCAGAAATGAGCATCACACATAATAAGGATAAATTCATACTTTATGACAACGAAAGCCCTACAAACAAAATAATTATGTTTGCTACTGCAACAAATTTAAGGAAACTACAACAATGTGAACACTAGATGATGGATGGTACTTTTAAACCATGTCCTAAACCATTCTACCAACTGTATAGCATACATGGATTGTACCATCATTACAATATACCATTTATTTACTGTTTGTTACCTAACAACAACAAAACACATATACAGAAATACTAAATGTCATAAAAAATGAAATCAATAATTATTTTCCCCAGAAAATATTTATTGATTTCGAGCTAGCAATGAATAATAGCATTTTAAAAACATTTCCCCACACAGCAATACAAGGTTGCTATTATCATGTTAACCAAAGCATATGGAGACATCTCCAAAAATCAACATTAAGCATCCTATATGCTACAGATAGCAATTTTGCATATCAAATAAAAAAAATAATTTCACTTGCATTTGTCCCTGTTACTGATGTTGCACAACATTATAATATACTAATTGACAGTCCATACTACAAGAAATATGAGGAGAAATTAGCCCCACTTCTAGATTACTTTGAAGATACTTGGGTGGGAAGGTTACATAGATCTGGACACAGATGACAACCTAAATTCCACATAGCCTGGTGGAATGTATATCTAAGTACATTACATCAGGAGGCTAAAACTAACAACAGTGTAGAAGGATGGCACAATGCATTCCAAGCTACAACTAGCAGAGGCAAACCCACCTTCCACAATCTAATACAAGCTTTATTAAAAGAACAAAGCTACCAAGAACTACGCATGGAACAATCTGTAACAGAAGTAGAACCAAAACTAACAAAACAAACAAAACAAATGTTCCGGCTACTTCAAAGCCAGGTCACACTATATCCTTCAACAAGAGGTCTAGAGTACCTATCCCTAATAGCAAAAACCCTTCTGTAAAATATCTAAAAAATACTTACTATACTATCAGATATCTACTTTAACATTTCAAATATCTTGTTATTTTGGTACCATAAAAAATATTACATATTTGTAGTACATATTTATACATTTTTACAAAACAATTTGTAAACAAATATGCAATATTTATTATAATATCCAACATGACAACAAAAAGATAAATTACATTTCCCACCCAAGTGATATAAAATGAAACTACTTACAATTTATGTCACTGAAGAAGATGTAATACATCCACCTATAATCCATACAATCCTTTGGCAATCCATTACAAATCCATATGTCGAATCAGTGAAAAACCCGAAAACAATTAAAAATAGAAAAAAGCGCTCCAAGAATTCCCCAAAAATGAAATGTGGTACCTTTGTAATTGAAAGTAATATACCCACACGTATTTTACAATGAAAACGCATATTCTTCTCCAAATCCAAGACGATTTCCTCAGAACTCGAAAAACAGTAAAATTAAATGAGAATCGCTCCAGGAACATGAAAATAAACAAAGTGTGTACATTTAATTCCAAAAAAACGAACATACACACACTTTGTTTTTAAAAAAAAACGCATTATCTTCTCCAAGTCATTCCAAACGAATACCCTTAAAAACCCGAAAAATATTAAAAAGAAGACAAATCGCTCCATGAAAGCATGAAAAAATGAGAGAGAGTTTTAAATATTACATTACTAAGTAATACACTCTTTTCTAAAAAAAAAAGCTTGCTTCTCCGGAAATAAACACTGTAATACTGGAACCTGTAAAAAAGCATTAAAAAAACAAACCCACCCACATACAATCCATACATGTCCAAATATTAATATAAACATTAATATAAAGCATTAAAATACACATAGAATAATATCCAAAACATTAAAGTACACTACGCCTCAAACACACACGACACCTCCGTCAAAATGATTTCTCACCTTAAACATAGCAAAACAACTACTACATACACACATTAGTACTACAAAAATATAAAATACACTCAAACAGTACAATTCTATAGGATATATTACTTAAAATACACCTTACCTTCCTCAACGCGACGCAGCTTCCAACCGCGAGGTTCTCCAGTCCTGAATGAAGCAAAATAACCTTGCGCGGTAAAAAAGTAGTCCCCTTTTAACAATATTAGGAAGTTAAATATACTAAATACAATGTTCTCAGTTGAAATTAAATATATAAATACACTTATAATTTTATACAATATTATGTAACACATATAAAAATATTATTATATTAAATACCCTTTAATAATTATTATTAAATAATATTTTTCTAAAATTATGTAATATTAATATAATAAAAATATATACAAATGTCAATAGATACATTAAAATAAATATTTGTGAATGTATACATATCACATTTGTTTATTCCTTGATTGAAGTGACTCTACAACTTTATTCCATATGTAAATTAATAAAAATAATAAATAATACATATTATTTATTATTATTAATAATAAAATGTATATAAGTACATTGTAAATAAATACAATAAAAACTATAGATGTGTAGGAATAGTTGTCCCTTGCACTTATGTAATTTTATTAAATATGTTATTATTTACAAACATTGTAAATTAATTTTAATAATTAATGTAGTATATTTATTATTATTATTAATAATTTAAAACATGTATGTAAATTATTGAAAATGACTAATGAAACATTATATCCAACTAACTAAATAATGTACTATTTAATATACCATTAGGAATAATGTTTTTTCCTCAAATATATACTTGTAATTATTATTATTTGTGTAACTTATTTTGATTAAGAACATTGTATGTATGTACCAATATATTTAAAATTGTATTTGCATGTAAAATTATTAAAATAATAATATAAACATAAATATATATTTGCTTATTAATTTACATTTATGTCCATATTTAAACATGTTTATTTAATAATATTATTATATAATATATTAAAATTATTAAATAAATTAATAATATGCTTATAAATGTATTATTTTAAATATGTTTGAAATTTTACTATTTTTTGTACAAATATAAGGAAGAAATCTTTATCATTTATTGTGATATAATATTTTTATATATGATTTTTGTAAATTTAACAACATTTATGAATATAAATAAATGTTATTTAATACATAATATATAACTACATATTTGTGTTAAATGAAAAAAATATTGTATACTGTACTGTGCATTTTATAAATACAATTTGCGAATAAAAATCTTCAAAAGATACTTGACTACTTATTTTATATAAATAAAGTATTAATAAATAAATGTATTAATGATGTTAAAAAATGTAAATTTCAGACTGTATGTACCATTACATATATCATATAAACAAATAAATGAGTTGGTTTTATTTAGAACATGGTTTATTAGAAACATATTTAACATATATATAACACACTATTACCACTTGATGGAAAATAAATAAACAAATGATACTATTATGTAAACTTGCCCAATGCAATATAGTACTCCAAAAAAATCCCAATAAAGATCATTGACAGTGCTGGCCACTAACCCATTGTAATTTATTATTCTAACTCCAGTCTATTAAATGTCAGAGAAGGTGCTGGACACTGACCCATTATAATTTACTTTTCCAACTCCAGTCAGACAAATATCAAGGAAGGTGCTGGAAACTAAAGCATTATAATTTACTATTCCAACTCCAGTCAGACAAATATCATGGAAGGTGCTGGACACTGACCCATTATAATTTACTATTCCAACTCCAGTCTATAAAATATCAGAGAAGGTGCTGAACACTGACCCATTATAATTCACTATTCCAACTCCAGTCAGACAAATATCAAGGAAGGTGCTGGACACTAAACCATTATAATTTACTATTCCAACTCCAGACAGACAAATATCAGGGAAGGTGCTGGACACTGGCCCATTATAATTTACTATTCCAACTCCAGTCAGACAAATATCAGGGAAGGTGCTGGACACAGACCCATTATAATTTACTATTCCAAATCCAGTCAGACAAATATCAAGGAAGGTGCTGGAAACTGACCCATTATAATATACTATTCCATCTTTAGTCAGACAAATATCAAGGAAGGTGCTGGACACTAAATCATTATAATTTGCTATTCCAACTCCAGTCAGACAAATATCAAGGAAGGTGCTGGAAACTAAAGCATTATAATTTACTATTCCAACTCCAGTCAGACAAATATCATGGAAGGTGCTGGACACTGACCCATTATAATTTACTATTCCAACTCCAGTCTATAAAATATCAGAGAAGGTGCTGGACACTGACCCATTATAATTCACTATTCCAACTCCAGTCAGACAAATATCAAGGAAGGTGCTGGACACTAAACCATTATAATTTACTATTCCAACTCCAGACAGACAAATATCAGGGAAGGTGCTGGACACTGACCCATTATAATTTACTATTCCAAATCCAGTCTAAAAATATCAGAGAAGGTGCTGGACACTGACCCATTATAATATACTATTCCAACTCCAGTCAGACAAATATCAAGGAAGGTGCTGGAAACTGACCCATTATAATATACTATTCCAACTCCAGTCAGACAAATATCAAGGAAGGTGCTGGACACTGACCCATTATAATATACTATTCCAACTCCAGTCAGACAAATATCAAGGAAGGTGCTGGACACTGACCCATTATAATATACTATTCCAACTCCAGTCAGACAAATATCAAGGAAAGTGCTGGAAACTGACCCATTATAATTTACTATTCCAACTCCAGTCAGACAAATATCAAGGAAGGTGCTGGACACTGACCCATTATAATATACTATTCCAACTCCAGTCAGACAAATATCAAGGAAGGTGCTGGACACTGACCCACTATAATATACTATTCCAACTCCAGTCAGACAAATATCAAGGAAGGTGCTGGAAACTGACCCATTATAATTTACTATTCCAACTCCAGTCAGACAAATATCAGGGAAGGTGCTGGACACTGACCCATTATAATTTACTATTCCAAATCCAGTCTAAAAATATCAGAGACGGTGCTGGACACTGACCCATTATAATATACTATTCCAACTCCAGTCAGACAAATATCAAGGAAGGTGCTGGAAACTGACCCATTATAATATACTATTCCAACTCCAGTCAGACAAATATCAAGGAAGGTGCTGGACACTAAATCATTATAATTTACTATTCCAACTCCAGTCAGACAAATATCAAGGAAGGTGCTGGACACTGACCCATTATAATTTACTATTCCAACTCCAGTCAGACAAATATCAGGGAAGGTGCTGGACACTAAACCATTATAATTTACTATTCCAACTCCAGTCAGACAAATATCAAGGAAGGTGCTGGACACTGACATATTATAATTTACTATTCCAACTCCAGTCTAAAAATATCAGAGAAGGTGCTGGACACTGACCCATTATAATTTACTATTCCAACTCCAGTCAGACAAATATCAAGGAAGGTGCTGGACACTAAACCATTATAATTTTCTATTCCAACTCCAGTCAGATAAATATCAGGGAAGGTGCTGGACACTGACCCATTATAATTTACTTTTCCAACTCCAGTCTATAAAATATCATAGAAGGTGCTGGACACTGACCCATTATAATTTACTATTCCAACTCCAGTCAGACAAATATCAACGAAGGTGCTGGACACTAAACCATTATAATTTACTATTCCAACTCCAGTCAGACAAATATCAGGGAAGGTGCTGGACACTGACCCATTATAATTTACTATTCCAACTCCAGTCCGACAAATATCAGGGAAGGTGCTGGACAGTGACCCATTATAATTTACTATTCAAACTCCAGTCAGACAAATATCAAGGAAGGTGCTGGACACTGACCCATTATAATTTACTATTCCAATTCCAGTCTATAAAATATCAAGGAAGGTGCTGGACACTGACCCATTATAATTTACTATTCCAACTCCAGTCAGACAAATATCAGGGAAGGTGCTGGACACTGATGTAGTTCCGTGGTTCGTGGGTGAGGTACGGTGGTTCCGAACCCGTTCAATAAAGGTCATCGGAAATAGACGATTTTTGTGTCAGCAGACCGCAAATCACGAGTGTAGTGTGTACGAGTGTTTTCGCATAAATCGATCAATGAGAACACTACGTATTTAGAGATTTCGTTTGAACCTTCAGGTTCCATTTTGTGTACGGCAGCCATTTTGTGTGGTTGCCCTCACATAGGCCGATGACTGCGGCCGAACGAGTCTTTGGGACACGTACACCTTAGCTGACTTCTGAATGACCTGGCTGGACTGACTCCCTTGCCCGAGGCTGACCTCGCTGAGCCAGTTCCTTGTTAAGCAGCTGGTCTGATAAAGATCAAAGAGTAGGACATGTCGAAGTTTATGGTACACTGCTCCCACCTTTCTATCTCACTTCCAATCTATTTCTGCCTTTCCTTTACGACATAATTACTGATTTGGGTTGAGGGTTTAATGATGGGTTTGTCCGGCCTGATCGAACAGGATATTGGAATGTGCTTGGTCATTTCTGGTGGGCTGGACAACGGAAAGTGGGATTGTCGTCATACGCTACTTTTGAAATGTCACACTGTGATTGGTCAGTTTGTATGAACCCAATGCTAATGTGGAATGTTGCCTGAGGCTAGTTTTTTGGCATAAAAGACCATGCTCCGCTCATTGAATTTGTGCAGTCTCTAGCGAACCACCCGTGTGAGCTTCATAGACCTCTGTTCCTGGTTGCAGCCAATAAACTTTGGTCTTTGACGTCATCAAGAAGTGTCACGTGTCTCTGTTTGCCAAGGCAGGGGAACTCGAAGGCATCGGGCGTTTTCCCTGACGCCGCTGGGTTCTAAAACCCGGTCCTTCAGTTGGCGCCCAATGTGGGGCGACTTCAGCGGTACCGGTCCAAGCCCGAAGATTGTGGAGAGCTTTGTGGGAAAATTCTGGAGGAAGGCCAACCACTTCATCGACCCCTGTATGTCGTCGTGGTCCGAAAGTCTTTGCTGCGAGGTTCCCCGCCTTCCGACGGCTACGAAGGACTGCTGCCCTGACTGTCGCCCTGTCTTGGAGCCTTAGACGTTTGTAGAGCGAGATGATTGACGGGTCTTCTGGTGACGCCATCGACATTTCAGTTAAGTATGAGTGGAGCGTCTCCTAGTCCTTAGTTTGTTTTGGTATCCTTTAGTGGATCGCTTTGATTTGGTACCTGAAGGCCCCAAAGCCAAGGGACTCGTGTATTCGCGAGATTATCGTTTTGAGATTTCCCTTGTAGTTTGAAGCTAGACTAGTGAGCAAGATGCCTGGTCTTAGCAGACTTGGAAAGATATTTGGTTGTGGTTGTTCTAAGTGTTCTCAGTTAGAGGATTCGTGTCCGGTTCCTCCGATTGGAACTCCTACATATGAATTGTACGTGAAACATGGTGTGGGCCCTATTAGTTATAATGAGATCTGGGTAAAGTATACGAGAAAAGACGGTGTCCTACAGTGGCCCCGTTACAGTAGTTTTTTGAAGCTGAGATTTTAGACAAACTCAAAGTGAAGCTGTTCAAGAAGAAAGCCCGGCCGGCAATGTTTGACTCTTTCCGCATATGGCGCAAAGAAGCCAAACAGAAAGAAATTAAATTAGTGAAGAAGAATAAACGAGAACGAGGTATGTCAATGGTACAAGCTGCTATTGCGTATAGGGATAATGAGGAAGAGCAAGAGAGCGAACAGATGCTTCGAGTGAAGAAGTTAGCGGTAGATAGATGCTACCCAGTTTTGCCGCCTAAAGAGCAGAAAGAAAAGACAGATCTTGCGAAAGACCCTTTAATGTTGCATCTCCTGAGTTCGCCACCCCCTTATGCACAGAGTGCTACGGCACCACCGCCACCAGTTGTGGCTGTGCAACATCCAGTTGTTGCGCCACCCGTAATTCCTCCACAGCCAGCTTCTCTTCCGTTAGCTACTGTTCCTTTGGCGCAGCCTCCTCAGAGGCCACCAACTTTGCCTCCCCCTTTGTCTGCTACTCCTACGCCTGTCCTTAATGCTCCTTCTGTTCCGACTTTGGATTCTTCTACTATTGTTCCGTCTTTCCTTATTCTTCCATCTTCTTCTTCTACTAGACAGAGAATGACTGCTGCTTTTTCTGGTTTCTTTTCTCCTTTGTTGGGACAATTGGATATGTCCCCTGTGAATGAGCGTAGCAATCACGTAGTCAATTGCCTGGTATAGATGAGCGTACAGTTTTGGATCACATGGCACGTAGATGGGTTACGTACACTTCTCAGTATGATATTAGAAGTGTTAAGGATGCTTTTCGTCAATGGGAAGCACCGACACAGCGATACGTCTTTGAAATGATGTGTGTGTTCCTCCATGAACAATGGGTTGACGAAGTGGGTAAGGCTCCTGAATAATTGTATCGAGTGCGTTCCGAGTTTGCGAAAGGGACCATTGTGAGTCTTCTCGACATTGAGAGAGCAGTTGCGACGTTGTTGTCGTTCCGTAATAATGCTCCTTCTGAGCGATTGTTTGAGCCTGATTCGTCAGTTAGGAGAGCAGCGCGTCAATATCCGATGCGTGAGGTTCCTCCAGTTTGGAGACCTGGGGATGCAGCTGCTAATCCACCCATTCTGCCGTACTTTCAGAGAGTATGAGTACATGTTCCCTGGAAGCGTGCTGAAGTCCTAGCGGTTAAGCGGTCTTTACCTGATCCGCGCAAAAATCCGGCGGGATATTATAAAGAGCTCACTCAAACTGTGGGTTCGTGCATCGTGAATTTAGCGGACATAGACATGTTGTTTGGCAATGTTGTTCCATAGCCTATCTGGAATGTGATTCGACATACGGATCATGATCAAGAATTGGGTGATACATGGGTTAATATTGTTGCTGCGAATGATAGACAAGTTGGAGGTGCTAAGCCTGAAGATTTGATTGCTCAACTCCCTGGTAGACTTATTAATTTCATGAAGACTTTGATGCCCGAAGTCCGTGTTAATTGGGACAAGTTGTCTGCATGTAAACAGAAGAAAGACGAGACTGTGTCTGACTTTTTCACGCGGTTTGAAAAGACTTTTGTGGATCATAGTGGTCAGGATATGGCTACCGAGGGTGGCCAGAGATTGTTCGTTGACAAATTTGTGCATAATTTGCTTCCCGAGTTGTGCACTAAGTTGAAGGATTCCGAGAGTGCTTGGCCCGTTTCCACGTCAGCACAGATTTTAGCTACGGCCCAGTACTATGAAAATAGGCGCAAAGATGAGTTAGAGAAAGCGGATAAGAAGACTAAGGAATTGAAGACTAAAGTTCTTCTACAACAAGCTTATCCACCCCTTACTAATAGTCAGCGCGATTATCAGCAACCTCAGCAATATTCGAGAAACTCGCAAAGAAATGAGTCTTCTCCACAGCGTTTCCCGTATGGGCCTAATCAGTATGCGCATTGCAAAGAAGAGGGTCATTACAAGAATAGTTGTACGGTTTTGTTACAGCGTACGAATGGTGCTCCTGGTGTACGAGGTTGAGGTGCTCAACAAGCACCTAGAGGTAGAGGTCGCGTTCTTTGCCTCCACAGAACTCAATGAATAGTTTTGATCAACAGCAATGTTCGTCTGGTAGGACGACACAGTACTATATGGATGATTACTATGTTGAAGGTGACGAAGTGGATGGTAATGATTGTTAGGACAGCCATGGACAAAGAGAGGGAGTGGTTTCAGTTCCAGTAGATCAGAGTGGACCCTATGTTGAAGTGATTGCATCAGGTGTGTCAGAACCTTTTCTGCTAGACACTAGTGCTACAAAGAGTTCTATTATGCACTCTAAACTCCCTGGCGCACCTTTGTCTGGCTTTGATAATGTTTCTGTAGGTTTTTCTGGCGCCCCCGTTACGAATCCGATTTCTGCTCCATTGTCTCTTTCTGTTGGTCCTCGTAAGTTCGAAGCACCCCTTCTTTTGACTACAGGTTGTAATGAGAATCTGTTGGGATTGGATTTATTGAAGAGATTGTATGCGATACTGTATTGTTCTCCATCAGGAGTACATCTTACTTTGGGTGAGAGAGTGATCTCTCCAATGTACCTGTCGAAAGATAGTCTTCCGCCGTAATTGTCTTCTTTACCAGATTCATTGTGGGCTACTGGTCCGAATGATGTAGGCCTACTGGAAATTCCCCCATATGTTGTGACACTGAAGGCGAAGGCTAAGTTACCACGCATTCCACAGTACCGTATCTCGAGTGATGGTGAGCGTGCACTTTTAGCGATTATTTATGATCTGATCGAAAAGGGTGTTATTGAGGAAACGAGAGGTAATGTGTGCAATAGTCCTGTTTTGCCTGTTCTGAAGAGGACTGATTCTTCACAGCCTCCTGTATATAGGTTTGTCATCGATCTTCGCGAAGTGAACAAGATTGTCGTTCCACAGTTTCCTGTCGTACCTGATATTACAGCTTTGTTGACTCTGATTCTGGCTACGGCCACATGGTTTTCAGTGATCGACTTGAAGAATGCTTTCTTCAGCATCCCGATTGCCATGGAGAGTAGGGACATCTTTGGATTCTCTTTAGGAGGACGAAGTTTCCACTTTAAGCACGCTCCTCAAGGCTATTGTGAGAGTCCATCGATCTATAGTGAAGCTTTGAAGACACAACTTGATCTGTTGGTTTTACCTGACGGTGCAGCCCTTATTCAATATGTTGATGATTTGCTAGTTGCCGCTGATACTGAGGAGATTTGTAGAGAAGCCACTTTGTCATTGTTACACCACTTGTCTGATTGTCATCATAAAGTTTCTCTCTCCAAGTGGCAATATTGTCGACAAGAAGTAACCTACTTAGGTCACCTCTTATCGAAGGAGGGAAGAAAACTGACCCCAGAGAGAATTCAAGCTATTGCGAAAATGAGTGTACCTACGACACAGAGAGAAGTACGTGAATTTTGGGTATTACGTCGTATTGTAGACAGTGGATTCCTAATTTTTCTTTGTTAGCGAAGCCTTTGATAGCTCTTACTGTTAAGGATATTCCAAATCCTATTCCTTGGACTGACGAATGTCAAAAGAGCTTTTCTGAATTACGAAATGCGTTGTGTTCGGCTCCTGTGTTGGGTACTCCCGACTACAGTAAGCCTTTCACATTGTATGTGCACGAGAGAGAGGGATGTGCATTGTCAGTGTTGACTCAGCAGTTTGGCGATAAACAACGCCCATGTGCTTACTTTTCGTCGACTTTAGATCCGGTAGCTAGAGCGTTGCCGAGTTGCTTGAGAGCTACAGCAGCAGCGGCTGTTTCAATTCGACAGTCTGCTGATTTGGTTATGGATAATACGCTAGTGGTGATGGTTCCACATGCAGTGGATACCTTGTTGAACCGTACGAAGACACTGCATTTAACTAGTGCTCGGTTGTCGGGTTACAAGTTGACGTTGTTAGCGAGTCATGTGCACATTAAACGATGCAACACGTTGAATCCAGCCATGTTGTTGCCAATTGCAGTTGAGACAGACATTGAAGAACAACATGATTGTTGTTTAAGAACTGAAGAAGAAACGAAAGGGAGAGTAGATTTGAGGGATACTCCTCTTCCAGAGTGTGATGGTACTTTGTGGGTTGATGGTTCGTTCTTTAAGTTGCCGAATGGTGATACGACTGCGGCATATGCTGTTACGACTTTGCATACGATTGTTGAAGCTGCACGTATTCCACATAATTCAGCACAAGCAGCGGAGTTGATTGCATTAACGAGAGCATGTGTGTTGGCGAAAGGAAAACGAGTGAATGTGTATACTGACAGCCAGTATGCATTTGGCGTGGCTCATAGCTTTGGACGTTTGTGGCGTGAACGTGGATTCTTGACTTCGCATGGGACGAAGATCCAGCATGGACAGTTGGTGAATGAACTTCTTGAATCTCTTACTTTGCCATTGTAAGTAGCGATTGTCAAATGCAGTGCCCATAAGAAAGTCACAGATGATGTTGGCCGCGGAAATGCGTTTGCGGATAAAGTTGCAAAAGAAACTGCGAGGAATGTGATGAGCCAAATGTATGTTGCAGGTCCGGCGAGATGGGTTCCAGAGAAGAGTATGTGTGAAGATACGATTGAGAGTGTGAAATCCATTCAAGCTGAAGCTACTGAGAAAGAGTTGAATGAATGGAGAGAAAGTAGAGGTAGATTGGATTCGAATGGTTGTTGGACTGATTTGTCTGAGCATCAGAGATGGTTGTTGCCTGATGCGTATGTGCTTTCAGTTGTTACAATGGCTCATGGCATGGCACATATCAGCGTGAAAGGGATTTGTAAGTTGTTGGCTCCGGTTTGGCAGAATGCGGGAATTCCAAAATGTGCAGAGAACATGGTTAAGAACTTTATGGTGTGCTTGATGTACAATCCTGGTAAGGGAACTCCAACACCAGCTGGTCATTTTGCTCCTCCTACGTATCCGTTCGAGGCTTTGCAGCTAGATTTTATCCACATGGAGAGATGCAACAACTTGAAATATGTTTTAGTGGTTGTTTCCTCTTTTTCTAGATGGGTAGAAGCTTATCCCCTTAAGGACAATACAGCGAAAGTCTTGATAAAAGAGTTTTTCCCTAGATTTGGAATGCCGAGAATTATCTGGAGTGACAATGGGAGTGAATTTGTGGGTCAAGTCATGAAGAGAGTGTGTGAGGGACTAGGAATCTGGCAGAAGTTCCACCCTGCAAATCATCCCCAATCAGCTGGTTTAGTCGAGTGCTATAACGGCACTCTTAAAATAAAATTGGCTAAAATCCAAGCGAGCACTGGTTTGCAATGGCCAGATGCTTTGCCTTTAGTGCTTTTGTCCACAAGAATGACTGTGCACTCGAGAATCGGTCTGAGTCCATATGAAGTAGTCTTTGGCCGCCCAACAAATATTTGGGGTGTGCCAAGACCAACCAGATTTAGTGAGATTGAGTACCCTGTGTTGCTTGACTATTTGCGCGAATTGACAACTAAATTGCGTGTTTTACACCAACAGGTGCATGATAGCCTACCACAAGCTACTGAGGATCCAGGCCACGCTATTGAACCTGGAAGTTGGGTGTTCGTTAAGAACTTTCAGCGGAGCAAGAACGATCAGCTCTGCTGGGCGGGACCCGATCAAGTGCTCCTGTCGACACGTTCTGCAGTTCGAGTGCAAGGCAAGAAAAACTGGATCCACGGTGTACACTGTAAGCGAGCACCATTGCCCTTACCGTACGATCAGTGGGTCCAGGAGGGACTTCCAGACTCTGAAACAGACACTGTTCCACGATTTTTGCCATTCAGCGATGCTCGTCTGATTGGTACGAACTCTGAAAGACAAAGTGATGATCTTTTACAAGAAGCAGTGCCTCCTTTGAATCGATTGAACACTACTGAGCCTGATTTGTTGTTTAAAGATCAAGAATTGCCTGGAAGAAGCCACTATAATTTGCGACCGAGAGTCATGGACAAATAAAAATAAATAAAGTTTTTTATGATTTTTTTCTGTTTGCAGGTTAACTCTCCACCGAGGATCTACTCATTTTTGTTTTTCGAACCGCCGTCCGGGTTCAGCGGTAGGGTTGCGGTTGCCGAAAGTCTTTGGAGTGCAAGCCTGAGACACTAGGTCGAGGGTTCTGGTTGGCCTAAGGGAGTTGCCCTGGGTTGACAGAGGCATTTGTTAGCATAGAACACCCTACCATCGCGAGCAGCATATTTAGTTTAGGATGGATTTCTTCGAGTTGGAGAGACCTGCACGGACAATGATTTTTAGAAAGAAGATATGCAAATTGATCTTAAAGAAAAGTTTTATAATACCGTGTTTATTTTTGCTATTGGGTTTAAAGATATTCATAATTGGTTATGTGACATTCTCTTTTAAAGTGACGTTTGTTCCCACTGTACAACCTACACCTCCACCCACTATTTCTTCTCATTCTTTTCATCCTTTGCCTGAACATGAGGTAGTTAGACGACTGGAATTTGCCAACAATTCCTTTATTCAACTTTTGCACCAACACCAGTTAGTGTTGAACACGACAAACTGTTGGATCTGTGGTCTAATGCCCCATACAACTGATAAGGGTATTCCGTACTTAGTTTTGCCTTTTAGTTTAAATGGTTCGATTTGGGCTTACAGAACGATGTTTATTTATGCCCATAGTGTTTATCCCCAACGTTCACCGAAGGATAATCCGAAGAATAGTGCAGTTGCTAGAGGCATAGTCGACATGGTCAAAGGGACTAATGCCGTTGAAACTATTCCGATAGATGAGAAGCAACCCTATAGTGGTTGGGATATTACTGGATATGGAGTTAGTCTGAGTGTTAACCAGCGAGCTTAAAGTTCTCCACCGATTTGGATAGTGCCCCATCAGGGTCGCTATTGTCTGCAGGGTAATGGCAAGAATCCGAGAGCTCAGCTAGGGAAGTGCATTTGTACTGACACCTACGTATTTACGTCCCAGTCTTCCCCAGCATTTCTAGCTGCTAAGGGTACCAATTTTGTTTGCTATGACAAAGCGTATACATGGTTGCCCCCTGATTTTTCGGGCACATGTTTTGTTTCTTTCCTGTTGCCTCCCACTTTTACAGCTGCGGCAGATTACCATAAGACGAGAGTTGCTAGAGGTGTCTTTAGTAAAGAAGAAATGAATGAAATGAAATGAAATGAAAAGCGTTTTTATTGAGCGCAACAGTTGCCCTGAGGCGTCCAGGTGCTAGAACTGGAACAGTGTCTTCCAGAGAGACGATTCAGGGAGGGTCAGAGTTAGTAAAACAAGAAGGTCTTGAGCTGTTTACGAAAACTCGCCAGATTGGAATTGCTTCTCAGATGACATGGGAGAGTATTCCATAGGCTGGAAGCGTTATAGGCAAAAGAGCGACCTCCTGATCTAGCTCTGTAGATCCTAGGGACTTTAGCCAAAAAGGCATTTGATGAGCGGAGTGATTTATTAGGCTGATAGGGTAGGATCAGGGCGTGATTAATTTCTGGACCAGTTTTCCAAAAGGCTTGGTGGGCAATACACAGTGTCTTAAACTTAATTCCATCCCTGATGGGGAGCCAGTGTAGGGTCCTTACGCCCTGCCTTATCGAGGCTCTACGAGGGAGCCCCAGCAAAGTGCGGGCTGCACAATTTTGTGTCCGCTGTAGTTTTTGCAGGCTGTACTCCGGAGCCCCGAGGTACAGGAAGTTGCCGAAGTCAAGGCGAGATTGGATTAAGCCTTGAATCACTATCTGCTTGGCCTCGAAAGGGAGAAGAGGAAGGATTTTTTTGATCGTCCTAAGGAGGCCAAAGCAGACCGCCGATACCTTGGTTGCCTGGGTATTAAAAGTCAACGATTTGTCCAACCACACTCCCAGGCTTTTTATGTTATCTCTGGGAGTGGGGGGAGCACCCATGCTCAGAGGCCATAACAGCTCCAAGGTGGTGAGGGCTGCAGGGCCTAGGAGCATGAGCTCCGTTTTATCATCGTTGAGTTTCAGGCAAGACATGGTCATCCAGCTCTTGACCTCCTCCAAGCACGTCGATAGGTTGGTTTGTGGTTGGCAGTCGTTCCCTCGCACAAGGGAGACCACTAGCTGGGTATCATCCGCATAGGTAATGATGTTAATACCATGCGGACGAACAATCCCAGCCAGTGGCCTCATATATGCATTAAAAAGCGTAGGGCTCAGCGAGGAGCCCTGCGGCACCCCACATCCCAACGGCCTGCTTGAAGAGACGGCCGAGCTTTCAAACACCTGGAAGGTGCGGTCACTCAGGAAGGACTTAAACCAGCCCAGGGCTTCTCCTGATATTCCCAGATCGGATAGACGGTTTATGAGGATTTTATGGTTTACCGTGTCAAAGGCAGCGCTCAGATCGAGGAGGATCACTGCCACTGATCCTCCCCGATCCAAGATCCGCCTTGCCTCTTCTGTCACTGCCAACAGGGCAGTCTCCGTCCCGTGTTTGGGGCGGAAGCCCGTCTGGGAAATGTCAAGCAGATGGTTGTGCTCGAGAAATTCAGTCAGAAGGATGTTAATATGTTTCTCGAGGATCTTGGCACCCCAGGGAAGCAGTGATATCGGGCGGTAGTTGCTCAAATTGCCCGGGTCCAAAGTGGGCTTCTTCAGAAGTGCCCGCACCATGGCATGTTTCCAGGCCGATGGCACCAGCCCTGTCCTTATGGAAGAGTTCAAAAGCTTAAAAAGTGTAGGAAGAATGACAGTATCAGCCTGGATCAGTGCGCTAGGTGGGGCAGAGTCCAGAGGAGAGCCAGACTTTACTTGATGCATCAGGAGCCTGAGTGTTTCCAGATTCATCAAAGTAAAATTGTCCAAACCGTTCTGAGAAGGATTTCCTATTTGTGTGTCAGGGTCTGAGTTGAGAGTGGAAGATTCTGTTGCCGGATCCGGGAAGGAAAAATAAATTGTATTTACTTTATGAAAAAAGAAGTCAACTAGTTCATTACAACGGGAAAGTGGATTGTGGTTGCCTACCGGAGGAGATGAAGTCGTAGTCAGGGTTTTTAGAATCTTGTATATCTCCTTGGGTTTGGACTTAGCCATCATTATTTTACCGTTGTAAAAGGCAGATTGAGAGGCTTTAATTTCAGATTTGTACGTCCTAATGGCTTCCCTATAAGTGGTTTTATCCGCCTCATTGAGGGTCATGCGCCACCTCCTTTCCAGTCTCTTACAGACACGTTTCCTCTCCCTGAGCTCCTCCGAGTACCAAGGCGCAGTTTTTTTCTGTCTTTTTGGGCCCGAAGTGCGAAGTGGAAGGACGGTGTCCAGAGAGCTTGTGATCCATTCGTCAAATAAGTTACTACTGACAGAGGGGTCAGCGACAAGAACGGGTATGGTGGTGTTAAGGATGTTGGACCAGTTGTCTATGTGAAGCTTGGGCCAGTTAGAAGACACTGCAGGGCAAGAGTTGGGAGATTTCTTTAAGGGTTTTCTGCCGTTCTGGGGACCGATGGCTAACAGCAGGAATATTCGCCAGTTGACGAGAGTGGTTGAGTCCTCCATAGTCGAAACTGCCAGTGCCCTTGGTAACTTGACTGCTGAGCTCCAGTCGGATAGACTTATGACACTTCAAAATAGAGTTGCCCTTGATGTCATATTAGCAGATCGAGGTGAAGTATGCAAACTGATTCAATCGAGCTGCTGTGTTTTCATTCCAGACAACGCTCCGTCAGTTTTCCAGGCCATTTCCAAGCTACATAAGATCTCCGATTCTGTCCATTTGAACAAAGGAGATTGGTCGTTGATGGGATGGTTATGGGGATTGATATCCACTTGGGGTTGGAAGATTTTGATGGTCATTGGGATGGTCTTAGCTATCCTTTTCCTGTTCTGTCTTTGTGTACAGTGTGCTCCTGCTATTTGTGGCCTTTGTGCTACTTCGTGTGCAAGGAGACCTGTCCAGAGAGAGGTACTAAGTAATAGGATGATGCTACAGCAACATATCGATGATCTGATGAATATAGATCCAGATTCAGATTAACATGGGTTTGGGTCTGGTGCCTATGTAAGGGCAAAAGGAGGGCCTGTAGTTCCGTGGTTCGTGGGTGAGGTTCGGTGGTTCCGAAACCGTTCATTTTTGTGTACGGCAGTCATTTTGTGTGGTTGCCCTCACATAGGCCGATGACTGCGGCCGAACGAGTCTTTGGGACACGTACACCTTAGCTGACTTCTGAATGACCTTGCCGAACTGACTCCCTTGCCCGAGGCTGACCTCGCTGAGCCAGTTCCTTGTTAAGCAGCTGGTCTGATAAAGATCAAAGAGTAGGACATGCCGAAGTTTATGGTACACTGCTCCCACCTTTCTATCTCACTTTCAATCTGTTTCTGCCTTTCCTTTACAACATAATTACTGATTTGGGTTGAGGGTTTTATGATGGGTTTGTCCGGCCTGATCGAACAGGATATTGGAATGTGCTTGGTCATTTCTGGTGGGCTGGACAACGGAAAGTGGGATTGTTGTCATACGCTACTTTTGAAATGTCACACTGTGATTGGTCAGTTTGTATGAACCCAATGCTAATGTGGAATGTTGCCTGATGCTTGATTTTTAGCATAGAAGACCATGCTCTGCTCATTGAATTTGTGCAGTCTCTAGCGAACCACCCGTGTGTGCTTCGTAGACCTCTGTTCCTGGTTGCAGCCAATAAACTTTGGTCTTTGACGTCATCAAGAAGTGTCCCGTGTCTCTGTTTGCCAAGGCAGGGGAACTCGAAGGCATCAGGTGTTTTCCCTGACGCCGCTGTGTTCTAAAACCCGGTCCTTCACTGACCCATTATAATTTACTATTCCTACTCCAGTCACACAAATATCAAGGAAGGTGCTGGACACTGACCCATTATAATTTACTATTCCAACTCCAGTCAGACAAATATCAGGGAAGGTGCTGGGCACTGACCCATTATAATTTATTATTCCAACTCCAGTCATACAAATATCAGGGAAGGTGTTGGACACTGACCCATTATAATGTACTATTCCAACTCCAGTCTATAAAATATCAGAGAAGGTGCTGGACACTGACCCATTATAATTTACTATTCCAACTCCAGTCAGACAAATATCAAGGAAGGTGCTGAACACAAAACCATTATAATTTACTATTCCAACTCCAGTCAGGCAAATATCAGGGAAGGTGCTGGAAACTGACCCATTATAATTTACTATTCCAACTCAAGTCAGACAAATATCAAGGAAGGTGGTGGACACTGACCCATTATAATTTACTATTCCAACTTCAGTCTATAAAATATCAGAGAAGGTGCTGGACACTGACCCATTATAATTTACTATTCCAACTCCAGTCAGACAAATATGAGGGAAGGTGCTGGACAGTGACCCATTATAATTTACTATTCCAACTCCAGTCGGACAAATATCAAGGAAGGTGCTGGACACTCACCCATTATAATTTACTATTCCAACTCCAGTCTATAAAATATCAAGGAAGGTGCTGGACACTGACCCATTATAATTTACTATCCCAACTCCAGTCAGACAAATATCAGGGAAGGTGCTGGACACTGACCCATTATAATTTACTATTCCTACTCCAGTCATACGAATATCAAGGAAGGTGCTGGACACTGACCCATTATAATTTACTATTACAACTCCAATCTATAAAATATAAAGGAAGGTGCTGGACACTGACCCATTATAATTTACTATTCCAACTCCAGTCTATAAAATGTCAGGGAAGGTGCTGGACACTGACCAATTATAATTTACTATTCCAACTCCAGTCAAAAAATATAAGGTAATGTGGTGGACACTCACCCATTATAATTTACTATTCCAACTCCAGTCAAGCAAATATCAGAGAAGGTGCTGGACACTAACCCATCTTAATTATGTATTAATGTAAACATTTTATTTATTTATATTTTAATGATCCTGAAATTCCCTCCAAAATTTGTAAATATTTTTCAAATCATTTTTTTTAATTTAGATTTTGAATTTTTTTGTTGTTTTATTAAAATTTTTGTATTTGTTTAATAATTTAATTTCATATTTCTAATTATTACATTTTAATTCATATTACTCCCCACCCTTATCCCCTAATTAACCAACATCCCACTCCTAAATATTGTAATTTAATTTGTAAATTTATTGAAAATTTCAAATAATTGTATTTATTTTTTTTAAATGTTTTTTTTCCATCCCATTTTGTTACATTTTTCATTATAATTTTTAAATTACTCCCCACCCTTATCCCCTATTTACCCAACATCCCGCTCCTAAAAATTAACTTTCTATTATGTTTTTTTATTAATTTTGTTAAAAATATTGGATTTTATTATTGGTAAATATCATTTTTTTTAATCTACCTAATTATTTATTATATTTTTATTATTATTTACATACTATTTTTTAAATTACTCCCCACCTTTATCCCGTCCATAAAAGATATATTTTTCTAATAAATTACACATTTCTAACATTTCTAACATTAAATAAATATAACTATTTCTACTTTTTATTAACATATTACTTTTTGGAAAGGTTTTTATTACATTAATAACAATCGATATTTATATTATCGATATTTTTACCATCACTGAAAATTAGATATTATGACTACTCGATTTTTTGATTCGATATTTTTGACAATGATATTTTTTTACTGTTAATCTCAACGATATTTTGGTCTTCGATATTCTTTATTTCGATATTTTCCTATACTCGATATTTTTTACTCGATATTTTGTCCTATCGATATTTTGAAATCGATATTATGATCAGTTACCGTTCTGATGCCTGCTCATCCCCAATCTTGTTTTTCTCTCCTGAATATTTTTTTATCCTATCACTGATTTTAATAATTTCCTTTTGATCATATCCTCAAGTGAGCTTGTGCACTTGATACAATCGATTTAAAGGCCCCACATTAGGCATATGGCAGAGAGTTGGAAAATGTATATCATTCCACTGTATTCAGAGGACGATTCCAATTTCATGTACTTCATCTTTTCATTCTGTGATTGAGAGTTAAGGATATTTTATGTGTGTTTTGATGACAATCCTTCAGATAGTGTTTAAATGATGTGCAAGTTCTTAATTTCAAATGTTTACAATTATGCTATATGTACACGCACTTCCTAACCCCCCTTTAGCTCATTTGGAGTCATGCTGTTCAATGCTATAATATACCATTTCTCCAACTGTCAGCATTTCCTTTCTTGATTTCCACCCCTTTCCTATTTGGAAATGTGGTTAATGGATAGTAGCATAGCTTTTTCCAATCGCTATCATGTTGTTGTTCCATGAGTTTTGCTACTGAGTAACTCCTGTCTTTGTTATTTACAGCACGCGTATGTACCAATATTCTTTCTTGTAGTTGGCAAGCTGTACTGCCAATGTATTTTTATATGGGCATTTCAACACTTAAATGGCATATTTACTTACGCAAGTTGTGTGATATCTTATTTCACAGACCTATCCTGTGTATTTTCTGAATTGCTTTTATTAATTGATGTTTTGCAAGCTTTTCAATGCATGTGCTTCCAAAATACCTCATATGTTACCCAATCCTAGTTTGTCAGATTTGTGAAATGACTGTGTAACAGTCTGTCCTTCATATTTCTCGTTTTCCTATTAATAGTGGTATGACTTCTAAATAGTTTAGCAATAGTGGGATATGCTTTTAGATTATTCTATTGCTTTAGTAGACTTTGACAAATTTGTTTTGAGATCTACTGAATAATCCATCACCATTCTGATGGGGATTTGTTCCAATTGCATGTTTTTGGTTTGTAGGATGCCCTGCCTTTTAAAATGTGGACTTGTTTGAGGTCGTTTGACTACTCTCTCCGGATATTAACTTCTTTGGAACTGTCTACTTGTTTCCCCACTGTGTTTAATGAATTAATCTTCTCAAGAGCAGTTCCTTCGTTTGCAAAAAATCCCCATAGGGGATGCTCTACTTGAAATTTACAGGATAAAAACACTCTGCATGTAGGAATGAGTTACTATCAGTTGGCTTACACTGCAGTGTGGTTTGTGTCATCCCTTCTTCAATATATATTTCTGAATCCAATAAGATGATTCATTCACAGGTACATGTGGCAATTTGTAATTCTTTTGCCACAGCATTCACACCTGATTTTATCGAAAATGTTGCCCTTAATTGAGCTTCCCCAAAGCGTTTCAGTGACTCCACTTTGCTCACAGGTACAGGAGGAGTCTTGTAAGCATATTTACGGCACAGCCCCGTGCTGGTTGAGATTATACCACCCTCAAAAAAGCAACACAGTGATGGAGGTGAAGATTATTCAAATGCTCTTTCTGCTACCGAAGATTTCTGCGTTTGAGGGCCTTCTCAGCCTTTGGTAAGGCTGATGATGGGACTTCTGGACTGTGGAATTATGGGACAGAGACTGTGTATATTGACCCATTGGAGGGTTTAATCATAATAATTGAACAACAAGGACCATAATGCACCAGTAACAAATTGCATCATAGAAGCTCAATTGAGGGCACAATTTTCAATAAAATCATGTGTGAATGCTTTGGCGAAGGAATGACAAATTGCTGCTTGTACCTGTGAACAAGGTAGAGTCACCGAAACACGTTGGGGAGGCTTGCATTGTTTCTTGTGCCATACCACAATAAAATAAGATTGTAGCCAGTACGGGAGTGCATCTCTTTCTTCTCCGGGCCTTAGGAGGAGTCTGGTAAGCATATTTACGGCACAGCCCAGTGCCGGTTGAGATTGCACCACCTCCAAAAAAGTAACACAGTGCCCGCACTGATGGAGGTGATGATTGTTCAAGGGCGCTGTCAGCTAACGCAGATTTCTGTGTTTGAGGACCTTCTCAGCCTTTGGTAAGGCTGATGATGGGACGTCTGGACTGTGGAATTACATATTGGGACAGAAACGACGTATATTGATACATTGGACGGTTTTATAATAATAATTGAACTACCAGGACCATAATGCACCAGTTACAAATTACATCATGGAAGCTCAATTCAAGGCAATATTTTGGATAAAATCAGGTTTGAACGTTCTGGCAAAGGAATGACAAATTGCTGCTTGTAACTGTGAACCAGGTGGCGTCACCAAAACGCTTCAGGGAGGCTTGCTTGTTTCTTGTATCATACCACAACAAAAGAAGATTGTAGCCAGAACAGGAGTGCATCTCTTTTTTATCCGGGCCTTGGGAGGAGTCTTGTAAGCATATTTATGCTGCAGTCCAGTGCTAGTTGAGATTGCACCACCTCCAAAAAAGCAACACAGTGTCCGCACCAATAAAGGTGATGATTGTTCAAGGACGCTGTCAGCTACCGCAGATTTCTACGTTTGAGGGCCTTCTCAGCCTTTTGTAAGGCTGATGATTGGACGTCTGGACTGTGGAATTATTTATTGTGACGGAAACAATGTATATTTACCCATTAGAGGGTTTTATCATGATAATTGAACTACCAGGACCATAATACACCAGTAACAAATTGCGTCATGGAAGCCTAATTAAGGGTAACATTTTCGATAAAATCAGGTGTGAACGTTCTGGTAAAGGAATGACAAATTGCCTCTTGTACCTGTGAACAAGGCGGAGTCACCGAAACGCGTCGTGGAGGCTTGCATTGTTTCTTGTGCCATACCTCAATATAAGAAGATTGTAGCCAGTACGGGAGTGCATCTCTTTCTTCTCCGGGCCTTGGGAGGAGACTTGTAAGCATATTTATGGCACAGCCCAGTGCCGGTTGAAAGAGCACCACCTCCAAAAAAGCAACACAGTGCCCGCACTGATGGAGGTGATGAACGCTCAAGGGTGCTGTCAGCTACTGCAGATTTCTGCGTTTGAGGGCCTTCTCAGCCTTAGGTAAGGCTGATGATGGGACGTCTGGACTGTGGAATTATATATTGGGACAGAAACTATGTATATTGACCCATTGGAGTGTTTTATCATAATAATTGAACAACTAGGACCATAATGCACCAGTAACAAATTACGTCATGGAAGCTCAATTAAGGGCAAAATATTCGATAAAATCAAGTGTGAACGTTCTGGCAAAGGAATGACCAATTGCTGCTAGTACCTGTCAAAAAGGTGGAGTCATTGAAATGCTTCGGGGAGGCTTGCATTGTTTTTTGTGCCATACCACAATAAAAGAAGATTGTAGCCAGTACTGGAGTGCATCTCTTTCTTCTCCGGGCCTTGGGAGGAGTCTTGTAAGTATATATATATATATCATGTGAACAAGGCTCCTCGGAGCCGAAACGTCATGCGGCGTGCTTGCACCTGAATAAATAGAAAATTGCACTGAACCTGGTCCGTGTCTGCGTGGTCTGTGGTAAGAGGGAACTCAGCGCTATTTTGATTCGAATCTTAGTCCTTTGTTTATGTCAACACAAGGAAGTGGTATGTGAAACTTTATTTAATTATGGTTTTGAGGAACACAATTCACCCGTGATCAAGCCGAGTATTCGGTGAAACGCGTTGCGTTGGTTCCATGCACTGTTTGTCATGCTGGAAATAAATTTGAAAAATATGAAATACGATCTTCTGGTCAAAGGAAGTGGTGATTTATGCTGGACTAAGAGTGCATTTTCGCTTTTTGAAGCGTTTGGTGAAACGGATTATTACTGGCAGGGAACCCTCTGGTCCTGCTTTGCACCGCAGTCTGTGTGTCCCGGTTTCGTCGGAGGAAGTGAAACGGATATATATATATATATATATATATATATATATATATATATATATATATATATATATATACACATATAAAATAGTAGTTATAGTTAAGCTATAACTTTGGTGCAGTTTGCCAAATCTTCATGAAATTTTACCAAAAATATGTGCCGCTAATGCTAGTTGTGCATGGAAAGTTTTTGCCGATCCGTCAAGCAGGGGCCGAGAAAAAAGGTGGGTCAAAAAAAGTGTGTTTCCCATGTTAATTCCCATAGAGTCTTTAGACACACCTGCAATCAAAACCACTGGATGGAATTACACCGAATTTGCCAGAAAGGTAGCTTTGGTTCGCAGATCATGCTTTTTGTTATTTGGTGTCAATGTCATCATTGCTGTCCTCAGGGATGTCACTGACCATGTCATGAGTGATGTAATATGTGAGGTCATAAGCAGTGCATTGGGGGGGTATATGTGATAGTTAGCTCAGGTAACAATAACTGCTGAATTTCACTGGCTTTGAATGAGTGAAATTTGAGGCTAACTATAGCACCCCTTTAACCTTTGGTTTGTCAGTGCATATATCCCAGTCACAGTCTATATCTAAATATATTGTAATACTCTTATGGGTACTTTCCCCTATGATCAGAGTTACATACTGTGACATTTATTTCTTTTCATAGAAAGAAGCATAAAGCCATATAAAAGTACTCATCCACTTATATGTTATGTAATTAAAAAGTATTTATTATGTACTATGACTTTTTTCTGGCCACCTTCGACTATTTCCCCTTTTCTTGACACCTTTTTTTGACACCTCTGCATTTTTAATGTTTTTTGAGGTATTGGCGAGACAACATATCAGTTTCTGGTTTGGGCAAAACACTTCTGTCAGGCTAGATAATGTATATAGGGCGGGCATAAATATCTCAGCAGCAGCCGGCTATCATCACATTGCAAGGCTGTTGCTTCGCTTACCTCTAATTATTGATGGAGGATGCCCCTATATATTCAGGCATGCATACTTGACCAGCTGTAGATGGATACAATTTAAGAGGGAAATGCCACCCTTACGTGGCGCCTGTATGCAACAACTTAGGGCAGCAGTTACAGGTCTAGCGGCGTAGAGCGTATTTGGTTATGTTTGCTTTAAAATGAGTGCGTCAAGCTAGACGAGAGAGGAGCTCAGTTTGTTAATACCGGATCGAAGTCAGAGGCAGCTGTGGATAGTACTGAGGTAGGAGTCAGAGCCCACCATTAGTGTATTTCTTGCCTACAAGTAGCATTTAGACTTTTCCAAATACTATCTAACGAGTGTTATTAGATAAGTGTATATGGACTCTGGGCAGTATAGTATTAGGTGGGATAGCCTCCCAACATATTGTTGTTTTCTATGATAGATTCGTCCATATCGTGGGGGTGGTTCCAGTAGAGCGAGGACCATTGGAGACGGGCCCTGTAAAGTTAAGGTTATGAGCACAAAAGGCGCTGAGTTAGGTAAAGCTATATATTTGTTTAACTTGCCAGCATGTACGTAAATTGGAGCAGGGTTTTCTAGGTGTCTGTTTAAAAGTCGCTAAGTTAGGGCGTAGTGATACAGCAAAGCAAGTGCCTCTATTTATCCTAAGCCTTTTTCATGATATCTTTTCTGACCTCCTTTGGCAATTCTAGCTAGACATCTTTATAAAGCATACCACTGTGAGACCTGGAACTAGTGAGGCTAGCAGTAGGTGCCTATCTCAAAGCTGCTAAGCGAGAGTGTAGTGACTCATGCTCATACAATTTAAGTTCCTCATACCATATTATTTTCCTTGGTAGCTCCAAAAGGAAACTTCCATGAAACTTATTCTCATTTGTACCTGTTACATTTGAGGCCAATACACAAAAAAGATAGTGATGCTGGAACCAGTAGTCTCCTCATTGGGGACGGTGCCCACTATAGGTAATGTTTTGTATAGGGAGATTATAGCTATCTGCTGATTAGCCTGTTTTTTTCGATAGATTTTCATGGTCGGGTTATTTGTTTGTTTCTGTCTTTGGTAGGCTTTGACTAAGCATCGACCGAGATAATTTTTTGTGATGAAATCTTTTTATAAGTGCTAAAATGTAAGCGCAAACAACTGGTGATGGGGTATGTTTTTATTTAAAACATTGCTGTGATCTGTCCCGTGAGCCTATGGTTAAGACATGGAGATATAACAGCACAATGGAAAACCATTGCATGAGGAATAGGCCAGGCACAGTAGGGCTATGGCACATGAGTTGAGGGCAAAAAAACAATAATGCTACTCTTTCCTCTCTGTCCATCTGAGGAGTGTATGTAAGAACCCAAGTTGTTGTAATTCACTAAAAAGCCTTTCTTCTGGGTGTACTATGTAAGCACGCTGGCTTTCTTAGCATGATATTTCTAGGAAGCACCATGGGGTTGGAATAGTCTACGGCCATGAATATACATTTTTATTGTTTCTGCAAATAATTTCAGAAGTTGTGCTCTTTGTATCTGAGGGATTGACCTAGACTAATTCTGAGACTCATTATGAGCTGAATTACTAATATTCATTTTTGTTTATTGTAGATATCCCTGTTTGTGCTCCTGGTTTTATACATAAATAACTGTGTTATTATTATTATTATTATTATATTATTATTATTATGATGTTATGGTCCTGAAGAAGGTGGTAAAATCAATGTAAATCCACGGAAACGTGAGTTGACTGCTGTTGGACCCAGTTCAGTGACACCATATCGGAAGGAGAGAGAAGACCAGACTCCGTGGGTGTAGGGGGTTTTACGATTCTTCCAAACTGCTGGTTGTAGACTAAGTGGTATGAGTGGTGTGATAGAAATGAGAGTGGAAAAGAAGGGAAGAATAGGACAGAAAGACAACATTTTTACAGTGATAACCAGAGGTTTTTCTACAATAGATGGAATTTGTGATAAATGACGAATGTTCATTTATGTAAATGTGTACTTTATGTGACAATGACAAAATACATATCATGAAATATAAGCTGTATCAGAGGAGTTAAAAAGTATGATATGTATTAAAAATAAAAAGTAAATATGATGACACATTTAAAATATTATAAAGTGCAATCTGGGTCTTTTCCTCTTAGGATACATTCCTTCTGCGACTACTTAAACAAGCTAGCGGGACCTCTTGTATTTCTTGGTGTTTTCTTTATTCCACCCAGTCCTATGCCTGTAAAAATAATTCTTTGGGGGGTCCCTTTGTTCTTTAAATTTATTATGACATACATATGTATGTAGTGCAAAAAATTTACATTTATTGTTATATGTAGATTAATTTAATTAAAAACATTTAGTGGTTATTTATTTACTTTTTTATGATAAATAAAATACATATATATGTATAGAGATATAGGCACACATCAAGATCTATAACTATTGTGTAAACAAATATGTATAAAATATACACGTAGAAGCATTATACTTATTAATATTGATGTACAAGGAATACATCAATTTTATATCTGAATCAATGTACATGCATTTAAGAATAGTTACATGTTCAGACATACCCATGTATGTTGCGTGCATACATAGACTGTATACATACATTATTTTTTACTTTATTTCATTTTATTTTTTGTTTCTTTTTTAAGATTAAAATATATTGTTATGCACTTATATGACTGTTACTTTCTCTCTAATCATATTTAAATATTCTTACATATATGTGTTATTCTAGAAGGAGAAGAAACCCATATGAAGACACTCATCTGCAGATATATTGTTTATATATGCAATGACATATTGATGAATGTAATGTATAATTATAAATGTATTGCTATATATGGAATAGTTGAAATTATTAATATTATTTTTAATATCTAGCTTGTAGCGAGTGAGAAGCTTTCTCTTTTGGCCCGTTAGCATGAGGCCAATTAGCTTATCCAAATGTTGTACTTCCATATTTTCGTGCCCATGTTAGGAACTTAGGGGCTTATTTACAAGCCCATTGCACTGCCGGTGATTTACTTTTTTTTGACGCACTGGCGGTGCAATGGGCTTTCTCATGTTTACGAATCCACGTAGAGTCACCCTGCGTGACTTTTCATGGCCTTGTAAATATGGTCCCTATTATTTTTCTTTCTACGATTCCCATTCTCCCTAACTGACATTCATAATCAGATAAGCGACATACTTTCTCCATTATTCTGCACCTCCAGAACAGGTATTGTGTTCCCTAATATGAAAAGAATGCAAAGAATGTGATATTAATCCATCAATATTCCCAGAAGAAAGTTAGAAACGGTGCGATGAAAAATCAACAGAAGAGGAAACTGCAGACTTGTGACAAGGACAAAAGTAAAAAAGTGACGAGTACATCAACTGCATCAGGAAATCAACAAAACAGTGGTTTCAACATCATCCATGAACTAGGCAGGCCATAAATGATAAGAGATGCACCAGGCTCACACTACAAGACTGCAAAAACCGCACATTGCTTTTGAATCTGACATTTTGAAAGTCCCTGAAGATATAACCACAAGCGCAGTAAAATTCACCAACCACTAGTTTTCCAACCACCCTTAGTCCTACAATTTTCCACTATCAAGTAAAGGAAAATAGAGGGGGTAATAAAGATGACAAACAAGTAAACGCATTAAAGATAAAGGTGGAGCTTTGTCAGACTTCTTACATTAAGGAATGCTTCTAAATATTGTGTCGGTATGACAGACTTCCTCAGTGCAATGCCAGGAAAGACAAAAATAATTGAATTCCTGATTCAAGAAACAGTAATCATAATTATAAAGAAATAAATGATTGCCTCAGAGTTATTTTGCGGACTGGTAAATTTTGAATGCCCTATTCCCAGTGGCGTAAGAAGGGGGTGCGGTGGATGAGGGACGCCCTGAGTGTCATCACTGAGGGGTGTGACCAAATGGCAAAAATATGTGTTTTAATTTAAACACATATTTTTGCCATTTTGTCAAGCCGCGGGTGACAAGTGTCATCACTGAGGGGGGTGACAAAATTGCAAAAATATGTGTTTTAAACACATATTTTTGCCATTTTGTCATTTTCCGCACCGGGTACCACCTGACCGTGCTACGCCACTGCCTATTCCCAGGTGAAATCCGTAAACAGGAATTCACGAACTACATAAATTTGCAGAAGAACCGAGGCTATTTTACAACCAACAATCAGGAGTCAGGCCTGTAAGAGGAACATCTTATATTCTAAGAAAAGAGTCTTCATTGAACACTAATTCCACTTGATTTATCTGCAGCTTAAAATGTGGTCGACCATAGCTGGTGATACAGTCACCATCTTGTACTGTGTACAAATGCTCCCGACAGGTAGTCCAAACTAATCGGTTAAGGGTCAATCAGGAGTAAGATCATGTGTGAAGTAACCACAGAGCTTATCCTTATCAATACTACACTTCATCTTTTCCACTGGTTTAAGAACTGAACAATACTCATAGCTCCACTCTAATGTATGAGATGATCAGCTCAATATCCATTTTTGTGGGGGAATTTGAAAAAGTCAACAAGTGGCAAGCTGCTTTTGCTCAGTTTACCTTTCATAAATATACATGACCGATTTTTAATCCCTTCCACTTTGCACAGACACTTCTTCCCACAGACACTTCTTCCCCAACTTTACTAATGGAAAAGAAACAACACATAAAAACATGCTATGGTATTTCGCAAAGTTAAAAATCAACAGAAAAAAACCCTCAAAGATATTTATGCTTCCAACAGTTAAAGTGCCACTGATGTGAGCGTTTCCACCCGAATGTAATGACAGAGAATAACCAATGTCATAAGTCTACAAATGCCGCAGAAGCTCTAAACTTGTCAAGCTTATCAAACAGAATATGAAGTAAAAGGAATGTGCAGATCACACACACTCCACGAAAGACCAGTGCTTAATTTGTAAAAAAAAAAAAAGTACGTGCCAGGGCTCTCGGCAGGAGCCTGTTGCAGGTTGTACAATACATTTCCCCCGCTATGCTGCCAATAATAGTAATAACACAACCACTAAACATCACACTGCTACAAGTGTAGCAATTCAGAATATTACAGGCCCCTAAAGCTATAAGATTGTCTTGGGTGGCAGGCAATTGTAATTTTAAGTATATTGAATTAGTAATTAAATGTTGTTGTGGTCATCTCTAAACTAGCCAGACAGCGCCACCTTGTCATAAGCATTGGTGTTGACAATTAAGTGTCGGTGCTCAGCACCGGAAACCACTGGCAAAAATGAAGCACTGCGAAAGACAATGTCACCATGGTGGTAGTCAACCAGCTGCTCCGCCAAAAGGACATACAGTATGTTCCAGAGCATCTAAACTCGACTGAGTCTCATAAATTATATAGGTCTGAAACATCTCAGCGCCCGATTCTTTAAGAAACTCGGAAATCTGCAACCCTGGGTTTAGGATTGCATATATGTTCAGATTAACAAAATTTTAGGAATGCATAAAGATTTCCAAGACTACACATAAGAACCTGTGGCAGCTGTAGGTTTATCAGAGTACTAATATACACAGAGGGGTTGAGGCAATAAGGTACTGCACTTGTCAAAAAGTGTGATGGGCAAAGTTTAGAAATTCTCTAGTGGTGCACAGACCTGAAGTACAGCCCCTCTCTACTTCAAATTGAAAGCAGCTTTCAAAATTTGCATCAGTTGATAGAGGTTCAGCACCCACACTGTTAATTAGATGCGATCTATCTCATATAAGTTCGGCACATATATCATGTCACTTGTAACAATAATTATCATACAAGCATAGCATGTAATCAGCATATGAAGAGACAATATCTATATTATTTAATCTTTATTCATTTTGTTCTTAAAAGCACGCCCATTGAGCAGTGATCAAACTAGCCACAAGTTTTGTCCAAATCGGACTTCTTCAGGGCTCAAGTATTAATGTGACAATCCCTAAGTCATGAGAGGCTAGTATTGCGTAGATAGTCCAGAATTTTATCCTTCCTTTCGAGAAAAAATCGAGTTAGTTTGCTCGATATGCAATGCAGCGCGCTTGGTGTCTGTTTGTGATGGGAAACTCTCAGAGTACTCCCGGAAATGAACATCCTCAGGACTGCAAGGAATTCCCACTGCTGGGTCTTGGGAGTAGATTTACTCACATGAAAGTGTCCATGGCAATAAATCCATATATCAGTGTAAGATTCTGTAAACCTAAGGGTACATGTTCAAATAGCTATTATATTTGTATACACAGGACATCTGATGGGCGATTCACTCTTCAATGCTATATATCTTCTGCCACTGTATTGACAACAGGGGTTATTGCTGCACGTACATGACTTAGGATGGGTCTTTTTCAGGGGTGTAAGAAATGTGCAATTTGTTTCATGAAACATGCGTGATTTCCACCTCCTAGACATTTCAGTACATTTTAGTAAGGGTATGGAGTGAAACATATCAGGTTATCCGCTTACAAGACATTGCACTTCAACTGACCCCCACAAATGCTTAAAGTGTCAGCAAAAATAAGCAGAACAGAAAGAAGAGAAATCGAAAGCTACATTTGAGACCCTTGTTTTGTAAGAGTGTAAGATAAATTATAAATCCCTAAAGGAGACACCTGCTGGCTCATAAAGGCTGACTCTTCTGCCTGATCTAATACACTCTGGAGAGTACTGCACAGAGAACAGATTGCTGAGGAACATTTTCCAGAATATTCAGAGCAGGCCCCCTCATGTTAGTTCAGCATTTTCTTTATTTGAAACGCAGATTCTTTATTAGTAACTTCATGCTCTGGAGGGCAGGGCCCCAGAGTGACGAAAACTATTTAATTTTAGATGTGAGGGGGTGGAAGTCCTCCTGTACAGATATATAGGGGCATATTACCAAGCAGGGCGATAATTCTATCGCTCTATTAGCAAGCTGTCGCTAACAGCAGTTAGCGACAGCTTTAGGCGATAGCGAGCGGTTTGGGTCCCGCTTTGCATGTCAGCGATATTTATCGCTAATGACATGCAAAGTGGGCGTACCCAACCTGTTAGCGACTGAAAGCAGTCGCTAACGTCACTATCGCCTATTAGCAAGGCAGGCGAAGCGATCGAAATATTCCCGCTATTGCCAAAAACTAACGCCTGCTCTGACCAGTTCTTAGCCATGTTATCCAATGGGAGGTGGATAACATGGCTAAGAGTATTTTGTCGCTAATGCGTGAATATCGCTGTATTCTCAGCTATATTCACGCTATCGCCGGAAAATGTATTGCTTTGGAGATAAACGTTGCTAATAGCACATTATCTCAGCGATAATTTCCGGCGATGCTTAGCGATAAAAAATTTGTTGCTAAGCTTAGTTAGCGATAAATATCACTAATCGTTGGTAATATGCCCCATAATGCTCTATAGTATTTAAACGTATCCTTTTCATCACATACAGAATAAATAGTAATGTTATGTCGGTAGTGGGAGAAGAGGAATGGGACAGTACCTTTTGGCATGATTCTTCTATTCTTAAATATTAGTTATTAGAAGCAAGAAATGGTTGAAGCAAAGTTGAAAGATCTGTCATGCACCACCTGATGTTGACTAGAGATGAAAAAGAAGGGCTTGTTTATGTCTATGGTGATAATAAAGAGTTTACCTCCTTTCAGTATACAAGGAATACTAGAAGTAGTCTAGGAGGATCTGCTATACTCCTTTTAACTTCCAAGATATGATTATTAGAAAGCAGTCAGTATGTCTCCTGCTGGAGAACAAGAACAGAATAGCTCCTTTTGTGTGAACGTATTAAAATCGGGTCTTACCTAAACAAATATTAGAACTAGTAGAGAAGGACCTATATTTCTACAATTTCTATATTTCTACTCCTGGCTCCTTCTATGGGCTACTTGTTTGGCGTGAGGTTATACATATAAAGCATGCCTTTGGAAATCTGCCCTTTCTCATAGAGCTTAAATTAAAAAGAGATGCTGAATTACCCTACAAGTTGCTACCCTCTCCAATGACTATACACAAATATTCTGTGCTTCCCTGTGAGGGCTTTTTAAATATAAAATGCCTCTTTTCTATGAGGCCTTCTGACATCCAAACTGTCTGAAACAGAAAAACAACACTCCTCTGCATTCTCCATCATCCTTCCAGGTCTTTTCTTTTGAAAAATGAAAAAAGCAAAACAACAGCCAGCAAAAAAGAGTATCCACAGCTCCATGAATCAACAACACCTATTCACCCAGATGTTTGGAAATGTCCACAGAATTGTTGATGCATGTGGTGATACACATATATGAAACAAGCCCCAAGGGTTCAACGGAAACACTGCATAGGGACCTCAACAGCGAAATCAGGAAGGGCTGTCAAAGCAATCCTTAATGGAAGGTCTTCAAATTCAAGGAAAATGTATTGACAATATAAGTGCCCAGTAGAGTTAAAAAGTCAAACTTTCAGAGACCAAGCAGAATATGAGATTCCTCGCAGACGACAAAAATAAATAAGGTGGAAAGAGCATGCAATGGGAAGCCACTGTTAGTGATGTGACTGGTATGGGCATTCAGGCAGCCTGTGTCACTGCAGAAGAAAGTGGTGGAAGGCACCATAGTGTCTCTGCGGAGATTAGAGACAGACTGTGAGATTTTGGCGAGGGTTCTAAAGAGCAACCAGTGGTACTTGTAATGTTTTGCTGTTAATTGAACCGAGGGCAAGGTAAGAAGGAGAGCATGTTGGTGAGGACCAAGCAGGGTGTGTCCCTGGAGTATTCGGCCATGGAAGGATGTACGTAACGGAGAAACATTTCCCATACATCAGCTGGCTTTGTGAACCAGTGGAAGGTAGCCACCTGTCCTGTGTTAGTGGTACAGTGGACCACAGGGAATAACATGCCTAACCCTGATGTCATGGTTTGTATGAGGGTGTGTTAATTCGCTACTTAATGTACATCTAAGTTGCAGATCATGTAATTGAGAGCTTCTGAAAGAAACGAGGGCAAAAGTCAGGTTAAGCATGCAACGGGGGAGGGGCGTCCAAGTCATTGAAATACATGTGTCTGCTCCTAGGCGAGAGGCACCTGACATGGGATAGTTGACTTTAGTTCATTCACTTGGTAGACTAGAATCCACCTGAAATGTAGACAACAAAATTCACTGGCAAGGCAGACTTTTCAAGGCTCCAAGAAAATGTGCCAAATGTTGGGGCCAAGTGCTCCAACCTACAGTACAAAAGGTTTGAAGATATATGCTGAGGAACAGCTGGCAGCTGACATTTCCTATAGGGATTTGTAAGTGATTTCTCCCATAAGCGCCGAGTTCTGGACCAGGGATGAAAATGAGGCATCACTGCTTTCTTTTGAGCTCTGTTTAAGCTCGAGCTGGGAGGACCAGAGGACAGTTATCATGGGGGATTCAAACAGTGGATTGTGCCAGTCCTTTACTGTGTGCCAAACACGTTCATGTGCTAAATGTGACACTCGGCCAAAATGCCGACATCACAGGACATAAACAGAGTATGCATGTATGCTCTACTAACATGCCATTAACCCAGGTATCTCCATAGCCTTTATTTTGTTCGCCGATGCTGTTGATAAGATCATTTATTTGCATAATAGCTTTGCTACTATTTTACCTTTGGCTCTTGCAGTTCCCATGGCTCTTCCTGGTGCAGATAGTTCACCAAAGTTTACAGGTTTGTAAAGAAATATTCTTCTAATAGAGGGAGATTTGCATTGCGGTAGGACCTTAGAATACATGGCTTCCTCATTACTGCACTAATCAAAATCCCACTCACTTTGCATAGATTTGTCTTTACATCTCAGCAGTGTTTTTTAAGTGTGCTTGACTGCTGATAGGTGCTGTAACTTCCAACATTCCCCTAGTGTTGATTTTCAAGCCTACCAGAGCCACCCAAGGGGAAACTGTTTTGCAAATGTTTTAGGTAGAAGTTTCCTAATGTGAAAGTGGGGTGATTTCTGTCTTTAATCCTCCTTGTTTTGTTATCCATTATATGAACCTTCCACATGTTTGAAAGAGACAGTCTGGTGGTATCTGTGTGAAAGATGGTGTCGGATTGGCAGCTGGAAGGCCATATGAGTATTAATAGTGAGTGAATGTAAGAATGATGTTGGCTTCGGAGATGGTATGCACAAGACAGAGAATGTTAAAGTTAACATGGACTGTAGAGCGAGGCAATGGAGGGCATGGCGTTATGTCGTCTTACAATCAGAATATTTCTCCAAATTCTAGACAAAATAAATAATGCATTTTGCATCTCCGTTGTGCAGTGAGGTTGTCTCATGAAAAGTAAGCTGCAATAGTTCAGTCTTAAGTTAATCTATTTCCCTATCATAGTTCACATTACATTTCATGAAAATCAGGAAAAATAAGGTTATGTTGTGTAGGTTTAAAGTTCCAGTAACATGGAGGTCTCTAGCAATGTATACATGAAATGCTCAGAGAAGGGATTCTGAGCAAGTGAGAATGTTTCTTGTAGGACTTGGGCACCGCTGATCGCAGAAGGGAGGACATGGGCAACACACATGGAGATTTTCCCTCGCAAGTTTGCCCATGGTTTATGTGTTTGTTGCTGCGAACATAACCCCCACACCATCAACAAATGTTTTCCTGGTTACTACAGGATGACAAACAGTTGACACCACATGCCTAGGTGGTCGCTACTGCATCCAAAGTGGGAAAGAGATAAAGAAGTAATATACAGTGAAGCCCTGACTATCACCTCTAACCTTCTGTGGGTATGAGGGGTATATCGGAAATACAGCCTTGAACAATTGAGATATGTCTGTGGGGTCTCATAAGTGATGTTTGCTCTGGTAGCTGCAAGGCATAAGTATCCTTATGGTTTCCCTTCCAAGTTATGCTAATGCGGCATGCTTGAATATGACATTACTTCATTGGATTGAGTTGAAGTGATACAAGAGGGAATGGGATCTCCTCTGTTCAGCCTTCATCAGCGCCTTGAGCCGGCGCGGTGAAGCTGGTCAGGTGTGATAAAGAAGTAGATATGACAAGCAGTCTTAAAAGACACTGGTGGTCTTTTATGAGAGGGTCTCCTGCTATGGTCGATTCTCCAATGCAAATTAGATCTGAGACTCTACTTGGGCCTTATTTAGAGTTTGGCAGACAGGATACCATATTCCAAATACTGTGGAAGTATGGTCCACAGAGTTATAAGTGCATTATAGCTTACTGCAATTGTAATACAGCAGGCGGGTTCCCAGGCACGTTGTAAAGGAATATTCCATTCGCCAAACTCTAATCCAGGCCCTTTGTTTTCGTTATGCTTTGAAAGCAAACTGTCAGTAAATTGCTCCTTGCTCTGTATGGCGGCCTCCAGCAAACCCCGGGGCATATTTACAAGCCCCTATCGCCACTAGAAAGCCACTTTTCAGGACATTGTGGTGGTGATAGGGGCTTTGCCTTATTTACAAGGCAGCGTTAAGCCACTTAACGTGGCTTAACGCTGCCTTGTAAATAAGGCACCCTTTCACGCTATACTTAGCATGAAGGGAAGGGTAATGGATGTTTCTCTGGGTGTTCCACCACAAACCCATCTATTTTGATGCTACCCCCTATTTACATGAGTGGCGTAAATATGGGGCAGTGCCAAAATTAAGACCAGGGAAAACCTGGTCTTAACAGGGCGTAATGTAAATGGGATGAGGACACATGTTGAATTTCTCCTCATTTTTGCTGTTCCCATGTCTGCTGCGTTGTGCAGAACACATGGAAATAGCAAAACACCAATAATTGTTTATGTGCAGGAAGGTGTCCCTTCTTGCACAGAAACAATAATTTTTTATAAATGACGTTTTGCAACTTCTATGATGCTGCATTGATTAAAGATTGTTTAACACCTTGGCTGCTAGGCGTTTTCCCGCTGTGTGCTGGAAAATTTTTGATGCCATTATTCATGACGAGCTCAGCTCGTCATCAGCACACGACCACCGTGGCTGATGACGAGCTGAGCTCGTCATCAGCATCGAAAGGGTTAAAGATTGTTTATGTGCAGGAAGGGTCAAATTCATGCACATAAACAATCTTCCCCTGCAATGCAGACACCCTTGCAGTGTGGTGTAAGGGTGCCTGGGTTAGCGCTAGGCAGCTAAATTTAGCACCAGTGCGGGGGTAAACGCATGGGTGCTCCATATTCTTGTAAATATGGTGCAGCCCTGTGTTTCTAAAGTGACGAGGCGTTGTTAGCCATCTTGGCTTAACGAAACGCTTTGCCACTTTACTAGTAAATATGCCCCCTTGTTGGTGTGCTTTGCTGACCAGTGTTCAACAGTTTAAAGTTGAAGCAAAAAAAAATCCCACTAAACTCCTGTAAGCCACTTTACAATCAAGTGGCGTAAAATATTCCTACGTGATAAAAATGCACAAACTTCCCTCTGAATTACACTTGCACTTTTCACCTGTTACTGATCTACTGCAGCGCTTGGCTGTTAAAGCTCTGCTTGCACAAAACCATATTGTCTGGGGCAAGAAAGACCAGGCTAATGTTTTTTAAGAAACACCATAAAAATAAACTTCGAAGGTAATGTAATCATTCTTGATAGCGTCTTTTTAGTAAGAGTTGAGGTTTCAATGTTTTGTCTGGGATTCTAATCTCTCCTATTACATAGACCTGACTTTGTAGGGCATTCATCAGAACCTGTGGTTTCTGTTACAAAGTAAACACGGTTTCCGGAAAGGTAAGCATAAACATTTCACTCAAGATTGTGTCCTTTTTAGCAATAAGAAACAGAAATATAGCATGCAGTATTGCTTTGCAGCTATAGTTTATGCTGAGGAAAGCAGCTGAACTCTTATTACAGCTTTCATTGATTAACGCACCGAAAAAGAGAGTTCAGCATTACTTGAGAGCTTACATTAACATGTTTTCCCGGCAAAATGCTTTGCTGCTGCCCATTGAATTTTTTTGATAATGTGTTACTTGCTCTTGCATTCAATGACTCTCACAGGACAACAAAAGTGCGTTGTGCTAGGGTAAATGCATTTTCATTTTACAGCTCACGGGTCTCCCTACAATGAAATGTCCAACAAACTGCATGTAGTTTCACCAATTCTTCCTTTATTTTTTTTATTTTTTTTTATTTAAAACTTTTTATTAAAATATAAAAAAGTAGAATATACATTTGGTATTTCTTAATGAAAGAATAAAATTGTCAAAAGTGTTGAATTTACTGTGTAGTAAAATCGTCCCCGGATAAATACGTTCCTGCCCCTTGGGGTTTTACCCACAAGAATATCTGGGGTCAGTGTCAGAGATAACATGCGGAATGGTAGTTACTATACCCATTAATTGTGTAATTAATATTACCTCTTCTCAAGATTTTTTCCATGCAAATTTTACCAGGTATTCCTAAGGGTAGGCAAACAATGCCAACCGCCGGCAGAGTTCGCAGAGTTTTTTTGCCCACTTTATGTTCCACTTGGAATGCGGTGTTCCAGCAAAACTCTGTCAACCGCCTCATGGCGGAGTATTTTCTCAGCTGCAGCTTGGCAACATTAAGTTGGAGTACATGAGCAACAATCTGTGTCCCCTAGCACGATTTTCAGAAGCTAGAAGACCTCCTGGTGAGAATTCTCAATGCAGGCGGTCGCAGCAGCTCGCGACCGTTTGTGTTGAGAAAGCTGCCTGCTGGAGTAGAAAATCTACTCGAGCAGCAAAAAGAAGCAGCACCCTTTGGAGCACCGTATGGTGCCATTTGCACTAATTTTACAGAGCAGAAAAAAAATCCCGGGACTAAAAATCAGAGTGAGCAGCGCAACAGGCAGAATTCCGCCCGCTTGCAGAACTCTACTGAAACTCATGGTGTTTTCGTTTGACACCTGGAGTTACGCCCATCCCTAGGTAATACCTTGGGAACTGTGTATGGGAAAAATTGTGAGTGTGCGCAATTACGATGCAACTCAGAGTTCCATGATCAGGCTCAATCACTTCCATCTAAATACATAATACTGTGAAGGAGACCGATGGTATTCTGAAAGTTCTTGCTCTAAAGTTAGGATCTTCTGTATATTTAAGGACATTTGTACATGTAATTGAATATGAATACCTATAATAGGGATGCAGTAGTGCATATGCCAATGTATGCATGTGTGTTTGTAAGTAATAACTTTGCAATAAATTGAATAGTTCATAGTTTATTCCAATTCCACTTTTTGTTTGTTCAAGATGTCACTATGAAACTTTGTCTAAAGTATCTTCTTTAACCTGATGGAAGTTCAAGGAAGACTCAGGGCTTTATTCGCAAACTGCATATTGGAGTACATTTACTTACTTCAAAATGCTGTTCACACTTCTACAGGTGGATATCTCCACCTCTGTCTTGCCTCTCTTTTTGCTGGAGAGCTCTGCCATGGTGACTGCACAATAAGATATATGTTTTTGTAGCATATGTGGGAGAAACTTCTATAGTGGTGGGAAAATAGGGATTAATTGCAAAATACAAGCCCACAAAAAAGTAAGACCATTGCAATTCACAGAATACACTTTGAAAGGTGCAAAGACAGAATATTGAGTAAAAAATATTTAGTTGCTCAAATATCGAGTCATTAATATCATGGGTCAGAAATATTGACAGCAAGAATATCGTGGTCAAGAATACCGATAAAAAAATATCGAAGTGTTTAACATCATTTGCAAAAATATAGTTGTTAAAAATATAGTTTTTTAAATTCATATTATGATTTAGTACATATTTTATATGTATGTGATGTATTTTATTTGTATAAGAATTGTTTGTATTTTTAATATATGTGTTACACTTTTAGGGGCCCAATAAGATGTCGGGCGGATTGCCCCGCCACGCTGGCGGTAGCCACCGCCGGCCTGGCGGAAGCATGTGGTCTTCACTCTGGGGGGCCCCTGTGGTCTCCCAGAGTGAAGAAGAGGTGGGGGTGCACACGGGGGGGTACCTGTGGTACCCCCTTCATTTGCATACACAAACGGCAGGCACCGAGCGGTGCCTGCCGCTTTGTCCATGCAAATGCTTTAATGCATTTTTAGCATTGTGGCGTGCGGTGCTGAGAGCACCGCCCGCCACAATGCTAAAAATGCAGGCCACTGTGGCGGGCACATCCTAATACCCCCCACGGGACTCCCGCCCTTATGGCGGGTGGTCACAATCCCCGCTAGGATGACGGGCGGACAAAGTCCGCCCGTCATCCTAATAGGCTTCTTAGTATTTGAATTTTGCTTTTTTCGTTCCGTAGTGGGTTGTGGGTTTATAGGGAAATAGGGTGGGAAGTAATTTGATTAAATTAAATGTATTGATTTTTTTTAGTTAAATTGTTTTAATAGAGATATTATAGTGTTAAATGTGTAAAGTAATTTAATAATAATCAATTAATAATTGGTTGTTAATTAATTGGTAAATATGTATGGTCATTGTGTAATTAATTTTAGTTGTGAGTTGTGGTGTTTATAGGTGTAAAGGGTGGGAAGTAATTCAATTTCAATTTATGAATTAATAATTGGTTGTTAATTAATTGTAATTAATTGGTATTTTATTATGATAGTTGTGTAATTATTTTTAGGTGTGTATTGTGGTGTTTATAGGTGTAAAGGGTGACAAGTCATTTATTTTTAATTGAAGAATTTATAATTAGTTAAATAATTTTAATTAATTCATTGGAAAATAATGTTGGTAATTGTGTAATTAATTGCAGGTGTGTGATGTGGTGTTTATAGGAATAAAGGGTGAGAAGTAATTTGCTTTTAATTAATTCATTAATGTATAGTTGTTACTGTTAATTATTTGAAGTTTATTTTTGTGTGTGTTGTTTTTACTTTTTAAGGGGTAACATGTGGCTATTCAATATATTTTAATTATTTAAATATTGTTTTTAAAAAAAATAAGTGTTACTTGTGTTTTATTATTTAATATTTTTATTTAGGTGTGTGTTGTGGATGTTATAGTGTTAAAGTGTGTGTAGTTACTTAATGGTTATTCTTTTTTTATTAAGAATACTTTTTTAATTGATTATTATTATGTTAATTATAGAAATAAATGTAATTAAAATGTTTGTAGTGTTTTGTTATTGGTGTGGTGTTTAGGGTAGGAAATAAAAAAATACAATTATGTTTTAATTAATTTTAATATTTGTAAATATTTTCTAGCTTAATTCTAAAAGAATTCTTTTTTATAAATTATTTATTATTGTATTTCATACAATATTTGTAGGTTTTTGTTATATGCAACTAATATTATAATGTGTTCTTTTTATATGTTTATTATATTTTATTTTTTTAAATATTGTTTTTTTTAATTTTTAATTAAAAAAATGTAAGTGTGAAAAGTAATTGTTGTTTCTCCTCTATGCAAGACTTTCCCTACTGTTGCACTCTCTGGAGTGGGATTAGTAATCTGTACTCCTTCGCTATCCAAAATTTTCCCTACTATTGCACTCACTGGAGTGGGAATAAAAAATGTCACCCCACCCCCTAATATTAAACACTTATCCTACTATTACATTCAGTGGAGTGGGAATAGTAATTTTTTCCCCTCTGCCATCCAACGCTTTCCCTACTGTTGCACTCACTGGAGTTGGAATAGTAATTTTTACCGCTCCGCTATCCATCACTTTCTCTACCGTTGCACTGATTGTATTGTAAAATGTAAGTTTAAATATTTTTTTAATAGTTTTATGTTTTAATTTATTATAGATTTTTGTTTTTATATATTCTAAATTATCATTATAGATTTTTTTATTTTATTTTAAACTTTTAACATAAATTAAAAATAATAGTTAATTGTTTTAAAGTAAATATATATGCATAAATTAATGTTTGTGTGTTTATTACTTTTTAATAATGTATTTGGTTTATTTTATTAAAATATATATTAAATGCATTTTATTTTGTTAACATTATATTTAATATATAATGTTTTAATATATAATATTTTATTAACTATTTATTTAAAAGTCAATATTATACCTGTATAGGTGTCGATATGTTTGCTGTCTATATTTTTTTTCGATATTTTGAACATCAGTACTTTTTACATCGATGTTGTGTAAGGGAACCCTTTAAAATTTACTACACTTAGTAGTAGTGTCAAACAGGCAACTCAATCAAAATCATCTTTAATCGGTCATAGTTTGCCCATAAAAGCACAGAATAAAAAACAGTTACATCTTTAAAAATATAAATAACACTTTAAAAGCATCATAAAACTAGCTACGAACAGCAGTGCAAATATCAAATGATTGTAATCTTTGCAGATAGATCAAACCCTCTTTATAAGAATTAAGATGCTTATGCAGTAGGACAGGACGTAAAAAGCGTAATCTAAAGGAGTCATATAGAGTACAAAAGAGCATAACATGCACAGTGGATTGGGCAGTAACAGTCACAAGGGCAACTTCGGAGGGAGGCAAACCAGTAACCCACTAGTGGGAAAAGCCATAAGGAAGTGAACTGTGTTTAGTATCAACCTAGTGAGATAAAATCTGTACTCTGGATTTGCCATCCAATTCAGGTAAGGCTGTATAGCAGATTATATAGAAATCTGCATATGTCTTGTAACTGTAGGCATTTCAAGGGACTAATTCTCGTCTAATTCTCTCTTAATAAATTTCATAGCTCCCTTCGACTTCCATTTTAAGGTTTGGGCTTATGCTATGTGGTGACCCAAAAAGATGACTGTACTCCAGGCTATGAAAGTTCTTTCATTCGTAAGCCAACCACAGGATAGCAGTCATATTATCTACAACAGGCATAAATAAACTGAAGCCAAGCCTTGGAGTAAGACAAGCACCACACATGGCCAACTACTGGCACTGCAAAGCACTTCCATAGAAAGCAATAGTGGTAGGCAATCAAATTAAAACCTCACATAAATTCATAGTCAATTAATTAAATATATATAGATAGATATTTTCACACACCTCCATACACCGTGTATTCAACTCAATAGCCATACTACATTAACTATAACTTGCGCCTTCTCCATGCACTGCTTATACTCTTTTATAGTATATCACTTATATCATCTAAAATAATAGTATTTTCAATAATAGTTATGACAAAGCAAATCACATTTTTTGCGAGTAAAGTGCCGAGTTATATTTAATGTATTGCGACTACCAAGTTAAATACATTGTGTATGAAGGTGCGCAAGTTATAATAATTTAAACATAGTGCATAAATTATAAATGAAAAGTATAAGTACAAGTTTAGAATTTTAATGTGTGTAGTTTAAGATTGTTTGTAGACAAAGCATAAATAAAGTTATATTAATTTAAAGGTGGTGCGTGATTTATACATTTCAGGTATAACTATAACTTTAGAATTTGTAGTGTTTGTGTATTAATTGGTTTGTATGGAAAGAATAAATAACGTTTTCCTAACTATAACAAAAGTTTAACCTTTGTTTTTTCATTGAATTTCAATGTATTTTTATAATAACAATATCTTTCAAAATTGTAGAGTTTACTGTCGTTGAGTGGAGTGCCATTCAGTGGAGTGGAGGAAATTAGAGCTCAAGAGAATGTTGTGCCCTGTTTTGTCCCACAGTGGCACAGAGTAGAATGTCGTGTTGTACAGGGGAGTAACACACAGTGGGACATCATTCAGTGAAGTGGTGTAGAATGGAGGGGTTAGAGTGTAGTGGGTTAGAGTGTAGTGGTGTAGAGTGTAGTGGAAAATAGTGAAGTGTCGTAGAGTAGGGTGGAGTGGAGTAGAGGTGAGTGGTGTAGCGTACTGTGGAGAAATTTGTTATATGAAGCAGTGGCATGTTGTATAGTACAGTGGTGTGTTGTGCATTAGAGTGGACATGCATACTGTAGACTCTAATAAAGTGCTATAAATTGGAGTGGCAACTTGTACAGTACAGTGAAGTAGTGTGTTGTAGAGTGTTGGAAAGTGTTGTAGGGTGGAGTGTAGGGGCATGGAGTGGAGTAGAGGGTTGTATAGTGTAGTGTAGGGCCACATAGTGGATTACAGTGTTTTGAAGTCGTATATAGTGTTGCAGAGTCTTGTAGAGTGTAGGTCCACATTGTGGAGCAGAGTGTGGAGGAGTGGAGTAGTGTAGAATGGAGTTCTGTACAGTGCCAAAGATTGGGGTAAAGTTTTGTGCACCGGGCGCTAGGTGGGCGTAGGTGGCGTCTGGGCTGCAGGGGTTCCTGGGAGTTGTGGTCTCCCCCTTCGGCGGCCGCGAGGTCAGGGCAGGAAGCGGCGGCAGAAGAGAACAGAAGCAAGTGCCCCCACGCTGTACCAGCAGGTAATGAATGCGAGGATCAGGGCAGGCAGAAGCGGCAAGAGAACCCAGCGAAATACGCCCTCACGCTGTAGCAGAGCTCCAGCTACTAAAAAGTAGTAGCCACAAGCATCAGCTGCACACCATAATGTATAATCCTGCCAAATTTCATGGAAGACCATTCAACTGTTTTCACGCTATACGTGATACAAAAGTCTATAGAAAATGCATTGGTGAAAAAACGTGTTAGGACCGCCACTTTTATCTTGGTACCTCAAACCAAAACGTTCAATCTTCCGCTAATGTAGAATAGAATAGCTATGTGTCTGGAAGGATTTTGTGGCGATTCATCACAACAAGCACAATTCTGATGAATTCCTATACCTGAGAATTGTAAATATAAATATATATTCACAAAAAAAACATAGGTTTCACACCAGTAATAGTTAGGAATTAGCATTCAAAAATCCTGTTACATTCACTGAAAAAATCACTGATTCTGCCGGAGGAGCACCCCATAATGCAATGCAAGGGCTTTACTTAGTTATTTTTGCTCCCTGGTGGTGCCCCAATTTTTTTTATGTTGGGGTTGGCTGCAGAAAGTACAGCAGCCCCCCCACAAACAGCTTACCATAATTATTTGAAGCACTCCTAGTTGGAGCACTTTGCCCTTCAGCTGGAGTGCAAGGCTCTGATGTGGTTGTAGCAGGCCTGAGACCTCTAAGGCGAGCCTTCACCTCCATGAAGGATTGACATCTCTTCTGGACCAGCCTGGTATAGTCTGGGAAGATCATAATGTGTTGGGAGTCAAAGGAAAGAGATTCTTGCAACCTGGCCTGTCTAAAGATAGTGTCCCGTTCGTGAAACTTGAGAACGAAGGCAATAACAAGATGTGGCCTGGCACCAGGAGGGGGCTTCTTCACCAGGGCATGCTGCGCCCGCTCGATAATGAAGCAGGTGGATAAGGATCGAGCTGGAATCCACTTAACTATCCATTTGGCAAGAAACTTTCTTCGCAGCCCTTGGGAAAGCCCACGGTTCGGAGGATATTCCTGTGGGCTCGTCCTTCGGCGTCCTCAATTCACATTGCAAGACTTCTGCTGAGGGTCTTGATGGTGATCACTTTCTTTTGGAGTGTGGTCACTGTGTCTTCTACACTGGACACTCTTGTCTCAGCCTCATTGAGTCTCTCCACCACATTGCACAGGTCTTGGTGCAGCAGCAGCACGTCAGAGCCAACTGTGCCTATCTTGGTCTCACTAATTGATCACAAGTCAATATACAAACTAAATCCCTTGTAGCTTCCTCTTACCTGAATTATCTTGATGTCTAGCATGTCTCTGGATTGAGTGATGGCTGCCAACAGTGCTGCGTTGTCTGGCACTGCACTCGATGGCCCCCCATGGTCCCCAGCCAGAGCTCAGGTGTAGCGATCCGTCGTGCTTTGTTTGGAGATAGCACCAGTTTGCTTATCACATGTCACTGTGGGGGGACCCCTCTGTCTTTAGCCTCCAAACCCCCCTAGGCAGCATTCGGTGGGTGACGCTGCAGATCTCTTGTGTGGAAGAGCAGGGCCCGTGTAGGTGTCGCAGTCCAGTCGGGTACTCCTGCCTGGGATGGAAGGTCCCAGCGCCTTCGCAGTTGCATGATGATGTGGAGGGGAGGCCGCTGCAACCCAGGTCACATCTGGTAGAAACCGGGAGGGAACTTACCATCCACAAACCGCATCGGGCCTAGCCCAACCACCCCCACAGGCAGGTGTTCTCCCCACCCCCTAACAGGTGCCTCACCTGTGTTAAGCTCCAAGTGATATTGGCGGGGAATCAACTCCTATGTATCAGCAGCAGGTCGTCAACAGGACACAGCTGCAGCCCTTCGCCAGTTGCCGGGCATAACAGCACGGTCACCCAGGGTGTTGCTATCTCCGTTGGTATGCCTCACCATCACACCGAGACTCAGTATTTGCCTCTTTGTGGCCTCCTCCCCTCGGCCCCAGGACCCACCTGCACTGCCTAAGCCCAGGGGTTTAATCTGTATCACTCTCTGCAGCCGGGTATCATCCCAGCACCAGTTGTAGGGGACCTAGAACGGATCTGTGTGGGCTGGCCCCTGTGTCAAATCTGCCTCCGTTAGATCACTAGCACCACTTCAGCCTGACCTGGCTGTGGAGTCACTGAAAACCAGAGACCACATCTCAAGGGGTTAAATGTGCCCAATGAATGCAACAGCGTCCAGGGTGGCCCTGCCCCCATCAGACCCATATTGCCACTGCGGCCTGACGTAGCCGCTGGGTAAATCTAGCCCCTGCTGGATCACCACCACCTCTGCGGCCTGCCCGCCTAGACAAAGGGGGGCTTCAGGCTGCACCACCAGGAGGCCACAAGCACACCGCTGGTGCTGCTGCATCATACTATCACTCAGATCTGCCTTCACAAGGATGTCGCCGATGTGCAGGTTCGGGGCACTGTGGTCAGTGAGATGGCAGCCGGACAGCCCAGGTTCACCCCGCCACCCAATGCGTCAAGCGTGGTTGGTGATTCGGGCCGCTTCTAGTCCCTGTCCTAGGCAGGCACCAGCACGTCCCCGAATCAGGCATATGTTCCATCGCATAGCCCATTCCTACTCGTGCACTGAGGTTATAGAGCTGTTATGATTGTACCAGTTGATTCAATCCTATTAGATACCCCATGTTAGACTTATGTTTTGATTTATTACCTTTGTCTCAAATTGTAAAGCGCTCTGATATCCTTGGGGATCAAGTTCGTGCTATATAAAACTTTATAAATAAATAAATAAACCCTGGGTCTCGCTCAGGCTTCGTCGGTCCCGATCAGGCCGCTCCCAGACTTAGCTGCTCTTGGAAGGCCAGCTGATCCTGGTGAGGCAGACACACCCAGCGGACCCTCTATAACCAGGCCCCAGCTGCCACCACGATTCGATGCTGCCAGATCTCTCCCCTCGGCCGGCCACGCTCACAGCAGGCCACAGGATATCGCTACGGCATCTCTGCACCCCATCCTCACTCCTATTTGACACAGCGGCTCCTAGCAGGTACAAGATGCAAAGGGGGTGGCAAGGGAATAAAGTCCAGGTAGTCCGGCAGGATTATGTTGGATCAGGTTTGGGGCTACAGCGGAGCTAGCTAACATGCGTCCGCCATGTTGGACCACTAGGCCATGCCCCTTCCCCTATTTTCATGTGCTTTGTTGCCACGACAATTTCTGTTCCATTGAGGCACAATAAACCACAAATCCCAGCATGCATTGGAATTAAACCTACACACATTCAGCCACAGGCAACAGTCTTAACCTATGTATGCAATGGGTGGAACACACAAGTCCTCTTTATTTCTGCTTAGGAAAATATAAGGCTTTTGCTTTAAATGTTATGCTACCATTTATTCATTTTGGTACTTTGAACTTATATAAATAGGTATAGTGCTAAATTCAATTTAATAATCAGGCAGCAAACAAAAAGTCATTTTCCTTCTCATAGCGCTTGGTCTGCCCAACTTTATAGTTCCCTGCACCCTTCCACTTGGCTCCTGCGAGCTCGACATAAAACCCGCAGGCCTCACAGAAGATTATGGCACAGTAGCCACTAATACACTTGTGTCATTGCTGCGAACTCCAAATCCCCTTGTCAGTCTCTCTATACAAGTCCCCTTGTAATCCCGTTTCAGGTGCTAACAAGCGTTTGCATCCAAATCGGGATTATAACGTGAGGATTTAAAGTACTCTTGATTCGGTTTGCCTGAGCAAATTTTGCCAGGAACAACCTGCTTAAATTTCTATGGGAAAAAGAAGTTGGAAGTAACAAAAAACGTTCTAATCAGGGGCCGTTTTATGATGGCTCTGCACAAAACCGAGCACTTGTTTCTTGCACTTCAGGCAGGGCTCGAGTCGGGGTACCATGCGGGTGGACGGCGTCCCCCACTTATTTTACCAGGAGCTCGATAACTTTAAACTGCAACTGAGTGCAAGCCACCTTTCATGATGTCACTTCCTGTCGTGGCATCAGCGTCCCCCCACTTATTTTTTTAGGACTTGTGCCCTGACTTCAGGTGTCTAAAGTTCAAACATTTAATTCGAAATTGAGTTAATGCATGAACTTTAGACAGAACAAGTCAGAAACAGAGAGTGACAATCCCTGTTTATGGTTTCTATCTAAAGTGCATGCCTTAACTCAGAGACATTCTGAGTTATATGTTTAAACTTTAGACACCTTACACACAAAAAAACAGGTGCTCAGCTCTGTGCAGAACCATCCTAATCAAAAGTGACCCATCATAATGGGCAGCAAGGCTCTGCCTCCTCGTTTTTCTAAAGCAGGATGAGTGTCTGTCAGCCTGAGCAATAGTCAACCTGACAAACACTCACTGTATCAGGATCAGGCGGCCAGGTGCTCTACACACACTAATGGGCAGGTGGCTAGCAGCCTGAGCCAAGCTCTGCCAGACTGAAGATGGCAGTGACCACATCAGGCCAGCAATGCTCTGTGAGGTCCTCTTTTTAATGAGAGAGGGAGTGACACCAACTGAGTAAGTTTTAAGGTTTAAGTCCTAAAGTGCCCATGGCTGACTGTCTATCAATGACGCCTCGCCACTGATTGGAGTGGAATCATCAAGCATCACTGACCCACCCCACTCTGTGAGGACTTTGGGAAGGTCCTCCTCTCATTGACTGAATCATGACAATCTTAGCCAATGAGAGGAAGTGACAGGATCTTCTATTTTTCCATTCCATCCTGAAGCATCCAGCAACTTCCAATACCTTTGTGCTCTCTACTCCTGCTGCCCGTTGTTCCTGCCATCATTGATGTGGTTGGGGGGACACGCACTTTGAATATTTGGGTGCCTTCATGTATGAATGTATGTGCAGTGCTTTATGTGGGATGAGAAAACGATGTGGTCTCTCAAAGGAGCGTGGTCAATGTGTGGCTTTAAAACATGTAAGCTAAAAATCTGTGCTTAGCACAGTGTGCCACCTGACTTGTATTTTGCTGTTTCTGTCATTGCATCCAGATATATGATACAACAAGTAACATCATACCTATAACAGGTCAGGACTATGGGCTTTGTCAATGGTTGTAAGTTGCATAAGATAAACAGTTGCAAAAAGGGAGGTTCACCCAATATCGCCACTGGGACCTGGGTATGTATATTGCTGAGAGAGAGGGGTCCCAGTAATCACACAGAAAATTATTTGCAAACCATCAAGAAAAATCAATTATAAAGACAAAAAAGTCAATCTGCTGACATTGTTTTTAATTACAATGTAGCTAAGCCAATTATTAGGGCAAACATTCTTGATATAACACTTACAAATTTAGTATAGTGCCCTGGAAAAGGGAGAGGGGAAGTGTGCAGTGAGTGTAGGAAAGGGTAAGTGACATAAAAACAAAGCCAAAAGGCTACAGTTAATCAAAGACACGTAAACTGATTCAGATTGTCAATGACCATAGGTTCAAGTATAATACTACAAAATAACATGCTTCATAAATATACTTAATAGCTTAATTATTGGGATGAAGCTGAAAACACAAAAAACAGTCGACGTTTCGACCCCTGTTATGAAGGCAGGCTGAAATTGAGCCCTTGCAATGGGGTCTTCATCAGGACGGGAGACAGGGACACAAACCTATTTAGTACAAAAAAGGGTTTTGCCATTAGGAACAAATCCAGAGTATTGTAATTAAAAAAACTAAGCACATCAAAGTTGGAGAAAACAAGACATACCAGGGATGCTTGTTTACAAGGGCGGAGAGGGAACTATTACTCCCACAAGACAGGCTTAGTAGAGCCTAGGCTGGAGGGCCAACCTCTGATGTCAAACATGAGTGAAGGATGATTACATTTGAAGAAGAGGCGTCATTCTAAATAGGGAAGAAATAATGAAATTGATAAGCTGGTGCCAAGCGGTTTGAATGGTAACCAGGCGTAGTGGAGTAAGTGAACTTACAATGAGCACCACTTGTAATTCCCAGATGGATTAGGTTGAGTCGGGAACACCAAAAGCTGTATGATTCAGAAAATGCCTCAGGGTTACATCAATTTCTGAGTCTGCAAAAGGAGGTCACTAAGGAAGGAAAGGGGAGGAGACCATCACTAATTGTGCCACACGCCTGGAAGGCCTTTAGAAAAACTAATTCAATCGGGCATACCGGTTCAGAGTTGTCAAGCTCGCATACTGCACTCTGCAGATTCTCGCTGGGGGTCGCGTACCTGGTTAATCAAACTGGCATCTGTCGATGACAGAAAACGGAGGTCTCCATTAAAATTATTCGGAGATTGTGAAGCCAGTATGTAGGTAAATTGCTGGGTCTGCAAAAGGAGGTCTCTAAGGAAGGAAAGGGGAGACCATCACTAATTATGCCACATGCCAAGAAGGCCTTTTGAAAAACAAACAAATTGAATCGGGCATACCGGTTACGAGTTGCATGAAAAAATCACCGAGCTTACATACTGCATTCTGCAGAATCTCGCTGGGGGTCGCGTAACTGGATGTTCAAACCGGCATCTGTCGATGACAGAAAACGGAGGTCTCCATTAAAAATGTTCGGAGATAGTAAAGCCAATATGTGGGTTACGAAAAATAAGGTAAAAGGTGTACCTGAAGTGAAAGGAGTTAATCCGAGTATCAACAGCAGCCGCGTAGCGGAGTTCGCGTAGCGGAGTCCGCCAAGGGATTACAAACTTTAGTTGCGATCACGTGGTATGGATCATTGTAAAAATAGAAGAGGGCAAATGCATAATGCATAGAATGCATCTTCAAGCGGCCATCATTGAGTGGCTCGTGGTGTATGAATACAACACGGGCTGAGATTACACGGGAATAGACATACTTGAGACATCGAAATGTTGATAACAACAAGCATGTAACAATTATTGATGTAATATTGTTATAAAAATTATTGAAAGTGAACATGTCCACTGTAAACCAAAAACGGAGAAGGGAGGAAAAGGAAACTCAGTACTGGCTGGTAGCATACCCAAATTTGAACAATAGACATAGCAAGTCAATATAAAACCTTGGGTGTAAACTGGGTTATTCATGAAAACATGTATTATATCACATTGGTTGAACAAGGAATTAAAGATTATCTGAAGATTTTGCAAGAACCAGCACCACAGTATGGCATACCTGTCACATGACGGTATAGGCCGACCAGGCATGATAATAAGATCTTAGATTGAAGGTGCACAATCATTAAACATAGAGTGATGTCATACATTCGATATAGAATCACACCCATTAACCAATGTAAATGTTTCAAAAAAGGCGTACCTGTCCCAAGACGGTAAAAGCCAATATAACAATTGTTACCTTATGCTGTTTATAACACGCAATTTACCTCCATAAATCAAAATTGGAACAAAATCTAGGTGGATCAAATCATCATTAGGAGGGAATTGTATGCATAATATCTTGCGAAGTGGGAGGCAGACCTCACTATTTGAGCAGCGCTAGCTGGGAAAAAGAACTGTCATGTTCATTGAGGCCATTACTGATAGAATTAAAACGGAACATCCATTTGAGCTCCCTTACATTCAGGATCTCCGCAATGTTGCCGCCTCTGGGGCCCAGTGTCACCTGTTCTAAGATGACTCACTTGAAACTTTCTGGAGAATGAGTGGCAGACTTGAAATGTTGTACAAGAGGTGCGCCCTGAACTTCACAGCGAATCTTGCTCATATGCTGAAGAATACAGACTTTGGCTTTTTGTTGAGTCTGGCCAATGTATATCAAGTCACATGGACACAAAATGGCATAAATGATGTTAGTTGAATTGCAGTTGGTATGAGATCTCATAGGTGATTCTGCAGAATGCAGTATGTAAGCTCGTTGATTTCTTCATGCAACTCGTAACCGGTATGCCCCATTCAATTTGTTTGTTTTTCAATAGGCCTTCTTGGCATGTGGCTCAATTAGTGATGGTCTCCCCCCTTTCCTTCTTTAGAGACCTCCTTTTGCAGACCCAGTAATTTACCTACATACTGGCTTCACTATCTCCGAATAATTTTAATGGAGACCTCCGTTTTAGATCATCGACAGATGCCGGTTTGATTAACCAGGTACGCGACCCCCAGCGAGAATCTGCAGAGTGCATCATTCAAGCTTGACAACTCTGAACCGGTATGCCCGATTGAATTTGTTTTTCTAAAGGCCTTCCTGGCGTGTGGCACAATTAGTGATGGTCTCCTCCCCTTTCCTTCCTTAGAGACCTCCTTTTGCAGACTCAGAAATTGATGTAACCCTGAGGCCTTTTCAGAATCATACGGCTTTCGGTGTTCCCGACTCAACCTAATCCATCTGGGAATTACAAGTGGTGCTCATTGTAAGTTCACTTACTCCACTACGTCTGGTTACCATTCAAACCGCTTGGCACCAGCTTATCAATTTCATTATTTCTTCCCTATTTAGAATGACGCCTCTTCTTCAAATGTAATCATCCTTCACTCGTGTTTGACATCAGAGGTTGGCCCTCCAGCCTAGGCTCTACTAAGCCTGTCTTGTGGGAGTAATAGTTCCCTCTCCGCCCTTGAAAACAAGCATCCCTGGTATGTCTTGTTTTCTCCAACTTTGATGTGCTTAGTTTTTTAATTACAATACTGTGGATTTGTTCCTAATGGCAAAACCCTTTTTTGTACTAAATAGGTTTGTGTCCCTGTCTCCCGTCCTGATGAAGACCCCATTGCAAGGGATCAATTTCAGCCTGCCTTCATAACAGGGGTCAAAAAGTCAACTGTTTTTTGTGCTTTCAGCTTCATCCCAATAATTAAGCTATTAAGTATATTTATGAAGCATGTTATTTTGTAGTATTATACTTGAACCTATGGTCATTGACAATCTGAATCAGTTTACGTGTCTTTGATTAATTGTAGCCTTTTGGCTTTGTTTTTATGTCACTTACCCTTTCCTACACTCACTGCACACTTCCCCTCTCCCTTTTCCAGGGCACTATACTAAATTTGTAAGTGTATTATCAAGAATGTTTGCCCTAATAATTGGCTTAGCTACATTGTAATTAAAAACAATGTCAGCAGATTGACTTTTTTGTCTTTATAATTGATTTTTCTTGATGGTTTGCAAATAATTTTCTGTGTGATTACTGGGACCCCTCTCTCTCAGCAATATACATACCAAGGTCCCAGTGACGATATTGGGTGAACCCCCCTTTTTGCAACTTACTTCGAGCAGGTGCCGCCTGCGAGGTTTTCCTTTTCTCTTGATTTATTTCTATTTGGTATAGTTTAGCACATCATGGTGGAGAGTGAGCTTCTCTCCTACTCTGAAGAATACATCGACCAACTACTGGCCAACCCTGAAAATAATTTTCTTTCATCTGATGTCCCCAACATTGATTTGACTTTGAAAGATAAGATCTCCCGTTTAGAACGTCTCCAAAAGAAACTGATAAGAACTCTGTGGCATGGCCACCTACTAACCAAATATTTGAAAGAAAATATTATTCCCATTGGTCTGCAAATTAAGATCGAACCCGCGATCTTCACTGAAGTTCCTAAATTCAGGGAAGGTTTCAGCCACGTCTCCAATAACTGTTCACGCCATTGGATGGTGTTGGGTGTGGAGACGGCGGCTGAGCAGATTAAAATAATTACTACTGAGATTGAACAATTAAAGGCTGAGATATCTGCCCATGCCAGTTTTGCCTCTGTCAAAGAAACTCTCACTAATTTGGATACCTCTCTTAAAGACTTTGAATTAACCACCCAAAATAAAAAACTCGAGAAATTGGCACGTGATCTGCGGTTGTACGATAAAAAAAGACCTATCCGTACCTACAGGACGACTATTATCGTCAGGATAATCAAGGCAGATTCACGAATAGAGGCCGTGGCTCTTTCCGCGGTCGACGGAATTACTCTACCTTCTCTGACTCTTCGTGTAGTTCAGAGGGAGAGCAGGACCAAGCAGGCCCTAGCCACACGTACCCAGGTCCCAACAATACTTACTCATTCCAGGACTTTGGGTATTATCCACAACAATTTAGTCCTTTTTTAGCTCAAGGCCCCGGGTCCTGGCGACCACCTCGGGCAGAGGCAACAACTGGCCCAGAGGCCAAACACGTGGTCAATCTCAGAACGCACAATCATGGGGTGCGGGCCAAGGCCAACCAACCAAGCAGGTACAATTCCAACCCGAACAACACGGGGAACGGACAACACGCCGCAAGACCTATCGGTGGTAAAGTCAACCTCCTCAACCAATCCAGTGGTTAATATATCCTCCTATATCCTGACTGATGATGAGCAAAAAGTACTTAATAAGGGATTATCTTATGTTCTTACGAACATACCTGATAACTTCTCTGTCAAAACCGAACTGTGCAAATTCTTCCGGAAGATTCGACTCAAATATTTCTTCAGGAACACAACTCCATCACAACAACAGTCTCAAACTGGGCTTAGGTTGCCTTCCTCCTTTGTTCCACCGGCATATGCTATGTCCCACAAAATTTTGGCTTACGAGGAAGTAGTGTGGAGGGATGTCTGTCAGACATTAGACAAAAAGACATATGTCAAATTCAACACTAGTAGGTCCGAGAAATTGGCATTACAATCTCTTGCGTCAAACAATAGAGTGGTCATCAAGCCCGCCGACAAAGGCGGGGCCATTGTCATCCAAAACGTGGTGAAGTATGAAAATGAAATTCTCCGCCAGCTTGATGACGGAGTCAGTTACCAGCGACACCGGTCAGATCCATCTGCATCCTTGTCACTCGAAATATTGGAGATAACAAAGGAAGGGTTAGAACTTGGTTTTCTTTCTGAACATGAATTTAATTATCTCAATCAAAAGAATCCCAGACTTCCCACCATATATACGCTACCGAAAATTCACAAGAGCATGTCTGACCCCCCCGGCAGACCAATTGTCTCGGGTTGTGGGTCCATGTTGGAGCCCCTGGGTAGGTATGTTGATTATTTCCTTAAACCGATTGCCGAAACCACTAGTACTTATCTAAGGGATACAATGCATACCATCGGCATTGTAGAGAATCTCCCCTTTGATGCTAACAACCAAATATTGGTAACATGCGATGTGGTTTCACTTTATACCTGCATTCCACAGGATGAAGCATTGGCTGTAATGACCAGATCTTTGAACCAGCGCCCTGTCCCTATGGCAGTTCCTACAGAGTTTATTACAGCCCTACTGAGAATTGCTATGACCAAAAATGTCTTTGTCTTCAAGAATCAATTCTTTCTTCAGGCTAAGGGGGTCGCTATGGGGGCTCCATTGGCCCCCGATGTTGCCATCCTCTACATGGCGACCTTCGAAGAAAATGTTGTCCTACATCATCTTAATCCATTTAGAGACCATTTGGGTCTCTGGATGAGATATATCAACGATATTCTCTTTGTGTGGAATGGCTCCTTCGACCTATTAACATCCTTCCATAACTGGCTGAATGAACAGTCTCCTCATCTTCAATTTACTACACACTCAGACCAACAGAAAATAGATTTTCTGGATATCACCATCTTTGATGATGGGGGTGCATTGAAAACTACTTTATATCGCAAACCTGCCGAACGTAACTCATTGTTACAGTATACGAGCCATCATCCCCGGGCCCTCCGGGATAACCTACCCTTTGGGCAGTTTCTTCGGATCCGAAGAAATTGTTCTTTTAAAGATCATTACATGGGGGCGTGGCCAAGATGGCGGCGTGAGCAGACGTGCTTTGTCGGAGCTCCCGCCGCCGGCCGTTATCCACAGCGTTTCTTTCAGCAGAAAGCCCGGACCCGAGCACTTCCCCGGCGGGCTGAGGCCGGCATTGCTGCGGGGGACTGCTAGACAGCTGTGTGGGCGATTCCTGGTGCAGAACCCCGGCTGGGCCCGGCCCGGTGGTCTGACGGCACGGACGGCCTGAGGGGAGCGCGGAACGACAGCGAGGCCGCGAGGGGCGGAGCCTGCGGGCCGAGTCACGGGCGTCTGTGCCCGGCTGCTGCATCGGTGAGCCCGGCCCGCGCGACCGAGCGCGAGGCCCCCATGACCATCTGCCGGGGGCTTCTGCGGGCTCGCCACGCGGACCTACTGCTACCCGAAGTGCCTGGCTGGTGGCGCCTGGCAGCGGACTCGGCCTGGGTCGAGTGGACGGCCCTAAACACGGAGGTGAGGAGAGGCGGTGAGGGAGGCCCCCACCCCCCAGCCCAGCAGACCCCCTTCCACGTGGGATCACCGGGAGTCGGCGGGGACCGGCAGACACCCCCACGGTCCTGTCCGCTGGCAGCGGGACACGTCGGCAGGCCGGGACACTAAACAGCACACTCAGCCGACACGGGGTCGGTTGGCAAGGCCCCCAGCAGTCGCCCATCCCTGCCTGCGGTACTACCCGGTCCCTAGCTACATCTGCGCACCTGGGCCTTCGTCGGGGGAGGTGGTGGCAGGTCGGTGCGGGGGGTGCGGAGAGGAGCCATAGAAGCAGCGCACGTGGTGGGACAGCGCGAAGGCCCTCATCCTGAGCGGGCATTGAAGACGCCCACACGAGCAGCCAAGCCCCCCCCGGCCACGACCCCCTCGGAGGTGAGCGGACCCCCCTCGCCGCGGGGAGGCCTCAACGACCACTCTGGGCTCTCGCCCCCAGGACAGTGCATCGTGGTGTGCCGCGGGCGCCATCTTGGGCGGCCTCCCACCCGGCCCGTCCGGCGCTCTCCGTCCTGCCCTCCACAGCCGGTGCTCCTGCACCCGACACGCGGCCCCCCTATACCTGGATACAGCCTTGTGGAGCGTCCCACGGCCCCCCCTGACCCGGCCACGGACTTGTGGAGAGGCCGCGTCGCACTGCTCCCCCGGAGTGGTGGAAGACTGAGAGGATCACGGGGGAGCCACTCACGCGGCGCTGGTTGTCCCGGGGCCGGAGCGGTGCCCACCAAGATTGAAGGACGGTCTGCGGCCAGCCGAAGGTGACACCGGCGGACGCGGCTGGGGTCTTGGGGACGACATGTCCGGCGGAAGGCCCAGGAAGGATCGCACCATCAAGGATCTCTTCACCCCCCCCACCGTGGGGAAGCGGAATGGACCCGGGGGGTCAAACCCCCGAGGAGACACGGACAAGCAGACGGTGGACCCACCACCCCCTGGGGTGGAAGATCCCGAGGCTCCAGTCACGCGGTCCTTTCTGGAGTCCCTGTTCACGGGGCTGAGGGAAGACATCCACGCCCTAAAGAAGGAGCTCCAGGATGAGATCAAGGAGGTCCGCCGCGACACCGACGCCATAGGGGAGAGGGTGGCAGACCTGGAAACGAAGAGCGACACCCGGGACGCCGAAATAGAAGCCCTAAGGCAGGAGTTGGCCCGCATCCACGACCAGCAGGTGGATCTCCAGACTCATGCCGAAGATTTGGAGAACCGCTCCCGGCGGCATAACATCAGGATCCGAGGAGTGAAAATGGCCCCGGACACGGAGGACCTCTTTCGGTTCACGCAGGGCCTCTTCAACCACATCTTGGGCCGACAGGCGGATGCCCCCCTGCGACTGGATAGAGCCCACCGAACGGGCCCGCCGAGAGCCGATGCAACGCACCCCCCAGACATCTTGGTGTGCGTGCAGGACTTCAGGACGAAGGAGGAGATCCTGAACAAGGCACGCCGCATGGACAGGATCATTTTCGGCGACCATGCACCGGCGCTCTACCAGGATCTGGCTGCACTTACCCTCGAGAAACGGCGCATTTTTCGGCCAGTGACAGCGGAACTGAGACGGCGCAACATTTCCTACAGTTGGGGGCACCCCTTCCGCTTAGTCTTTCGGCTCGGCAATATCCTTCATCAGCCACGCACCCTCAGGGACGCTTGCCGCGTGCTGGGCCTGGAGGAACCGGTGGTCGAAGATGGGTCGCCGGGAGAAAAGGCTTCTACTGAGACTGGCCCGGGCCGCTGGCAGCAGCAACGACGCAGACGCAGGCCGAAACGCCCCGCGGCGACCGAGATAGAAGAGGGCCAGAGGGCCGCGGTGGAGACGGTGGCGCAGGGCATGGCGCCGTCGAACAATAACTGAGCGCTGGGAGAGCGACACACCGGTTCCACAAGCCATGATGGGTTCGGGCTACACTAGTCCGGCGGCGGGGGCGCGTGCAGAGCGCTCCTGGGTCTTCCCTGATGGTGACTTTGTCTCTTCGTCTGTGGCGGAGTGCTTCGAGCTGGCCGACCTGCTCGCGACGCCGCCACGGCCCCCACTCTACGGACTTACCTTACCACGGGTCCAGTGGCCATGAGACTGGACCTGGGACAATATTGGACCATGTTTCTTTACCAGTTGGGGAGGTGGAAGGGGTTGGGGGGTGGGTACGGGGAGTTGGATGGGAACTGTTTGCACTACGTGAGAGGGGGTTCCAGGTGGGGGGGTTGCTCCAATTGCTCCGGTTGAGCGGGGACCAGGGGGGACAGTTTGGGTTGGGGGGGTCCTGGGGAGTGAGGGGGGAGGGGTGGGAGGGTTCTCCTTGTCCAGAAAGTTCGGTCGCCGAGGGTTGCCCTACCGCGGCCCCTAGCGCAGCGTCTTCCACGACCCGTGGGCCCACACTCACGGCCACCGGGCAGGCTTGGCTCTACTCGTACAATCCCAGATATGCCACGACACCTCATAGTGCTTACGCTTAACGTGCGGGGTATCAACAGCCCGAACAAACGCAGGGCGATCTTATCCTATCTCGAGCGCTCCAAGGCGGACATCTGCCTCCTCCAAGAAACACACCTTGTGCGCAGCGACCAGCATAGACTCAAATCCCGCGCGTTCCCGTGGCAGTTCTTTTCCTCTTCCCCGAAGAAGTCTGCGGGGGTGGCGATCCTAGTGGCTAAGTCCTTTGAGGGGAAAGTCCTCCAAAAAGAAGCAGAAGTTAGAGGGCGGCTCCTACTCTATAGCTTCCAACTCGCGGGTCACACCCTGCTTGTGGGCTCAGTTTATGGTCCGAATGAGGGCCAAGAAAAGTTCCTGCACACAGCCCTGGAGACGATCACAGCCACCACACACACTCACTTGCTGCTAGGGGGGGACCTCAACCTAGTCTTTCATAACACGGCGGATCGCTCGGGACAGAGATCAGGTCAAGTAGGAGCGCTCACTGCGGCAGGTCACGCACACCTGGCGGACCTGGGCCTCATCGACCTCTGGCGGCACACGCACCCCCAAACCACCGCCTACACGTACTACTCGGCCGCCCATAAGACGTATGCGAGGCTAGACTATTTCCTGGGCGCTTCGCAGCTAGCGCTACATGTAGAGAGCGTGGAGATACTACCGGCCTCGCTCTCAGACCACTGCCCAGTGGTGGCGACGCTTCGGGTGGGTGCCATGCCGGCACCTCAACGGCACTGGAGACTGCGGGACGGTCTCTTACAGCTGCCTGACACCCAGACCCGGCTCACATTGGCGATCGACCGCTTTCTGGAGCACAACGCAAATGACGACACCTCCAAGGCGACCCAGTGGGCAGCCCTTAAAGCGGTCCTGCGCGGGGAAATTATTTCCATTGCCATGGCCAACAACAAGGAGAGGGAGCTGAAACGAGCCGAGCTCTCCCAACGCGTGGCGGAATTAGAACAGATGCATCAGCGCACGGGGGTGTCCAGGGCATGGCGTCAACTGTGCGCCGAACGGAAAATGCTGGCGGCCTTGGACCAAGATGTGGCGGAATACGCCGCGATGCGCCTCAAACACGTTTACTATACCGGTGGCGACCGTTGCGGGAAACTGCTGGCGAGTAGACTTCGGGCGCAGACTCAGAGGCAACAAGTGAGCTCTCTCCGGTTGCCCAGTGGCGACCTGATCACAGAGAACGCAGCGATTGCGACGGCGTTTGGCGATTACTATGCGGCGCTCTACGACGCGGATCACCTGGACCCTGACACCAGTCCAGCCTATTTGCGAGGCGCGGACCTCCCCGCCCTTACCCAAGCCCAGGCGGACTTCCTGGAGCGGCCCATAGGCCTGGAAGAGGTCATTTCGGCCATTGCCCGCCTAAAAGTCGGGAAATCCCCGGGACCCGACGGCTATACCGCGGCGTTCTACAAGACCTTTTGCCAGCGACTTGCCCCCCTCCTGCGTGACCTATTCAACACATTTGACACACCTGGCGCCATACATCCGGATCTGCTGGAGGCGTCTATCTCTGTCATTCCCAAACCGGGTCGTGACCCGGCACTCTGCGGCTCCTACAGACCCATATCGCTACTGAACATAGACCTGAAACTCTACACTGGCATACTCGCGAGCCGCATTGCCCCCTATATGCAACAACTGATAGACCCCGACCAAGCGGGCTTTATCCCCCAACGGCAGACCAGCGATAACACTAAGCGGGTGCTACACCTCATTGAGGCCGGATCACGCACTAAACCCGGCTGCATGCTGCTCACCATCGATGCGGAGAAAGCCTTCGACAGAGTGCACTGGCCGTACCTTGATCAGGTCCTCCGCCACTTCGGCTTTGGGGAGAAACTTCGCCACCGCATCTTCAACTGCTATCGCCGGCCCAACGCCGCGGTACGAGTGAACGGTCACACCTCCCCGAGGTTCGACATTGGCAGAGGCACGCGCCAGGGCTGCCCGCTGTCACCACTCTTGTTCGCATTGTACATGGAGCCGATGGCGCAGAGGGTGCGGCAACATGCTCTCATCTCTGGTATTAAATTTGGGGCCGACACGCACACAATCAGCCTATACGCCGATGACGTCCTGTTGTCCCTCACTGACCCGATGCGATCCCTGCGCGCTCTCTTTGTGGAGCTACACACCTTCGCCCTGGCCTCGGGCTTCAAAATCAACGAAGCCAAATCTGAGGCCTTGAACATCTCACTAAGCCCGGAGGTGGTGGACGAGATTAAATCGGAATTCCAATTCCAATGGTCGGACGCTACCGTCCCTTATCTGGGCGTTCGCCTAGCTCCTACTGTCCGTGGCACCGCGCGAGCCAACTATGAGGCCCTCACCCGCAAACTCCGGGAGCAACTCCGACGTTGGAAGCCACTTACGCTATCGTGGTTGGGCAGAATTGCCGCAGTCAAAATGACACTGCTACCGCAGATTCTGTACCTATTCCAGACGCTTCCTCTGAACCCCCCGGCGGGTTGGCTCCAACAAACTCAGTCGGAACTGTCACGGTTCATCTGGAACGGCCGACGACCCAGATTCAAGCATACTCTCGCCACCCTACCCCCCGCGAACGGGGGCGTCGGCGTGCCTGACCTTACGCTGTACTTCCAGGCAGCACAGCTACGCACCTTTGTGGAGTGGTTCCAGCTGGAGTCCGGTAAGCACTGGCTCTTCCTGGACCAGGCAGTGGCCGGCCGCACCCTCCAAGGCGTGCCCTTCCTCCCGCGCCGACACCGTCCCCCTAACCTGTACGCCTCTGAAATCACCAGCACCGCCCTGCGAGTGTGGGATAGGGTAGCCGTGGCCAAGGGGCTGACCACCTTCCCCTCGCCCATGACCCCCATCTTTGAGAACCCAGACTTCACACCGGGCTTGGACTCCAGCGCGTTCACGATGTGGCGGACGACACCCTGTCGCGCGGCAGGACACATGTTCGACACCAAGGGCATTCTGCCGTTCCGGCAGGTCAAAGCAGATTACGGCGTGGCCGAATCGGAACGGTTGCAGTACTTACAGGTGCGCCACTGGGTACTCCACCCCTCGATCCAACCCGGAGCCCAACGGCCCCTCACACCTTACGAACGATGGCTGCTGACGCGCACCTCGGATAAGAAGTTGATATCGGACCTCTATCAGCAGCTGCTCCTCACGCAAGCACACACCTACAATGCGGGCCAAGTCCGGTGGGAGAGGGACCTGGGGAGGCAGCTCACTAGGAAGGAATGGGAGGGGGTGTACCATAGAGCCAGACACTCGGCGCACCACACCGGCCTTACCGAGACTTTAACTAAGGTAGCAACATACTGGTACCACACCCCTGAGAGACTACACCACTGGGATGCCCGGATCAGTGACAGATGCTGGAGGGGATGTGGGGAACTAGGGACGCTGGAACACCTGCTGTGGAGCTGTAAGGCGCTGCGCCCCTACTGGGACCCTATCCTGGATCTTATAGATACGCATCTAGACACACAACTGCCGCGCTTCCCAGCGTACATCCTGCTAGGCCTCCCAAACGCACTCATGTATCCTCTGAAATCCTGGCGCGGGCGCCTGATTGCACTTGCGCTTGGGGCTGCGGTCCAAAACATTGTGGCACACTGGAGGGCGACCCAAGCTCCGCAACAACTGGGGTGGCTTCACAGACTGTGGGCGATCCTGGGGATGGAGAAACTATCGCTGGCAGCGTCAGGAAGGGGGGCGGACTTTGCGGAACTCTGGCGCCCATTCCTCGCCTTGCTCACCGGGGAGTTTCGGGAGGTGAGCTGCCCGCGCTACCTGCGTCTGCTACGCTTAGCCGAAACACCTCTCCCGGATCCCAAAACGCATACCCGCAAGCGCACGGACCCCACGCGAGTGGCGTCCGCTGACTGTTGAGAGTGACTCGCGACCTAGAGCTGGATCCCGGACATGGACAAGGAGAAGGGAGGGCTGGGGTGGGGTGGGTGGTGGGGTTGTTCACAGTTCTTTGTTTCTTGTGTTTTCTCGCAATGCACTAGCACTGACCAGCTTGCACCGTAGTAGCACCTCTTAAGACGCGGCCGGCCCAATGGGTTGTAGGCGGCTTGCTGTGTGAATAAGATACTGTACCCACTGGCCCTATGATGGGTACCCGCGGGGTCGCTGACCCCGGCCTCCCTAGAACGGTGGCGGCCCTTGCAGAAGTACCTGAGGTGCATTTGTTTTTTGCCTATGCTCAATAAAATATTTAATACATAAAGATCATTACATGGCCCAATCTGAGGATTTATCAAACGGTCTTCTAGAACGCGGTTATCCCAAAAGACTTGTTCGTCAGGCTAGGAAACTCGCTTGGTTTAACCCTAGGGAAGACTTGCGTGTCCCCAAGACCAAACCTGATATTTTAAATGATCGCATTGTATGCGTAACCACTTTTTCCACAAACAGCAATGATATAAAACGTACAATTAACCAACATTGGGCACTAGTGGCTGATGACATACATCAGAAGGAACCCCCCCCTTCATGCATTCAAAAAGGGCAAGAGTGTGCGTGATTCTGTGGTTCGTTCCTTCCTACGAAGTCCGGAAGACCCTACTCTGTTGTCTATGTGGAATTTACCACCAATTGTGGGTCACTACCGGTGCGGGCATTGCAAGGCCTGTGATAGCACCATACAGACAAAGGAGTTTGAGTATCTGCACATTAAAACACCTATGAGATCTCATACCAACTGAAATTCAACTAACATCATTTATGCCATTGTGTGTCCATGTGACTTGATATACATTGGCCAGACCAAACAAAAAGCCAAAGTCTGTATTCTTCAGCATATGAGCAAGATTCGCTGTGAAGTTCAGGGCGCACCTCTTGTACAACATTTCAAGTCTGCCACTCATTCTCCAGAAAGTTTCAAGTGGGTCAACTTAGAACAGGTGACACTGGGCCCCAGAGGTGGCAAAATTGTGGAGATCCTGAATGTAAGGGAGCTCAAATGGATGTTCCGTTTTAATTCTATCAGTAATGGCCTCAATGAACATGACAGTTCTTTTTCCCAGCTAGCGCTGCTCAAATAGTGAGGTCTGCCTCCCACTTCGCAAGATATTATGCATACAATTCCGTCCTAATGATGATTTGATCCACCTAGATTTTGTTCCAATTTTGATTTATGTAGGTAAATTGCGTGTTATAAACATCATAAGGTAACAATTGTTATATTGGCTTTTACCGTCTTGGGAGAGGTACGCCTTTTTTGAAACATTTACATTGGTTAATGGGTGTGATTCTATATCGAATGTATGACATCACTCTATGTTTAATGATTGTGCACCTTCAATCTAAGATCTTATTATCATGCCTGGTCGGCCTATACCGTCATGTGACAGGTACGCCATACTGTAGTGCTGGTTCTTGCAAAATCTTCAGATAATCTTTAATTCCTTTTTCAACCAGTGTGATATAATACATGTTTTCATGAATAACCCACTTTACACCCAAGGTTTTATATTGACTTGCTATATCTATTGTTCAAATGTGGGTATGCTACCAGCCAGTACTGAGTTTCCTTTTCCTCCCTTTTCCGTTTTTGGTTTACAGTGGACATGTTCACTTTCAATAATTTTTATAACAATATTACATCAATAATTTTCACATGCTCTTTGTTATCAACATTGCGATGTCTCAAGTATGTCTATTCCCGTGTAATCTCAGCCCGTGTTGTATTCATACACAACGAGCCACTCCATGATGGCCGCTTGAAGATGCATTCTATGCATTATACATTTGCCCTCTTCTATTTTTACGACGATCCATACCACGTGATCGCAACTAAAGTTTTTAATCCTTTGGCGGACTCCGCTACGCGAACTCCGCTACGCGGCTGCTGTTTATACTCGGATTAACTCCTTTCACTTCAGGTACACCTTTTACCTTATTTTTCGTAACCCACATATTGGCTTTACTATCTCCGAACATTTTTAATGGAGACCTCTGTTTTCTGTCATCGACAGATGCCGGTTTGAACATCCAGTTACACGACCCCCAGCGAGATTCTGCAGAATGCAGTATGTAAGCTTGGTGATTTCTTCATGCAACTCGTAACCGGTATGCCCGATTCAATTTGTTTGTTTTTCAAAAGGCCTTCTTGGCATGTGGCACAATTAGTGATGGTCTCCCCCCTTTCCTTCCTTAGAGACCTCCTTTTGCAGACCCAGCAATTTACCTACATACTGGCTTCACAATCTCCGAATAATTTTAATGGAGATCTCCGTTTTCTGTCATCGACAGATGCCGGTTTGATTAACCAGGTACGCGACCCCCAGCGAGAATCTGCAGAGTGCAGTATGCGAGCTTGACAACTCTGAACCGGTATGCCCGATTAAATTTCTTTTTCTAAAGGCCTTCCTGGCGTGTGGCACAATTAGTGATGGTCTCCTCCCCTTTCCTTCCTTAGAGACCTCCTTTTGCAGACTCAGAAATTGATGTAACCCTGAGGCCATTTCTGAATCATACGGCTTTCGGTGTTCCCGACTCAACCTAATCCATCTGGGAATTACAAGTGGTGCTCATTGTAAGTTCACTTACTCCACTACGTCTGGTTACCATTCAAACCGCTTGGCACCAGCTTATCAATTTCATTATTTCTTCCCTATTTAGAATGACGCCTCTTCTTCAAATGTAATCATCCTTCACTCGTGTTTGACATCAGAGGTTGGCCCTCCAGCCTAGGCTCTACTAAGCCTGTCTTGTGGGAGTAATAGTTCCCTCTCCGCCCTTGAAAACAAGCATCCCTGGTTTGTCTTGTTTTCTCCAACTTTGATGTGCTTAGTTTTTTAATTACAATACTGTGGATTTGTTCCTAATGGCAAAACCCTTATTTGTACTAAATAGGTTTGTGTCCCTGTCTCCCGTCCTGATGAAGACCCCATTGCAAGGGATCAATTTCAGCCTGCCTTTATAACAGGGGTCGAAACGTCGACTGTTTTTTTTGTTTTCAGCTTCATCCCAATAATGTTTTTATGTCACTTACCCTTTTCTACACTCACTGCACACTTCCTCTCTCCCTTTTCCAGGGCACTATACTAAATTTGTAAGTGTTATATCAAGAATGTTTGCCCTAATAATTGGCTTAGCTACATTGTAATTAAAAACAATGTCTGCAGATTTACTTTTTTGTCTTTATAATTGATTTTTCTTGATGGTTTGCAAATAATGTTCTGTGTGATTACTGGGACCCCTCTCTCTCAGCAGCATAAGATAAACAAGCAGCAAGTATGGCTTGCATATAATATTGAAAATGCTTCCACTTAAAGCCCTGGTGACACCACGACAATGTTGCTGCTCCTGCTTTTCAAAAAGAGAAGGGAAATCCAAAAAGAAAATGACTCTCTTTAAAAGGATTTCCCTTCCCCTACAATGCTCGACTGGCATGATGTCATGCTGTAACTTCTCCACTAGTGAGAAATGAGCAGTGTGAGCACGTGCACATCGATGTCCCTGCTGTCACTGACTGCAGACCAGAAAAAAACAGACCGCCTGTGCCAGGGCACAAAACATAGCCCGATAGAGACCCGTTTCGAGGCCTCCTTTAAAAAACTGCAGGTGCTCGGCACCGGTGAGACCCGGACCACTTAAAGCCCTCTGTATGTGTATTTGTTCACTTGTGGATGGGTACGTGCAAGTGTGTGTGTGTATGTGCTTGTGAATGGTGGGTGTGAATGTGCTTGTGGGTGGTGTGGTGTATGTGTGTGCGCTTGTGATTGGATGGGTGGAAGTGAGTGTGCGTGAGTGTGCCTGCTTGGCACACCCTACTATTCTTTTAAAAAATGATGACCCAACACTGATCATGATGCAGCACCAGTTTTGCAAACTTGGGATTCAAATGTTATATTTACCTCAGTCTGACCACCCACCTTTGGAAATGCTGCACCCTGTGGTAGCAATATGCTTTATGAAGAACTTATTAAAGAAATACCTTTGTCCTTGTGTAGAGTCCGGTTTCATTGTGGAGACTTGGGAAAATCGTTTGGGGTATAAAGGGCTTATTGTCAGGGCTTTAAGTGGGATGAAAAAACTGGGGGGTCTCTCAAAGGGGAATGGCCAATGTAATTAAGGGTGTGGCTTAAAAGCATGTAAGCTAAAAAGCTGTGCTTAGCATAGTCTGACCGCCTGACTTGTATTTTGCCGTTTCTGTCATTGCATCCAGATATATGATACAACAAGTAACATCATACCTACAAGTCAGGACTATTGGTTTTCTCAATGGTTGTTAGTTACATATTATAAATAAGCATCAACTATGGATTGTATATAATATCGAAAAAGCTTCCACTTGAAGCCCTGGTGACACCCAAACAATGTTGCTGCTTCTGAGTTTCAAAAAGAAAAGGGAAATTCATAGAGAAAATGACTCTCTTTAAAGGATTTCCCTTCCCCTACAACGCTGATGTCATGCCGTAACTTCTCCACTTGAGAGAAGTGAGCAGTGTGAGCACGCGCAGCTCGATGTGCCGGTTGTCACTGCAGTCTGGAAACAAGCCCTTACAATGCAATAGGTCTCGCATTTGCGAAAGTTTATGCTATTGGCATTGTAAATCACAATGCCTTGTATTTATCTGTTTTGCTAATAAATCATTATATAAAAGGCAGTGTCATTTACACAATGACACTAGCTCAAAGTCTTGTAAATGCGATACCTATTCAAAGAAGCAGCCTCCATTGTCCCAGCTGCTCGGTAAGTGAAAACGAGCATGGCGCGCTAAATGCTGCAGGAAAGCATGTGGTGCCTGCAGTAGGAGAAACTCATTAAAGAAATAAGCGCTTAAAGACTAAATAAGACATACCGTGTAACAACAGAAGTAAAAAGGTCAGTCCTCATGGGAGGCTCCACCTAAAAAGACAAGGTCAGAATGCTGAAAACAAGCATTGGCGAAGCCAGGCATTCAGGGATTACCATCCCAAATATACAAGACCAGAGTGTACTTTCGGTTTGCATACTTTTAATAATGCTGACAATACCGGAGCACCTCGGCCTGACAACAAAGTGGCCAATTTACCTTGAGCCCAAACCTGGGTAAGACCCCTGAAATGCTCCAGTTATGCGGTGTCTTTTATGACTTTGGAAGTGTGTGTTGGAGGGTGTCTGCCGCTACAATGTCACATTTAAGAAAACATGTTACTAGTGTGCAAACAGTATGACAGGCACAATGTCATTTATAGTTTTAAACAAAAGATTTCCTGACCTGGGCTCCAGAGCGGGGACTTTCGGCAAGGCTTAAGGGGGAAACACATTGTAAATATAAACCCACTTGGAATAAATACATTATTAAATCATACTTGGAAAAAACTGTGTTCGCTATTCAAGAGCAGGGTCGTGTTAGCAACAAGGTAAAAATGTTTGCATGCTCTTGTTCTCAGCAGTCCTGATTCGAGTCCTCAGACTTTTTCGACTGTGGACTCAATTTTCTAAACCATTCGAGTTAAAGGACTCAGTCCACCAGCTCCCTCGCCCGGTTCCACTGACACTTACTGGAAGATTTGGGCGCAAGAGGATTGGAGTCAAAAACACCCAAAGACAATTTTCCAAGCGTGGCGGCGTGGACGTATGCTGTGGAACGGGATCTTGCGCAGGGACATAGCGAAAAAAAGAAAGGATCAGTGAACAGTTTTGAAGAAGCGCTCAATGTATAAAAATGAAAAAGAAACAAGGGAGAGTGACCTAAGAAAAACGCTAGTAGAAAAAGTGAACACAAAAGCAAAGGAGGATACATTTGGAAGAGAACGAACAGCTAGAGACAGCTAAAAAGAAATATAAACCTGTGTCCACCACGTGTCTAAATTATGATATGTCTGTAAAAAGTCAAAAAAGCACACAGTCGTGAAGTAATTATGAAAAATTCTAAACAGATTTCCTGGTCATGAGAACATAAAGGCGTAAAATAAAAGGAATACTCCTGGGTGTAGGGATTCCTATGCAATACTCTGACGGGTCCTGAAGAAGGTGGTTCCAACTATCATCGTTGACCAAGTCTATTATTTAATCCTACGGAATGTAGTGAACCAACTGTGATCAATAGACAAAAAACTGAAATGTGTTAACTCGTGCAGATGGAGTGTGCTGTGTGAATAGTGTGTATGTAGTGTGTATGTATGATGTTGTTTGCATGTTTTCTCTACCCAGGCGTGTATGACACTCAGTAGAGGTTTATTGTATAAATACTTTGTGCAATATTGTAATTTTGTGATAGAATTGTGTTTATTTTAGAATTTTTACTCACAAAAGAAAGAAGTGAATGAAAAAAAGAAAAAGTAAAAAAGAAAAAAACTATCATAATGACTATATAAAGATGACTAAATAAAGTGAAATAAGAAAGTAAAAGAAACAAATGGTCTTTGATATTTGTTAGTACCCTTGGTGGAATCCGCAATATGGATCCTTAAAAATAGATGGGTCGTGAGGGAGAGTCCTTATAGTGCCAAGCGTGGGTTATGCCACGGAGCTAAAACTGATGCTGTGCCAGTGAGGTCTGTATTAAAATGCAACGTATTAGAGTTTATGTAGCGCTTTCTGCCCCTGACGGGATGTTGAACCACTTGTTCTAAAAAGGGCATCTTCTACCCATTTTTGTTGTGTTGCTAAAGTGACGTTGGCACAAATAAATTGTCTACCCGACTCCCCCACCCCTCAGGAGCGACAGCAAATGTCCTCCCAGACTAATGCAACCTCCTGGTCTGGCAGAGGTGACTTCCTAACCTATGTCCACCCACGCTGGCATAAACTCTGGTAAACATGAATGGATACCTACTCCTACTCGATCCAAGGCTTGGTACCTTCCCTGGACTCCTCCCTCAAGCGGTTCAGCTCCAAGCTGCCCTCCTGCAGCAGAGCCAGGCACAGCGGGCTCTGTGCGGGGCTGCCTCTCGCACCGTCTCCTCCTCTGCACTCTCCAGGTGCCCTCTCCCTGCAGCAGAACATGGCCTTCGGCCTTCTTGCCCTCTCAGCAGTAACATCTTCTGGCACTACCCCACTCCTTCACTCAGAACAGATGTCCTGGCCTACCCTCCCCTCCTCTATCCCACTGCATTCAGACGGGTGCACTGCCCAGGCACCCAAACCAGTGAGTGTAGGATGCTGGGTGCCAGGCTGGCAGTGAAAGAGGTGGGGCAGACTTAAAAAAATTAAAAAGCATACGCTCACATTTGTGAGCCCGCCGCCGGTGCCCTGGGGTGTTTTCACACTAGTAATTGCCAGGGGCTGCAGAGCTGTATCCTGCTCTACAGGGGATCTTCAGCCACATTTTGATCCACCCTACAGCATTGGTGACGTGTGAAGCGTACACGTGGTTGCACCGTGCTTGACGACCATGACCGGCCAGATTCTGCTGCCCCTACTGCTTTCACGTGTGAACATGTGACCTGTGGCCCCCACCGTGCAGCTTCGGCTTAAGCCCTGCACATCCTTCAGTCATCAGCAGAATGACCACACCTTGTACCAACCCTCAGAGACCGGGTGCAGGCCCAGGGATGATAGTACGCGCCTGTGAGGCCAACCCAGCCTTCCATCCCACCGAGTTTGGCAAAATTCCTCCAAGTACAGCAATGACAGTGCCTGGAGTTACAGCGCTGTAAAACTGCAGAAGTGTAGCAGGAAGCGCTGTGTCAGACTGCTTCTCCTACCCATAGGGGGGCTCCTGCTGCCCTCAACTTCACTTCATGCAAACCTGTGACATCCCTGTAGAGTCATACAGTGTGGTCAGTCTGAGCCCCCTCTGCTATCATGCAACGCATACAGAGTGTGGTCCAGCGTCCCACATCGCGCTGCAAATAAAAAAATAAAAAATTGTGCCTACCTACTTATGAAGGAGACTGTGTAACGCCACAAGTAAAAGATCCAGTCCTGATGGACGGTCACAAAAGGACACAGGGTGGTAACAAGGATGGACTAACAAGCCTCATTATCAATGGGAAGCCAGCATTTATCAAGGACATTGACACCAGCCAATGAAAAGTATGGGCGGGGCTTCCACTCCACTTCTAAAACATACCCTAATACAGCGTGCCTCGCAAAATGGGCAGCGCATGCGCTGCAGCTCTAGGCTCGACCTAAAAAAACGGACTGCCTGTGCCAGGGCACAAAACAGAGACCAATAGAGACCCGTTTGGAGGCCCGCTTTAAAAAACTGCCAGTGCTCAGCACCTGTGAGACCCGGCCCACTTAAAGCCCTGCTTTTTGTTTAAGTGATTTGAAAACAATTCTTATTTTCTACTCATTAGTTGTATGTTGTAATGTCCTGAGGGCACATCACCCTAGCCGTCTCCCCTTGCCAAAACATCACTCACAGTCGTCCCCTGTCGTGCCCTTGGTAATAAAAGGGCAGTTGGTGCACGTGCCATCACTCCATTGTACTACAGTCACTGAGTGCCCGTGTCCTTCGAAGCGCCACGTGGCTAGCACCACAGAAGAATCTTCACTAGTGAACTCTAAACTGTAAATGCATTCATTCAAAATTTGTTAATTCACTAAAAAATAGCACATTCTCAAACTAAACAGACCACCTCTAAAAAATAAAGCTAGATTTATGAACTTCCAACAAGCTTTTTATGTCACTCATTTTAGTTGTATATGAAATTCTGATTAATATTCGGGCCAGGCTCTCTGTTTAGGAGTGTGTTCTAGGGCGCGAAATCAACAGCACCAAGACCAATCATTGACAGTTGCTACATTCAAGTGAATAAAAAAGTAAATGACGCAGTTGGTCCTGTGACTTTCCTCGGAGTTGCGTTCAAGGTTAGCAATAACACTGAGCGCACACCATGGGGGGGGGAAGGAGGGTTTCGGGGGCGGGTTTGTTCCTGTCGGACGCCAGTAAATCAAGCGCGCGAAAGTTAATGATGTACTTTGTCCTGTGGGAAAGGGGCCACATGTGCGTGTTTACTATTTCATTACTGACACGTCGTGTCATGGATATTATTAATGCTTTATGTAGGTAAACTATTAGCTGTAGTTGATTAGACTCAGTCATGACAAGCCCGTAAGACCCACGGGGACAGCTTTTTGTGCGGCCCCCAGGGGCCTGCAGACGGGCATTGTGTGTGAGACGGGGCCCTGCTGGGTATCAGGGCCTCCCCCCAGTGACTCAAGCCCCCTTCATAATAAAACCAGCGGCACCGACAATGGCTGGCGCATACTATCTGCCTGGCGAAACTACTTTTATGGCGTTAGGCGGCTGTAATAATGTTGTTCGCTATAATTAGCTCACACACAGCGCTGGGCACCGCCATTCAACGGTACATGATTTAAAATCCCGCTGAAATAATTGCCAAAGCCACCTCGTGAGCCATCTTGAGGCAGCCAAACACTTTTAAATTGCCTGGTAATCGGTCATTCGTAATGGAACAGACTCAACGCAAAATACTGCAGTAGAATTAAATACACTCATAACCGATGAAACGGAAAACCCCTATATTGGGCACTGAAAAATGAAGGTTAAGAGTTTGTGATTTAAAAATTCTTTCGGTTCGGAACAGTATGGGTCTCATTTATGAGGAAGTCACGCAGTGCACAGCAGCAAGTCACCTTGCTGGCTACGTGAAAGGGAAAGGGCAGAATTAGCCTGTATTTAAAGCGAAATGACGCATTCCTGTCCTTTCCAATGCGCTGGCGCCCTTTTGGCAGCATGGCGCCAATTAGAGCACCCTTGTGCCTGCATCGCATGTAGGGTTGTTTTTGTGCGGGATGGGACACCTTCCTGCACAAAAATAATCCTGGGAGGCATATTCCTCCGGATGTATGACATTACAACGCATGCTTTTACCACGCATGCCTTTACAACGCGGTTTTTACAACGAAAACCTTTACAACGCATAGCGCTTTGGGGTGCTGGATAGTGAATAGTTTAATTTACTATTCCAACTCCAGTCCCCGTGGACACTAGGGAAGGTGTTGGATAGTAAATTAAACTTATTCCCTATCCTAGAGCGCCCCCCAGCGCAATGCGTTGTAATGGTTTGCGTTGTGAAAATTGCGTGGTAAAGGCACTGCGTGGTAAAAGTTGCGTTGTAAAGGATGTTTCCCTATTCCTCCATGTCTGCTGCAGAATGCAGAACACATTATTCTGCAGCACACATAGAAAGAGGAAGAAATAAGCTGAAACAGAGATATTTCTCCTTGTTACACCTCCCTGGGAAGGTATAACATTTTGAAGCATCCCCAGGTTTACAAGTTCCTGTCAATCTGGGTATGTGTTGGAAGTCACGTGGGAACACCAATGAAGCACCAATGGAACGCCAATGAAACACCAATGGAACGCCTTCCAAGGGCAGATTAACGCAAGGCAGCTATTGGAGCTGCATTGCATTACGCCAGATTTTCAGGACGGCTCTGAGCCACGCAAAGTGGCTTTGCATGGCTTCTATAATGTGTCTTATAGTTTGCATCACTCTTGAACCAAGTTGCGTGGTGCAAGAGCGACGCAAACAGCCTCATAAATAGGCCCCATTTCTGTTTTTTAACCCGTTAACCGCAGCGGTAATTCCGCCGTGGTGCGGGCGTTTCCGTGCGCGGGTGGGGCCGCGTCGGCCATTGGCCAACGGCAGCACTGGGAAGGTAGTGCTGCCGTCGGCCAATGGCCGACTGCAGCAAGGAAAGGGTTAAGCAAGTATTGGCAACATTTTTAGCATACGTTGTTATTAGTTAAGGCTTAAATCTTAGGGTTAGATTATAACTATGTTCCAGGAATCCCATTTTTTTTTTGCTGTATACTATACTATTTTCTTGTAGCCTCGGAGTGTAGAGAAACATTAGTAGTCTTTACCCAGTCCTGCATGTCTAAGAATTACCAACAGTACGCATTCAAGAATAGTTTTTTTGTTTTCTGTGTTTGCTGATGTCGTCTGGGGTTTTCAGATGTATTATGACATCATTCATCTTTAGACAAGAGTACATTTGTACAGAGGCTAGAGGACAGGCCAGCATTATTTCTTATCCATTGAAACACGATTCTGTGTTGGGGTTGTAATTCAGTACCCATTACACTCCAATTCTGGTAAGAGTGGTTCTCACTTTTTTTGTCTTGACAAATTCAGGAAACCAGGCTGTGCACACTCACTTGGAAAAAAGCTGTCTTGGTGAAGTGAAAATGGGCATATGCTGAAATATAAGAGATATTTTAGCTATTTTATTATAGGGAAGTGACTGCACTCTCACATGAGCACAGACACCTGTAACTGTTCCAAGTATTGCCCTTAAAGGACAGTTCTAGTGCAATTGCAATAAATGATAAGGCATGCTTAGAATTCATCCGAAAAGTTTTATTTGCAATTTGGCCAAATAACTCATAAATAATTTATGAGCCATTCGGACACCACTCACTATCTGATTATGTATTTCTGTGTCCTTCACCACCCCAGGTACAACTAAAACATGGCACTAGTTATTGGGACCATTGTAAAGAATTTTGACACCCCAGCTGAAAGGGTATTTTGTTCTCTGCTCCCCTGTCAATGGGGCCATAGTTAGTGTTTGAGGGCGATTTGACACCTGGTTGCTTAAGGTTTCCCAGGAGACTGGTTATTGCCTTTGTGGCAAAGACCTTGGTAGTCATAAAGGACAGAGCGGGTCTGCAGGACAGTCAAAGGTGGTTGGTGATAGTACATAAGAAATAACACCCCTCAACCACCTCAGGGCTTACTAGTATTCCATCTTGAGTGAACACAGAGGATCAAATTATTAAAATGGATGGGTGGGGAGAAGGCATCATTTAAAAAGTGGTTGCAGAACCTCAACGATTTGCTAAATTTCTGAATACCAAGGTTGTTTTTTTGTGATTACACCTTTTGCCTCTTTCTTCCATCACCCTGCACATCTGGTCTCTTTATTTCAACCATGTGGTTTATTTTTCAACCCTGATTGAGCTGACTCAAAATATAAATATATTTAATTTGGATCACTGACATAATATAGAATGACAAAATATAGACTTCCCAAAATATCATCGCCAAAATATAGAATGCCAAAATATCGAAGTCCTATCTACAAACAGGTAAGTACAAAAATATCGAATCCAAAATATAGTCTGTAAAAAATATAGTCAGTCAAAATATCGATTTTTTTTAAATGTCTTAAAAGTAATTTAAAATTAATGAAATAATAGATATGATTAACTAAAGCATACTTAAAATACTTAAAAAACCTTAAAATTAAGATATAATTAATTACGCTTTTCCAGGCAACAGAGGCTTATTGGAGGCATTTCAGGGATCGACCTCGCTACCCAGCGGCTAACTGAGGACAAGGAGCCACATCTCGCCGCACCCGCTCCGCGGGTGCCGCTTCGCCTACCTGCACACCGGGACTTTGCTGAGGGGCTGCAGGCTTCTGGGTGAGTGCGGTCAGCGGGGCTGCGAGCGTGCAGGGGACTCCATTGCCCAGGAGCCCCTGCGAGACCATTCTACAGCCTCCGGTCCGCTCTCCCTGCTGCCGCCCCCCGCCCCCTGCACCTTAAAACCTCTCTCACCCTTTCCTTTGGCGGGACGCTTTTCCAGGCAACAGAGGCTTATTGGAGGCATTTCAGGGATCGACCTCGCTACCCAGCGGCTAACTGAGGACAAGGAGCCACATCTCGCCGCACCCGCTCCGCGGGTGCCGCTTCGCCTACCTGCACACCGGGACTTTGCTGAGGGGCTGCAGGCTTCTGGGTGAGTGCGGTCAGCGGGGCTGCGAGCGTGCAGGGGACTCCATTGCCCAGGAGCCCCTGCGAGACCATTCTACAGCTTCCGGTCCGCTCTCCCTGCTGCCGCCCCCCGCCCCCTGCACCTTAAAACCTCTCTCACCCTTTCCTTTGGCGGGACGCTTTTCCAGGCAACAGAGGCTTATTAGAGGCATTTCAGGGATCGACCTCGCTACCCAGCGGCTAACTGAGGACAAGGAGCCACATCTCGCCGCACCCGCTCCGCGGGTGCCGCTTCGCCTACCTGCACACCGGGACTTTGCTGAGGGGCTGCAGGCTTCTGGGTGAGTGCGGTCAGCGGGGCTGCGAGCGTGCAGGGGACTCCATTGCCCAGGAGCCCCTGCGAGACCATTCTACAGCTTCCGGTCCGCTCTCCCTGCTGCCGCCCCCCGCCCCCTGCACCTTAAAACCTCTCTCACCCTTTCCTTTGGCGGGACGCTTTTCCAGGCAACAGAGGCTTATTGGAGGCATTTCAGGGATCGACCTCGCTACCCAGCGGCTAACTGAGGACAAGGAGCCACATCTCGCCGCACCCGCTCCGCGGGTGCCGCTTCGCCTACCTGCACACCGGGACTTTGCTGAGGGGCTGCAGGCTTCTGGGTGAGTGCGGTCAGCGGGGCTGCGAGCGTGCAGGGGACTCCATTGCCCAGGAGCCCCTGCGAGACCATTCTACAGCTTCCGGTCCGCTCTCCCTGCTGCCGCCCCCCGCCCCCTGCACCTTAAAACCTCTCTCACCCTTTCCTTTGGCGGGACGCTTTTCCAGGCAACAGAGGCTTATTGGAGGCATTTCAGGGATCGACCTCGCTACCCAGCGGCTAACTGAGGACAAGGAGCCACATCTCGCCGCACCCGCTCCGCGGGTGCCGCTTCGCCTACCTGCACACCGGGACTTTGCTGAGGGGCTGCAGGCTTCTGGGTGAGTGCGGTCAGCGGGGCTGCGAGCGTGCAGGGGACTCCATTGCCCAGGAGCCCCTGCGAGACCATTCTACAGCTTCCGGTCCGCTCTCCCTGCTGCCACGCCCCCCCTATTTATTGCTTTAGCACTCCCGCAGCGCGGGACGCAGCCCGGGCGAAGACAGGACAAAGACTGGGCCGTTTGAGGCCGTTCGAGGTCTAAGAGGGCTGGGCTGGGCCACCCCCCCTTAATTTTATGTGTTTCTGGGTTTACTCCTGTGTGGCACATCTTATAGTTTTATTGTTGTGTGTATATTAATTTATTGACCTGTACTCTGTAATATGTGTTCACGGGGTAGTCGGAGCAAGACCCTTATGGCAGCTAGCAATTCCAACAGGTCCATAGAAGATTTCCTAGTCAAAACCAATTTGGCTATTGATGAGGAAATCAGTAAAATGCAGCACAAGGTCTCTTTAGAACTTGATGCTGCACGAAGGTTGTCAGCGCATATTGCTAGCTCCAAAAAATCATCTCTGGGAAATATTGCATCTGCCCGTACCCCTGACCGTTCAATCGCTCCACGGCCGTTATTAACAACGGCAGTGTTGCATCCTGCTCCCCCCATCATTCCTCTACATTCCCCTCCAATCTCCCAACCCAACCCAGTTCATTTAAATACTGGCCCCGCTCCCCTTTTTAGCATCGCAACCTCCCTTCCCCTTCCCAAAGCATCCCAAGCAGCAAGTCTTTGTAGTGATAAGAAAGCGGCAGCACACAAAAAGAAATGCCTTGCGAGAACTTTGCACGCAAGGAAAAAAGCCAGAATAGCAAGATTAAAATTCTTTAATAACAGGCGGGCTATGGGGTCTCTTGGGGCGAAGGATGTTACCCCCCAACCGTTTCCAAGTGCTCTCAATGGGGAAGCTACTATGGAAACACATAGTTCGGTGGTAGATGATGTTCTTATCATCTCTCCTAGTCAGAATAGTACAAATATCCCGGAGGGTCGGGTGACTGGCCCGGTGTCTGACAGGGAGGGTGACAGTGAATTCCTGCAACTAGTATGGGACACGCTTAAGCAGTTACTCTCCCCCCTAGAACTAAGGCTTTCTCGTATAGAGAATAACCTCCTTGAAATGGATAGGACCATTGTCACCCTGGCTAGCCTGAGCCTTAAGGAAATGGACGCTAAGCTTTCATGTGCAACCGAACCCACTCCCCAGCCCTTAGTTACAGAACCCGCTCAATCTCCTTTACAACCAGTACCAATCGTTCCCGAGACTTTGTCAATATCCAAACCCATCCCAAAACCTCGTACCACCATTGCTAAAACTATTGTACCTACCCCTAGCCTTGTAGTACCCAAACCCCCTCTTCCGTACAAACCAGCACACAGGTCGAACACTGACTCCAGGGTGCCAGTCAACCACCCCCTCAGGCCGCCCTCAATGCGCAATCCACCACGCCAGGCCAGTCGCAACAACTTTCGAGGAGGGTTTATTGACCTCCCGCCTGAAGCAGGGCCGTACGTTGTTATATTAGCCGGTGTCCCAGAGTTGGATCAACAATCCCAGGAGAACGATCTTTCGTTAAAAAATAAAGTTATTTACTGGCTGAATTCCAACAAACAGCTCCCCGACCAGCAAAGAAGCAGTGTACTTATGGTTCGGAGAGTTCCTTGGATCGGCCGCACTCACAAGTCTATAGCCGGAGACTGTGTGGTGGTTTCTTTTTCTGATCCCCACACAGCTCAGCACTTATGTGCATGGCCATCCTTTGAGGCCAATTCCGCAATAGTAGTGAGGCCCCTCACTTTTTTCTACCCTCCCAGACAACAACCAGTGAGTGAGGGATCATGGACCACCGCTAGGAATGTTAGTCGCCCAACTTATAGTTTTGTTGGTCAAAACCAACCAAACTGGTGGCAAGGGTTTTCAACCTCTAATAGGTTTGGCTGCTTGGAGGAGGTGGACTGACTTGGGTGGCCTGGAGACATATCTCCCTCTAAGATTTCGCCTCACCGACGGAGCCCTCCATCCCCAAGTCCATCTCTCGTCGGCCGATCGTTGCCTAACAATCCGGGCACAGCTTTAGATCCAGCACACACTCCTGTCTTGGCAATGGATGAAGTACAGAGCGTGGTACAGTTACCATGTGTACTAACTACGGATTGCCCTTTAAGAGTCATCTCTTGGAATATTGCTGGGCTTAGGGGACGTCTGGAGAATGACGACTGGGCCAACTTCATTGATTTATATGATATCGTCATCTTCCAGGAAACCTGGTCAACCGTCCCATTGTATAAGTCGGGTTACTTTAATTTTTCAAAACCCGCAATTAAGAGCCCCAAGGGTAGGGCCTCTGGTGGTCTTACTATCTGGATAAAAAATAATTTGGGTTTCCATGGTAGGGAAACACCGGTGGCATGTGCAGATCTCCTATGTATTAGCCTGTGTAAACCCAAAACCCCAGATATTATTTTAGTTGATGTCTATGCCCGTGGCTGTCAGGGTGGGAAAAAACAAGACGTCCTGGACGATCTTGACCTTTTATTTAAGAACTTCGGGTCCGACCAGATTGTAATTGTAGCGGGAGACCTAAATACCTCCATTGAGCCCATCTCCTCCTTGGCAGAGGATGTGGGGTCTGAGGAGGACACTGCTTGGGCAATCCCCCCGCTTACTATTGCAAAGGGTGTTAAGGGTACTGAGGCAGCTATTCATTGGCTGGGCTTTTGTTTAGAATGGGGCCTACGGGCCGCCAATGGGCGTACACGATCCGATTGCCTTGGGTCCAACACCTTCGATAACGGCTTGTGCTCAAGCCGTATCGACTATATTTTGATTAAAATTGAGTGCTGGTCCATTGTACAAGACATGGCGATAGAGCCCCGCCCGGAGAGCGACCATAATCCCCTTTCACTTGGGATATTGGTCCCAGGCATGGGGGCACCTGCCAGGAGGACTAATATCCTAACATCTGATGTTATTCTGTGCCATAACAGGCGCCGTGTTAAATGGTCTAGAGTTCTGGAGGACCCCGTACTTACTTCAAAGATAGAGGAAGAGGTAAGGGACGTGTGGAGTAGGATGTCTTTGTTATCTTCTGCTGGTATTGCGGACCCCATAATCACCAACCTTCATGAGGAGTGTTTTTTGACCCTTAAAAACCTTCTCACGAAACCATCCAGGCCTGCTAAAACTAGAGTTTACAAAAAATGGTACAATAAGAAGTGTAGAGATGCCCACAGCAGCTTATTAGCTGCTGTGAAGGCCCGGAACTCCGATGCCATAAGGACGACAAGGCAATGCTATAAGCGTACCATTCAGGCTGCTAAGCGTGAATGGGATGACTCTTATTGGCTTGATCTCCTAGGTGCATGCGACTCCCCCAGTCTAACGGATTTTTGGTTTATTATAAGGAGGAGAAAGGACCCTGCCGCCCAGGTTCCAGTAAATCATGTCTCCGCCCAACTGTGGGTGGAATTCTACTCCGCACAGTTTAATGACCCAAACATAGCGGCAGTTCCTTCGATGGAAACTACACTGATGTGCCAACCCCCACATACTGGAGACAGACTTTTATTTTTGGAATCTGACACTACACTCGCTCTCGAGTCAGTTCAGCCGGGTAAAGCTCCTGGCATTGATGCTATTCCCGCTGACGTTTTTAAACTCAAACCTGACCTTTGGATCCCATATATAACCTTACTGGCAAATAACATAGCTGCAGGGGCCGAGATTCCTCCCTCATGGAAGGGTGCAGAAATTCTGCCAGTTTACAAGAAGGGTGACCGCTCCCTCCCCACCAACTATCGGCCCATTAGTTTGATCGATTCAATCCAGAAAATTGTGTCGAGAATGATCCTAGCAAGAATTCTGGATTGGATCGATTCAAATAACATACTTTCCCCTATGCAGGCGGGTTTCAGGTTTGGGACGAGTACAGTCGACCAAGTCTTCCGGTTTACATTACTCTTTTGGAAAGTGGTCTTGTTGGGTGGTGGTACGTTATATGCTGCTTTCGTTGACCTCAAGTCGGCCTTCGACTTGGTGCCAAGGAAGAAGTTGTGGGAGGCCCTTAACCGCATGGGATTTCCGCCTGAGCTTTTGATCCTAGTCCAGCGACTACATGAGGACAATTATGCCCAGGTTAGGTGGGGTAGCCAGGGGCAGGTGACCAAGCAATTCCCTGTACAACGTGGGGTGCGTCAAGGCTGTGTCCTGGCCCCCACGTTGTTTCTCTTATTTATTAATCAGGTCACACAACACTTTATCAACACACAGTCGGATGCTCCCATGCTGGGTGGTCGAAGGTACCCCATGTTGATCTTTGCAGACGACACCCTCCTGCTTTCTAAAACTAGAGCCGGGCTTCAGGTAGCCCTGAATAGATTTTCCGAGTTTTGTAGCAAGAATGACTTGCAAATAAATGTGGATAAAACCAAATTTATGGTCTTTTGCAAGAAAACTCCCCCTAAGTGTACCGTTTCTTTAAACGGAGTCCATATCGAGCAGGTCAGGGTTATGACATATCTTGGTGTTACCCTAGATCATCAACTCAGCTGGAACCCCCAAGTGGAAACGTCCAAACTTAAATTTAATAGGTTGGCTGGCTGTTTGCTCCATGAACAGAAGAACTCCCTTACTAGGTGTGTTAGCCCTGTGCTAAAAAATTTTGAGGTGAAGGTCATCCCCGCAACCCTTTATGGAGCAGAAGTTTGGGGTCATAAGAATCTCTCCAGTTTGTCAACTGCGCAGAACAGGTTCCTACGGAATCTGGTTAGTCTCCCTCAGTCCACTCCAACTAAACCTCTATTATTGGATCTTGGCTGCAGACCAATCGACGAGATGGCCCAGTATCGGGTGGTGGCCTTTTGGCGCCGCATCTGGACCACTCCTGAGCTTGGTCTGTTTACCCAAGAGTTGGAGGAGGTAAAACTCATGTGGGGGGCAAACAAAATACAATGGTTTTGTGTAGTTAAAAATGTATTGAATTTGATGGGTCTTCCGGAGCTTTGGTCCAACCCGGGGGGGGCAACTTTTCCCTCTAAACTTGAGTTTAAGGCACTCTTTTGGGCCTGGAGAAAATCTATCCTTGTAAACCAATCCCTGGATGCTAACATAACTGGCTCCTTTTTAGTGTTTAAGGCTGTTCCCTCATTAGAACAGTATTGGGACCTAATCACAAGTGTACCAGATCGTAAACTATACCACCAGTTCCGAATTGGCACCTTGCCCATCAATTCTTTTACAGCAAAATGGGACATGTCTACAGGAAATAAATGCCACTGGTGTGCAGACCAGGAGGAAAGTGTTGGCCACTTCTTCTTTGGCTGCCCTGCTTACCGTGCACCAAGAAGCAAGTGGTTAAGGCCGATCTGCTTGTCTCTGAACAGTGGTGGCTTTCGAGACGCACTCCACAAACTTCGTGTTATCAGATCAGAAACCGTAGTGGTAGGTGTTGCAAAATTTTTACGATGGGCCTGGCTGATCCGTTCCAAGAAATTGGGTATCCCTGTATGTTGAATGTCCTTCTATTAACTTGTATATAGCACCCTGTATTGTTCTTAGTGGTATTAATTCTTGTGCAAATTATCATTGTCCCATCTGTTTTTATATACATATGTCTAAAGTATCTTTTCGTTTTTAGGAATATCGTGTGTATAATATTATATTGCTGGAGTGTCTTTTTATACATTGTGTATGATTGTATTCTTGTCTTTTATGAATTTTTAATTCGAAATAAAGACATATCGAATCGAATCGATATAATTAATTTAAGTTAAAAAAAATACAATTTTATTTTTTAATACATATATATTAACGTAATATTAATAAAAAATATACAATATTTTTACCGTTGGATAGCAGGAGGGTAAAATGTAATATTACCACTCCAGTGAGTGCAACAGTAGGGAAAGCGTTGGAAAGCATAGAGGTACAAAATACTATTCCAACTCCAGTGAGTGCAACAGTAGGGAAAGCGTTGGATAGTGTAGGGGTGAAAATACTATTCCCACTCCAGAGAGTGCAACAGTAGGGAAAGCGTTGGATAGCGTAGGGGTAAAAAATACTATTCCCACTCCAGAGAGTGCAACAGTAGGGAAAGCGTTGGATAGCGTAGAGGTAAAAAATACTATTCCCACTCCGGTGAGTGCAACAGTAGGGAAAGAGTTGGATAGTGTAAGGGTAAAAATTACTATGAGTGCAACAGTAGGGAAAGCGTTGGATAGCGGGAGGGTAAAAATGACTATTCCCACTCCAGAGAGTGCAACAGTAGGGAAAGCGTTGGAAAGCGTAGGGGTTAAAATTACTATTCCCACTCCAGAGAGTGCAACAATAGGGAAAGCGTTGGATATTGGAAGGGTAAAAATTACTATTTCCACTCCAGAGAGTACAACAGTAGGGAAAGCGTTGGATAGCGTAGGGGTAAAAAATACTATTCCCACTCCAGAGAATGCAACAGTAGGGAAAGCGTTGGATAGCGTAGGGGTAAACATTACTATTCCCACTCCAGAGAGTGCAACAGTAGGGAAAGCGTTGGATAGCGTAGGGTTAAAAAATACTATTCCCACTCCAGAGAGTGCAACAGTAGGGAAAGCGCTGGATAGCGGGAGGGTAAAAAATACTATTCCCACTCCAGTGAGTTTAACAGTAGGGAAAGTAATGATTTCGTATATTATTAAAAATAAAATAAATATCAATACCAATAAAACATTAATTGAAATTAATAACCAATTTAAAATTATGTAATAATTAATTAGAAATACAAATACATATTAGTTATACAAAATTATAACCTATTCATAATTATTTAACAAGTAACTAATTTTCAATAACAACAACTAATTAATAATAAAAATTAATACTAAATAATAATTAACAGTAAATTAAATATCAATAGACAAAAAGTATTTTAAATATGTAATTAATCACTTACTAGGGATATCATTTTTGATTGTCGGAACTGTGACAAAGGTTTGGACATTCCTTGGCTCTCTGGAGTTTATAATAGTCTCTGTAGCATCAACTTTGGGAATGTTTTTATTAAGTACATCATAGATAATCTCCCACACAAAAATGAAATAAGAAATGCTCTATACACAACATACGATGAAGAAAGATCAAACCGGGAATCCCTTAAGATCACTGTTTCTACCTATCTGGCTTTTGACTTTTTAACTTCGCCTATCCCTCACTATTTGACACTCCCGATGAGCCATTGGGTGCGGGGATTATTATTCCGCCTAAGGGCAGGTTCAATTATATTTGCACTTTGTTTTCCCCTTGGCCATCAGAAAGAACTTGATTCCCTGCCTTGCCCGTGTGATGGCCTGAGCAGTCAATCTGCGATGCACTTTTTATTCTTTTGTAAATTTTATATGAAATATATTGAACTGGTTTTAATCCCGTATTTTAAAAAATTTAAACCTATTAGCTTGGAAAATGCATATCTAATGATATTAACTATAGATAATGATGAACTCATATTTCGCACTAGCACTTTCTTGCGTATAGCCGTCCGAGCTAGGCAGACTATGCTTGACCTATGAATTTGCATGTACTATGTGAACTCCTGGTGTTTCTTTTAATTGTTAACTGTTTTTGTGACTTGTACTTTTATGGATACTTTGCTATCCGAATAAAGTTTATTGAAATGAAAATGTAATTAATTACAATTACATTACTTCCCACCCTATTCCCCTATAAACCCACAACCCACTACAGAAAATACATTAATACAATTATCATAATTATCAAATATTTAATTAATACAAAATAATTACCAATTAATAAAAAATAATTGCCAATTAATAGAAATTAATTACCAATTAAAAATTAACAATAAATTGTAAATGAATACCAATAAATAAATAAAAATATTTAATTAATTACAATTAAATTACTTCCCACCCTATTCCCCTATAAACCCACCATCCACTACGGATCTAAAAAGCAAAATCTAATTAAAAATTAATAATAATTGCTAAAAATTAATATTTAATTTAATATAATTAAATTACGTCCCACCTTATTCCCCTATAAACCCACAACCCGCTACAGAATTAAATTACGGAAACATTCAATACCATAAAATTCATTACTTAAAATAAATTAAACATACATTACAAAAATTAATATACACTTTTCACACATATACTAACATACAAAACACTTAAAAAAAATCGATATTTTTAAAAATTCGATATATTTAATGCCTATATTGTATACTTCGATATTTTGACTTCTATATTTTGACAATCGATATTACTTACCTTCAATTCGATATTTTTAACCACTATATTGTGTCCATTAGATATGATGTCCATTATATATTTTGGAATAGATATTATGACTTTTTACCATTTAATTTATATTAAATTTAATTTAAAGGGGACCATTATAGACTATATTTTTATTTCACGTTCTCTCAATAGTCTGATTGGCCCTGAAGTGGTTCATGAAACCAACTTTAGTGACCATAACCTCATAGAAATAGTTTTAAAAGTTAACGCTGGCCTGGCTGTAACCCCTGGCCTGATTGGCCTATCCACCAAGGACAAAGGTTTGAGGGTAAAGTGGCGTAATCTCCCAATGGCCAAAGTGAATAAACACGTGGTGACACAGAATATTGCCATCATCTTGGAGCCCCCGTTAGATTTGGAAACATACCCCCCTAGTGGTGGCAGCCTACGACCAGATAAACAAATCAATTTTTACTACCATAGGAGATTTGGCGAGTACACCCAGGGGCGCCAAGCCGTGCTGGTTCAACAAAACATGTAGGTCTGCTGGAAATTATTTGCGGGAGGTCCTAAACACTGTGCCCAGTAACAAAGATAATATTAAGGAGACCAGGATGGCGTATAAACTTGCCCTGTGGAAGAGGAAGGCTGAGCTCAAAGAAGCTTCTTGGAGCGACTAGTGTCTGCATGCTTCGCCAGAGACTCCAGGGGTTTCTGGGCTACGTCAATGGAAGGCAACCTAACGTGGGCGCTCAAGATGACATAGGCTCCTCCATTCCTCCAACTGCATGGATTACACATTATCAAAAGGTGTATGCGCCTTTCTAAATACCTTGCTCCTACCCAGGGTGATGGGGATAATCTGTATCCCGTGGAGATTAGGTTTGAGTTTGATGAGGTATATAAGGCAGTCATGTGTAGCCCTTCCAACAAAGCCCCGGGACCTGATGGTATACCCATGGACCTTTATAAGGACGAACCCCATCTCTGGGCTACAGTCCTAATTAACGTTCTTAACGCTGTATCCCAACTAGGTCTTCCGCCGATTTAGAAATCTGCTACTATAGTGCCCATTTTCAAGAAGGGGAACCACAGGAACCGGCTTGCTACAGACCAATTTCCCTGCTATGTTCAGTAGTAAAAGTGGTAGGGCGTATTGTCATCCAGCGCGTCAAAGACGGGGCTCAGGAAAAAGACATCGTCTGCGACGTCCAATATGGGTTCAGGGAAGGGATGGGCACTGTTGAACAGTGCCTGAACCTAAATCTCATTATTGGGAAGTACGTTGTGGCGAAGCAGCGATCCATCTTCCTTGCATTTATGGATCTCAGCAGTGTTTTTGCTAGGGTGAACATGTCCAAGCTCTGGGACATCCTTGGAGAGATGGGTCTGACTGCCATCTTGATTAACTTTCTTAGAGCTCTGCATATGGATGTAAACACACATGTTAGATATGGCACAGATGGGGAAACCTCAGAATCCTTTAGCCTACCGCGCGGAGTCAGGCAGAGATGCGTGCTGGCCCCATTGTTGTTTTTATTATACATTAGCAGCCTGAACATTTGCTTGAGCGAAATTGGAGCGGATCTGCCGAGGGTTAAGACTAGTAGGGTCCCGTCTTTGCTTTATGCCGACAATGCCGTGTTGATGGCTCAAACGGCCAACGGCCTCAAACTCCTGGTCGACCGGTTTGTGATGTTCATGGCCGACTTGGACTTGGACACTAACATCTCCAAGACACACTATATGGTCTGTGGGAGGTCAGCTAAGACAAGGCCCATTGACATTAAAGGACAACACATAACCAGGGTCTCCACTTTTCCCTATCTGGGGATCTCTTTTGACCACAAGAGCAACTATCTCCCCTGTATATCTAGCCGTTATTCCAAATTTACCCAAGCCTGTGGAGCCCTATTTAGATTTTCACTGTCAGTAGGTATTAAGCCAATTGTGCCCTTGTAACAAATATATAAAATTAAGTGTCTCCTAGTTTTGCCATGTGGCTCGGCGATTTGGGGATATTGAAAGCCTAAGAGAATCCAGACGGAAGAGGACCTTGTAGGAAACTCCTGGAGCTGGGTCCAAACAGCCTTTCGTTTGTCATCCATGAGAAATTGGGGTTAAACTTTGTGAAGGATCAGGTCACACTGGATCCATTGCTATTATGGATCTCTGTCTGGGTGAATCTATGAATGTACTTAAATATGCAAATTGAATAGCACACCCTCAAATACAAAATGTGGACAATTTTCTGTGATGGTGATGGATAGTGCTACCATGGCATCACCCTTTCATCAAGCAACCAGCTGCTATAGTGGAGGCAATTAATGAAACTGACTATTATTGGTTGACACAAAGGGGCTATCAGCCAGACTCAAAATAGGAAGGCATGCATTACACAAAATATGCTCAGAACAGCAATGATCTCCATAGCTGTTTAAAAGATCAGGTTTTCTGATCCTTACTACTTTGGAAGATTGGTTCCTTTTCTGCTCTTTATGGTGCCAGGGACTATGCCCAGCACATACAAAGCGGGACAGGAGGACTTGGCAAATCCAAAGCGTATAAAAACTATTTTAACATTGATGGAATTAAATACTCTACAGCAGGCAGAAGCACTTATTGGTCAAGCTGGCAGGGTCCACCAGGAGGGTCCACCAGCTGGGAATAAACCATGCAAAACTATGTTTATGGCTATGGTAAAAGTATGGGTTAAGGCACGGGTACTCATAGTACGGGCCGCGGGCTGGCAGCGGCCTGGCAAGCCTTCCGTGGCGGCCCGCGGACCATGAGATATCGTACCCGTGTTTTCAAAGAGTGTCTGCAAACACTCTGCTGCTCTGTGGGGGCCAGGCGATTCATTCCAGCGAGGCCAGAGTGGAGCTGCAGGGGCGCTAAGAGGAGGTGAAATACAGCAAAGCCCCATTCTCATGCAAATGGTCTTTTTAAAGACCTGTGAAGTGCTCGGGTGGGGCTGCGTGTCTGTGCGCGCTGGGGAAGCAGGCTGGGGAAGCTGTCTCCGCCCGTGACACACAGGCAGGGTAGGGTGACTGAGGGAGGTAGAGGGACAGAGACAGAGGGAGGAAGGGAAAGGGAGGGAATACAGAGGGAGAGGGAGGGAAAGGGGGACCGAGAAATGGAGACAGAGAAAGGGAGACAGACAGAGGGAGGAGGGCGACAGACGGAGGAGGAGACGGAGTGAGGGAAGGGAGTGAGGGAAGGGAGTGAGGGAGGGAGCGAGGGAAGGGGAGTGAGGGAAGGGGAGTGAGGGAAGGGAGTGAGGGAAGAGAGTGAGGGAGGGAGTGAGGGAAGGGGAGTGAGGGAGTGGGGGAAGGGGAGTGAGGGGACGGCGGGAGTGAGGGAATGAGGGAAGGGGAATGAGGGAAGGGAGTGAGGGAAGGTGAGTGAGGGAAGGGGAGTGAGGCAGGGAGTGAGGTAATGGTAGTGAGGGAATGGGAGTGAGGGAAGGGGATTGAGTGAAGGGGAGTGAGGGAAGGGGAGTGAGGGAGTGAGGGAAGGGGAGTGGGGGAAGGGAAAGGAGTGAGGGAGTGAGGGAAGGAAAGGGGAGCGAGGGAAGGGGAGTGAGGGAAGGGAGTGAGGAAAGGGGAGGGAGTGAGGGAAGGGAGTGAGGGAAGGGAGTGAGGGAGGGGGTAAGGGAGGGGGTGAGGGAAGGGGAGTGAGGGAGGGAGTGAGGGAAGGGGAGTGAGGGAGGGAGTTAGGGATGGGGAGTGAGGGAGTGAGGGAAGGGGAGTGAGGGAAGGAGAGTGAGGGAAGGGAGTGAGGGAAGGAGAGTGAGGGAAGGGAGTGAGGGAAGGGGAGGGAGTGAGGGAGGGCGTTAGGGAGGGGGTGAGGGAAGTGGAGGGAGGGAGTGAGGAAGGGAGGGGTTGAGGGAAGGGGAGTGAGGGAGTAAGGGAAGGGGAGTGAGGGAAGGAGAGTGAGGGAAGGGGAGGGAGGGAGAGAGGGGAGTTAGAGAGTGAGGGAAGGAAGTGAGGGAGTGAGGAAAGGGGAGTGATGGAAGGGGAGTGAGGAAGGGAGAGAGAGAAGGGGAGTGAGGGAGGGAGAGAGGGAATAGGGGGAAGGGAAGGGAAGTGAGGGTGAGGAGAGGGAAGGGAGAGGGAAGGAGAGGGAGAGGGAGTGAGACAGTCAGAATGAGGGAGAGATAGGGAGAGAGAGGGAGTGAGAGGGAGTGAGACAGTCAGAGTGAGTGAGACAGAGGGAGACCGGGGAGGGAGAGAGGGAGAGAGAGGGATGGAGGGAGGGAGGCAGAGAGAGAGAGAGATAGAAGGAGGGAGACAGAGAGAGGGAGAGAGAGAGGTGTGTATGTCTGGTAGCTCAGTGGACGAAGGCGTCTGCTGCAGGGACCTGTGTTCAACCTCATGGTCACAGTTTTTTTTGTTACTCTACCCCCGCCCCCTCCCCCACTGACCCCGCCCCCACCGGTGCGGCCCTCGGACACAAACCACACTGTAAATTTGGCCCCCGAGAGAAAGTTTGTGAGTACCCATGGGTTAAGGCATCTGTTTGTGAGATGACAACCTGGCTCACGTGCATGAGTAATGTTATGTATGAATTCTGATGGCTGATAAACTGATGTGAGGGGTCACTTCTGAATACAAAGAGGCAATGATTGTCTACTATGTGTAGGGTTGTTATTTTTAACACAATATGGGTGGTTGTCTAGAACTACAATGGTATGGTTACTTCTCAATTAACATGTGGCACATCTATTGGGTGGATCCAGTTCAAAAGATTCCTTGATCATGTTGAAAGCTTACTTTGGAAAAGGGCACCTGGGCTCAGGAATTCGACGTACACCAACATAATTAGGATACAACTAAGATTGCACTATGCAAGCATGCAATCACTCTGTGTTGTCCTGTCGCTAGTGTTTAAGATTCATACGATCTACAAAATGTATTACTGTGACTGTTCTAGAAGGCTATACTATTTGGTGTTTCAAGCAAAAGAGGGTTAGTAGTTACAGATGTTGACTTGGTAGATGTTATGTGGGATGACAAGCAAAAGTGAACGTGATACAATGGTATTCTGACCAGTATTTAGCATGCAAACACAGGAAATACGTATTTTTGCTTGTGACAGCCTTGGTTGTGTACAACTGTATGATGCTCTAGCACTTGCTCAATGACTAAAATTTACACCGTTGCGACCGGTAAACCGCTATTCTATGACGTTACAGGTGCTTGGTGAGCGACCCACAAAAGCAGTGTCGCTGTTTCTTGAATGAAGATGATGTTGAGCCCAAGGGACATGTCCTATCCCATTGTGACCATCTAAATGTGTTAAGGGATTCAAATTCATTTTGCAAATATATGATGTCATACATGACGTATTGGAGATAAAAGGGAACACTGTAATAATACCTTGGATTTTTAAAAATGGTTATGTGTGTAATCAGATTTGTACTACATTTTATTACATATTTATAAACCAAACTATCTTTGGAATTGATATATAACTTATCTTCTTCTGAAGGATGAAAGGCTCACTTGGCCTTGTTGGAACTCCAACGTGTAACAGAGCATGTGTAAGGAGCGAACATTTAACTCTGTGTGATATTTAGTTCGCTAATATGTTTCTATTGCCTTAAATGAATGTCTGGTGACAAATTACCACATAATTTCATATAAATTAATTTCGCTTAGCACTATTGCAAGGTGTTCTCGCATACAACATTTCTGTATGCAGAATTCCAGCTAGATTAATTATGTGCAGATTTAATTTGTGCAGGTGTATCACACTGGAAATCCGGGAAAAGTCAGCAGGTGAGCAAAGAATCATACGCATTAAATGTCTCCCTGCTACCACAAAATGAGAGCAAGTGGTTTCCACTGTAAAAAGCAAATTCAAATATGTCACACTAACTCTCACTCCGCCATGTACCTTATGTAAATCGCTTGTAATACAAAGCCGACCAGACAGTGTTTTACAAGTTTGAAATATAAAATCACAGCATCTATACAAAACATGTTGCACAAAAAAACACGTGTGCACCATTATCAAACGGAGATATGTATAATTATAAATTAGCCGTCGTCCACATAAAAAAATTCTGACTACCACTCAAAAACCTAATTTTCAGAAATTAATATTCATATACTCTTTTTGCCCACAGGCGTCCGTCTAGATTACCCCTGTTGTCAATGCCCCTAGCTACAGAATCAAGTATATCAGTAAATGATATAATACATAATAAAAATAGTGCAAAGTAAATCATAGTCACAAATGTAAGTGTTCAAATAGCTTAATTGTCGTGAACCCATTTACTTCTTCCCTTCCTCAAACTCAAAAGCCCCCAACTAAATCCAACTCAATCTCATTAATAAGGACACTGTGCAGCAATATGCTATCCTCGTCTGCTGTCCACCCACCCCCCTAATTATCACTCATCTCGGAAATACCCAACTCCCCCCTCTACCTCACTATTGCCTAAAGGGCACAAATGTCTCAAATACCAATACCCAGATTACTCGTCCCACCACCATAAAGCAAACAAATACTGAAATGTACAGATGCCCTATGGAATGCCAGAAATACCCTTCTTGGGAGGGTTTTGCTTCCCTTATTGATGTTGCTGGAAGAGCCGATCTCCTCCAAGGCCTGCTAGGAGGATGAGGGCCAATTGGAAGGGAGGGGGCAGTGACCGGCACCACTGCTGGCTGGTGGTGGCAAAAGGTGGCTATGCAACTGCCTCAGAATTATCTGGTGTAGGGAAGTTGTATTTACCTCTAGTAGTGCAAATATTCCAACTTTTCCTTGCGCCGCCTACTTGGTAGGCGTGCGGACTGCATGTGTTGCCTGGTGTATTGGGTTCCCAGTAGGGATGACCTCAGCCATGTCCGCCAGTGCAGTGGGCAATCATCAGGTCTGTGTGCATCTTAATGCCACATCTCCTTGCAGTTCTAGATTCATTTTACGGAAGACAAACAACACAGGTAAATTGTCACTGATTGTGGTGAGATGGTCACCAACAACTACAGCACCTGGTACAGACACTTTGAGATTTCAATCAACGTAATACCATGCACCTGCATCGCTGTATTTGCTGTGACACCTACTCAACGGGGACTTTTTCCCTGAGTTATACACACCTAAGAAGTTTATGGCTGTGCTTGATCAGGTAACTATTCCCCAAAGTCCATCTCTGCCTCTGCCATAGTGATGTTACTGTTGGTAGTGGAGTGGAGTTCCCTTCATTGCAGCATTCTGATGGCAGCCACAACTATGAAATCATGGCAAGTAGTGGCTGTACTAGCTGTGCCTGTATTAGCAGAAGGGTTTTTTCCAGTTGGAGTGGTAGTGGGAATCTTCAATGTAGTGCTCACAACAAATGTGGGTGTTGCTGATTTTGTTAAATGTCCACTTGAAGGCTGACTTGAAATTGACAGGGAAGCTGTCAAAGGGTTGATAGGGGGTCTGCCTGTAGCCCCAGATACAGTGGTGGTGAGGGTGATGTGTGGTGTTGACCATGAGGTGCTTTTGGTAGCAGTCATTTGGATGACCTCCCCCGGCCTGCGTCTTGCATTGTTTGGGGGTGCTTTGTTTCTGGATGGTCAGTCTGGGTCTCTACCGATGCAGCATCACACGGGTGATACTGATTGCGCGGTTACTGAACGGAAAATCCCAATGAGATTTTTGCAGATATGGAACTGATAATCACATCAAATGAATGCGATACCAAGGGTCTATCGATTAACTGTTCTTTATCAATAACACAGTAGCAAATTACAAGTAATGGAGCCCCATGTCTTGAAACTCTGCAATTCTCAGATGTATATTTTTTTAAGTCAGTGGGCGTTTTCACGTATTCAAAAATGCTATTTTTTGTTACTGATTACAAGTATTATTTCTTTATTTTCATACAGGCTAAAATCAACATGAATAAGCCCTTACAAAAAAAAGCAACGATTGAATACATATATCCTTCATACAGAGGGTTAGGCACACCTTCAAGACGCTGCTGCGGTCCTTACACAGGGAAATGTTTGTGTGCCCTTATTTACTCTCACAGTGTTTTGGCTGCAGAGTGCACAAATGCCTAAAGAACGGTTTATCATATATAGCTCAAGGCGCAGAGATGCTATATCATAACAGGGATCAGTCTGAAAATGCAAACAAAAAGAATTCTTTTCGTGGTTTCTGTAAACGGAAACAACTGAAAAACGTACACTATTTACTTTACTTTTTGTAGTCACTATTTTTCTGAGCCATTTATACATTTGTTAAACATTTAATGATAGTTACCTAACACATATGAAAGACTTTGTAATTGAACAAAATATCTAGCTATAATTATCAGGAGACAGAAATATCGCAAAAAGAATATTGTTATACAAAAATATTGTGATGAAGAAATATCATTGTCAAGAATATCTTTTTTTCAGGTAAGTAATATTGTTAAGAATATTGTTGTTAATATCGTTTTCAATAATATAGCTGTAAAAAATATAGTTTTTACATTATTTTAATGTTTTGGTTTATAAATAGATGTTATGTTATACTACCATTTGTTTAATTGTTATTATTTTTTTAAATAGTTTGTACTTTTAAGTGATTTCGAATTTTTAATTTACTAGCTAATAGTAATTTATACTGAGGTAACAGGTTGGATTTGTAGGGGGATAGGGTGGGGAATTAATTAAGTGATAATTCTTTTTTCATTAATTAATCATTTTTAGATAAGTATGTGATTGATCTTAATTGTGTATAATATGTAATACTGAAGTAGTTTACTTAAATTTTAGGCGTGGGGTGCTATGTTTGTATGGGTATAGGATAAGAAGTTAATTAGGTAATAATTAATAATCAATTAATGTTTAATTTATTATTAATGACTTAATTCATTATTTATGTAAATTGTGTTATAATCATATATTTTAGTTATATTTTAAGTGTGGTTTGCTGGGTTTGTATGGGTATGGGGGGATGTTAATTAAGTAATAATTAAAAAATAATTGTTAATTTATAATTACATATTTAGTTGAATAATAATTGTGTAAATTAGGTAATAGTTATATATTTTAGTTTTATTTTAGGTGTGAGCTGCTGGGTGTGTAGGGTGGAAAGTTAAGAAATAATGATTAACAATTAATTATTCATTTTTAATATTATGCAATTGATTATTAATTATGTGAATTGTGTTTAAGTTATTTACTTCAGTTATATTTTAGGTGTGGGTTCCTAAGCTTGTGAGGGTATAGGGTGGCACATTCATTAAGTACTATTTAAATAAACATTATTTTTAATTGAAATTTGATCATTATATTGTTTATGAATTTTGTAAATTGGTCATTTGTTTTTTACATATTATATATATGAACTTATGTATATGATGTTCAGTAATAATGTTTATATTTAGAGTTTTATATTTTTTCTAAATTAAGATAGTTATTCAAATATGTGATGTGTTTGGAGTGAAGTAGTTTACCTACTGCTGCATTGACTGGAGTGGGAATAGTAAATCTTACCCCCACCGAAGTCCAACGCTTTTCCAACAGTTGCACAGACTGGAGTGGGAGTACTAAATCTTACCCCTCCAAAGTCCAACGCTTTCCCTACTGTTACACAGACTGGAGAGGGAACAGTAAAGGTTCCAGCGCTGGGCGATACTAGAGAAAAAAAGACAGAAACTTAAGGGAAAAGTAATGTCTTTAGTTGTTTTCGAAAGGCAAGGTGGTTAGATTACCTGCCCAGGTGCAGAGGTAGAGTTTTCCAGAGTTTGGCAGTGTTGTACGAGAAAAGCGGGCCTCCACTTCTGGCCTTCTTCATCCTGGGGACCCCATCTAAATGAAGCTATCCGAGCGCAGTTTCCTATTGGCCTTATAGGGGGGAATCATGGCTGAATTTATCGGTGGCCCATTCCCTTGCAGGGATTTATGGACAATGCAAAGGGGTTTAAAGCTGATTCTTTCCAGCACCGGCAGCCAATGAAGGGAGTGTAGTGCAGGTTTTGCTGAATGTCGATTGGAGACTCCCATCAGCAGTCTGGCTGCACAATTTTGTACCGTCTGAAGCTTTGTGACTACTGTAATTGGGGCACCCAGATATAAAGCGTTGCCATGGTCTATCCTGGAAAGTATAAGCCGTTGGATTAGTACTTTTTTGCTTGAAAGGGGAGAATAGAAGCACTTTACGGGCCATTCTGAGTAGGCCAAAACATATAAATGTATGTAAATGTGAATATATGTATGTTTGTATGTATAATGTGCTTTTTTATAGTAGTACAATTATATAATGGAAAATATATAGTTTTAAAAATGGTATTACTTTATATATATATATATATATATATGCATATATATATATAAACATACACATATGTGTGTGTTTATATGAGTCTACATTTACATATATATATTATTAAATACTAGTGAGATTTATTTAATATTTTATATATATTAAAATATTTAAGATTTACTACCTTAAATTATATATGTATATATTAAAAAACAATATTTTTGAATATTTTGTAACTATAATTGTGTAAAAGATAGTGGTTTCCGATATTTTTGTACTTACCATTATAAGAATAAGGAAACAATATTTTTGTAAATGATATTTTTGACACTATATTTGTGTGACACAAAATTTTTTATTCCAATATTGTGTCAGTGATCCAAAAGACTCATATCTCTTCTTATATGACAAGTGAGTGAGGTCTGATGTGCAATTGCTGGGTGTGTTAGCAGGTAACAAGGCGCAAACAAGTATTGCCAATAGATCTGACTATTTAAGTGAAAGTCCTTCTTTGTTTGGCAAGTTTGTGGGTTTGGTTATGTGGATTGGTGTTCTGTCTATCTCGTTTTTGGGTGGGTGTATTGTTGTTTGTATGGGTGCTTAGTCCTAATGTAATATGTGCACTAGTATTACTAGTAAATCTTGGCATATGCATAACATCAACACTGCTGTCCGAAGTCTGGTCTTGTAAAATTGGTGTAATCTGTAAGCATACATCCAGACATTCATTTATTATACCTTCACCCACTGGTCCATATATACAGTCATTACTTTAACCATTCACTCATCCATCCATCCGTTCATACATTTACTCATTAATTAACTATCCAGCTCTCACTCATTCATTCAACTACTGCCCGTCATCACATTCACCCACTCACCTATTCATGCAAGTCCACACACAAGCCTTTTGATCAGTGAAGACGTACTTTCACTTATATAATTCACTGACCAATTGATTTTTCCTATGCCTGTTTATGCTTATGAAAGCTTCCGTAGCTTTCATAGGACGTAGGGCCCATAGATCTTATGGAGGGTAGGCCACAGTGCATAACGATCAAAAATAAATACCTTCCCAAGCGAGTTTAACTAAGTTGGAAATCGCACAGAACAAGAGGATATTCATATGTTCAAAGATTGGTGCATTATCCTCACATGCATTGTCTTAAGAAATATTTTAAAAAAATTAATGTGACAGAGAAATAATTATAGTGCTTTCATTGTCAAGAATATTTTTTCGGCCCAACACCGGTCCATATAAGCTATTAGTATACATGGGGAAATTACTTATTTTCAATTAAATATCACAAATGCTTTAAGGTGGAATGACAAGTGGAGGGGGAGCAATGATCAAAGTTGGGGCAAAGTCTGGCTAAGATCGATACTCTGGATATCCCCCAACTGTTCATTGACTCAGGTTTACTCCTTACTCTTGTGGCTGCCAAGGATGATCCAGAGTCGAAGGTAAGTTAAAGAAGACGTTTATTTCCATTTGGAATTTCCCAAGGCAGAGGCCAGATTCCCTCACAGTCAGCCTCACAGTAACTGTCACCCTTGGAACGCTCCCACATTATAAACCATGCAGAATGTGGCAGAAACTCTACATTCCTTTGACTAATTCCACACAGGACAAGACACAAACACGAGATCACAACACATCTTTCCCCTTTACATCCACCACAAATACAACAGTGAAACATACAACACTAGACAACACAGAAAACAAATAAGCAAAATTCACGCTAAAGCAAAAATGCATCATTGAGTAAAATCTCTCAACTACTCAGGTGCTCTGCACACCCTAGGATTCCTTGGAAAAGAACTCTGCACACCTTCACCACTAGCATCACCAGTACCTAATAAGGAAGAACAGCTGGCTATACCTAATGAGGAAGGACCTCTGGCCCGCGGTTGAGGAGCATTCATGTCATGATCACTCAAAAGCATCAAAGTGTTATTCTTTTGCTCATTAATGCCGCAGCCCTGACAACCACTCAAGTCCACACGTCTGTTATTCCAACTTTCTCCATTCCCAAGCAACACCAAAAAATGTCGCACCTCCATTATCCTAAATGGACCCTTGAACTTGGAGAACCCACCTCCCCTCTGAGGACTCAGAATTTCGACCCAATCACCAATATGGACACATGCGTTGTTTTTATTCTCATAGTCTGACTCCATGTATCCCTTCACCTCACCATTAAACCATGTTTTATCCTTCATTCAAGCCGGTAACGACTTAAAACCTGCCACCCTACCTCTCATCAATTTAAAAGGGGACTACTGGGTTGACTCATGTATGCTTGTGACATGCGCATAAACCTTGTCCGACACCATGTTGCCTACATCATGCCCACCTGCCATCTGGATGCACCCTTTCGCTAATCTAATTGCCCTCTCCATGATACCATTTCATTGCGGATTGTAAAAGGAAGTGCAGTTGTGTCGAATACCAAACGACTCCAAAAATAAAACACATCTCGGCAGAGACGAGCTGTGTACCACTGTCCATCATGATTACACAAGGTACACCCTCATTCTGAAAGATCTCTCTTAATGCATGAATAGTAGATCTAGTAAGTTGATTTCCCTTAAAAAATTAACGAGGCGCCACTTTGAGTACACATCTACCACTACTATGGCATGTCTCATGTCAAGGCTCAACTCGCGCATTGGCCCTATAAAGTCCAAACTCAAAGTGTGCCATGGACTACCCGAATCCAAAATGTGTCCCAAGTCCATCTTAGCACCCACCTTGAGCCTCTTCTCTCCCTCCTTACACACCCCATACTCGACCCATCTATCCACTTGCTCGTACATTCCAGACCACCACCAACTCTCTTTCAACCTTTTCTTTGTTCTAGAATGCCCCAGATTCCCTTCATGTGCTATGGATATCAACCTGGACCAGAAACCCATGGGCGGCATGAACTTCTCGCCTCTCATCAGTACCATGTCATCACCAACTGATGATTCTTCAAGAATTTTGAGGTAGGGCCTAAAAGAGACTGACACAGTATTCTCTCTTCTCCCGCCGTCTCAACAACCGCTTGACCTTATCAAGTACAGTATTCATAGTCATAGCTTCGATCCACTCTGCCTTGGTAACAGCAACCACACTATCCAACTCCAGCACATCATGCACAGGCCCAACAGCTCCCTCCTTCTCCTTGGACATGATAGCTGGACCATCCACAACCTTCCAATCCAAAGAAAACCTTGACAAACAATCAGCCTGGCAATTTTGTCACCCTGGTATGTACTCCACTACGTAGCGTAACTCTTGAAGTCTAGATGCCTACCTTGTCAATCTTGCTGAAGTATTGCTTGCCCCACCTGCCAACAGAACCCTGACCAAGGGCTTGTGGTCAGTGTGAATGAGGAATTTTGTTCCCCAGAGATTGGTCCTAAAATACTCTGCACACCAAGCCGCAGCTAGTGCTTCGCACTCAATTACAGAATAGTTCCTTCAGATGTGGTCAGTGCGAGCGAAGATAAAAGCAACAGTCCTCTCACCTTCAACAAGAAGCTGCGACAGGACTTCACCTATCCCTGTGGCACTTGCATCCACAGTAAGTACTGACTTCTAATTTGAATTAAAAAGGGCTAAAATTCCTGCATTGCAAATTTCCTTTTTGATTGACTCAAAGCACTGTTGCTGCTCTGCTCCCCACTCATATACTTTGCAACAAAGAAGGTAACCCACACTTCTAATGGTTTAACACCATTCTGTTTGCGGTGAACAGATAAACAAAACTTAATATGTTTATCAAGGCGATTATTTGCGCCGTTTTTATTTTTCAAATTTTGTAGAAAAATTGTATGTGTGTACAGAGAAATCACACTGCCATTTGCATAATGACCGACCAAAATTAACTACACCAGTCATAAATTTACAAACATAAACAATATGAAAAAACAGTGCGTGAACAGTTTTATATATACAACCAAGTGAACATATATCATGAACGTGGGGAGGGAAAGATGTCCAATTATTTTTTCAAAAAAACATCAACAAACGCAATTAAGCAAACTTTTTCAAACCATAAAGCAATTATTGCCCAAGGAGCAGCCTTTCAATGAATCTGCATGAAAAACAAAAATAACCTCTCGGAAACAATGTTTGTAAGGTTATAGATTCCCAAGTGTTTTAGTGTATTTCCAAACTTAGGACGTAATCCTGTTCGCCTACGCGTTTCGAGTTTGCAGGGTATCTTCACAAACTCTCTTCAGGGCCAAATGAATTCTTTCCCCTGTTTCTCAACCTATTAGTGAAAACACAAATAATTTCGGACACTCATTATAAATTGCTCTCCCAAGCCCACTCGTACCCTCTCCTATGTACAACTTAAAATTAGGGAAGCATACCTCCGGGGACTTGAGGTAAAATCCGTATGTCCGGAATGTAACGGCAGGATTTTTCAAGTCTGTGCGTTTTCTAAAAAGACACAAGTAGTTGTGTCAGAAAATGTGCTATTCCTGATTATTAGCCAGCTCATTATGACCGTAGAAGCAAACCAACAATTCCTACCTGGATACGTAATTCGGGAGGAATCAAGTGGATTCTTCAATTCTGTGGTCAGTGTTTGGCGTTAGTTCGATTCGCAACCTTTTTGTCGAGGGAGGGTCCTGCAGCGGACCGTTGTCCCTTAACTGATCCTTATCTTTATCTACAAATGAGAAAAGAAGGACCGGGCGCCCTTGTTTAGAAACACACCCGTTCGGTAGTCTATGGGTTGCGCGGCTCGTCTTTTGACAGCACGTACCTGCTAATGTGTCAGCATGTTCCACTTCCTCATTCCATCAGTTAGTGTGAGCGGCATACAGCTCCAACAGTCTCTCTAAGAGGCTCGCTGTTATGTAGCCAATCACGGGAGGAAAATTTTGGAAACCATCCGTGGTGCATTGTGGGACCTGTAGTTGAATTGCCTGTGAGTGAACTTCAAAGTCATACAATTTTTCTACAAAATTTGAAAAATAAAAACGGCGCAAATAATCGCCTTGATAAACATATTAAGTTTTGTTTATCTGTTCACCGCAAACAGAATGGTGTTAAACCATTAGAAGTGTGGGTTACCTTCTTTGTTGCAAAGTTAATTGGGCCCTTACCCCACTTCTGTCCGCGTGGGCCAAACTCCTTTTTATTACATACCCCACTCATATACAGCACCTTTCTTTAACAAAGTTCTTATACAGCCCGTCTTATCACAGAACCCTTTCCCAAACTTAACATAGTATTCAATAAGGCCCTAGAACGACCTCAACGTGTCCTTATCCGTAGGAGCCAGGGCCATTTCAATAGCTCTCAAGAGATTGTCTTTAGGTTCGACTTCTTCTGCAGTGATGCCGTAACCTAAGTAATTCACATGCTCAAAATTGACACTTATCTTGGTGAAGAGTCAGACTAGCATGCTTCAGCTCATGCAGTGCCTGCCTGAGTGTTGAATTATGCTGATGCACCATATCTCCAAAGATCAGAATGTCATCTTGAAAATACAAAATGTTCTTCATACCTTTAAATATCTCACTCATAATCCTTTTGTAATATGCTAGCAGCTGAGTCAAGTTTCGAGAAATACCTACCACTACTCAAAGCAAACACCAACTCATTTATGTTGGGCAGAGGGAAAGTGTCATCTGCCACATTTTCATTTAGAGACCTCAAGTCTACACAGAATCTGTAAGGACCATCTGATTTGTCTGTGATCACCACTGGAGAAACCAAACTTGAAGGCTCTACCGGCTCAATCACACCATTCATGAGTATATCATGTAATAACTCCTTCACAGCATCTGGAGCAACTAGGGGAATTCTTCTCACCTTGGTTGCACAGGAATCGTATGAGGCTTTAAAATAATTTTGTGAGCATATCCTTTAAGGAGGCCCAAGCCCTCTTTAGCTTCTAACAATATATCAGCAAGTGATATATCATCAACTACCATCACTTGTTGGGTACTCCTGGGATTGATTATTATATGCAAATCATATTGATGCATCCAGCCTAGGATCGGTGGTCCATCTTCCGCAACATACATCCTACCCATGGTTGTTCTATTTTCTAACTGCATGTCAGCATCCATAAAACCCATTAAGTTTATGGTCTCACCTTGATACCCACACAGTTGGATGTCAGTGGGCAACATCTGTTATGTTATGTTATCAGCACTTTTATAGCGCACAGCTGCCCCAGCAAAGGGGCGTCCCGGCGCTTTGGACAGGCATAAAAGACATAACACAAAAGACATCAGAGAATCAGAGAGTAGGAAAGCGAAATGCTAAAGTACAGAAGGGAACAAATGGGTTTTAATAGCCCTCCTGAAGTCAAGCAACTCATCCACTGCACGAATTTGGGATGGAAGTGAGTTCCATAATTTAGCAGCTAAAACACGGAAGGATCGTCCTCCGGCTCGGCAGAGCTTGAACCGCGTGACCACAACCAGGTTTTGACCCAAAGACCTCAGTGAACGAGAACATAGGGAATGAGAAGATTCTCAAGGATCTGGGGGGAGGACAATTTGAGGATCTTAAAAGACAGACATAGGGTCTTAAAGTCAATCCGTTGCGCCATGGGCAGCCAGTGTAGCTTCCAGATAGTTTCTTTCACGGAGCAGAACCTCGGTAGACCCACCAGGGCTCTGGCAGCAGCATTTTGAACACGCTGCATCCGGGCAACTTCCGCCTGATTGGCCCCCAACAGGAGCGAACTGGCATAGTCAAGCTGTGATAAAATAGTAGCCTGCATAATCAGCTGCCTAGTAGGGGCATCAAAACATTTCAAGATGGGCCTAAGCCCTCGCTAAATCCCGAAACAAGTAGCTGCCACTTTTTTTGTGTGGCTGCAGAAGCTGAGGGCAGAGTCTAGCCAGACACCTAAGTTTTTAACCTCCGAAACCGGAGTTGGAGTGACACCTAGCTCTGAAGGCCACCACTTTTCACCCCAAAGGTTACTATGTTTGCCCACGATCAGGACCTCCGTCTTCTTAGCATTGAGCTGAAGACAGTTAGCTGTCATCCAACCCGCTACTGCTAAGAGACCGTCCCAAAACCTGGGGGCATCAAGGTCGGACCTCCCACTCAGTGTCACCGCCAGCTGCATGTCGTCAGCATAGGAGACCATAGCCATGTCCCAATGTTTGGCGACCGCAGCCAGCGGCTGCACATAAAGATTAAATAATGTGGGGATCAGTGCCGATCCTTGAGGCACTCCCAGTTCGAGCGGGTAGGATTTAGACTCAAAGGGTGGGGTTGCAACCCTGAATGAGCGATCGGCTAAAAAAGACCGAAACCAGTCCAATGCTATGCCAGAGACACCAGCCTCTTCCAGACGTTGCAGCAGAATCGTGTGTGAACCCGTATCAAACGCGGCACTGAGGTCAAGTAACACCAGTGCCGCAGTCTGACCGGAATCAAGCACGGACCGCAGATGTTCCATCATCGAGAGTAAAGCTGTCTCGGTGCTGTGGCCAGCGCGAAAACCATTCTGGGAGGGATCCAAGATTTTAGCCCTCTGTAGATGTTCAGATAGAAAACCATTGACATGGGCCTCGGCAACCTTCGCGACCCACTGGAGCAAAGTGATTGTTCGGTAATTCTCCAGTTTGAGGGGGTCCAACGTGGGTTTCTTTAGAATCGGGGTGACACAGCCTGTTTCCATTTAGTTGGAACAGTACCTGAGGAAAAGGACAAGTTGATAAGATGGCGCACAGGAGGGAGAAAGAGAATAGATGGTTCCCTAAACTGCGCCGGTCTGAGAGGGTCGGCAGGAGACCCAGATTTTACTTTAGTAGCCAACCTATTAAACACCTCCTCCGACAGGCCAGGGAGAGTCGAAAGAACCACATTCGTGGAGGGGTTGGATCTCAGAGCCTCGCTCGAAGGGATAGAGCTAGGAAAAGAACGATAGATAGCCTGAACCTTTTCATACTCTTTCCAATTCTCCAAGAACATGCTCTTTGGGATAATGGTATACATTGACCCACAATCAACCATCAATTCGACTTGTTTGCCATTGATAATTAAGTATGCACAAGGTCTAATCAATGTAGGACCTACCCCCTCCACACAAAGTATGCGATCATCACTACCGCCACACTCTTCTTCAACTGCAGCCACCTTGGATTTGATACTCTGCCTAGACACATTGGCAAAATGGCCTCTTTTACCACATTTCCTGCAATCCTTATTTAAGGCTAGACATTTCTTTTAGCCTGCTGTGTGGTACGTGCTGCCACACCTGTATCTGTTGGGCTGTTTTGGTCTAGAATAAGTGGTAGAAGATTTGGTCACCGCGTCAACTTTTGATCCTGCTTTAGTGACACTCATTACTTCCCTCACTAACCTTGCTTTCCTTATATTTCTTTCATACATAGCTGTGATTTCTCAACAACCTTGGCCATGTCTACGGCATCTCTCAGTGATGGATTTTTGGCTGCCCATTGCCGTCTTGGATTTTTTTATTTCTGCATTGTACTACTAACTGATTGCATATCAACTCATCAGACATCACCCCAAACATGCGTTTTACTAATAACTTTCTCAATCTGGCCACAAATTCATCAATGGTTTTATTTTCTGTTTGGGGAGATGTATAAAATTTGAATCTATTCATGACTACATTAACTTCCTTAGCAAATATATGTTGTGATCTTTTCTTTGCTTCAACATATACATCTGTAATAGCAACTCCTTTGGTTTGTCTTCAGACTGGTATATACTTAAAAATAAGTTGATCCTCCTTGTCCAAAGTGTTTAGTAACAAAGCTTTCATTCGCGCAGTACTAGATTTTTGCCCATCTAAAACTTCTATGTATGTCTTAAACATTTCGGCCCAATTCTCCCATTCCACATCATGAGGACCAGATTGAATTAAGAACAAGGGAGACATGTTTATTGCACAGCGAGACAAGGGTTACAATTCTATTGATGAGACAGTCAAAGTTGCTAAATAATATGAAAGGTAGCACTTAATATAAATGTTGAAGATACACTTGAAACTTTAGCATATGTGTCTATGAAGAAGAGCCATGTGGCAGGTAATGAGTAGCTGACACACATAGAAGTTATTGTGAGTGTCGTTGAAAGAACTGTAAAGGATATATCAAGGTAAACAGTATTTTATGTAGATTATATGGATCAAGATTGGCAATGAGTTGCTGACACACTTAGGAGTTAGCTTGTGTGTCGCTGTAAAGGTTGTAAATAGTATGCACATGTAAATACTTTGATACGTAGATGATGTGGATCAAGCTTGAATGCCTGCAACACACTTTGAAACAGCGTGTGTGTCACTGAGATAAAATAATAATGGGGCCATTACACACAAAAGCGTGCACACGATGAGTGCATGGTGAAACACACCTAGGACGCTGGTGAAAGATCTTTGCTCCATGATCAAAGCGTGCACATCACTGAGTGCACTGTATAACAGAAGGAGTAAGGCATAAACAGTAAGGCATCAGGGGTGGCGTTAAAGGTATGAGCGTGCCTGTGCACCAATTGCCGATTCCCGCTGAGGCTCGCAATGGAGCGCGCGCGCACCAATTTCCGATTCTCGCTCAGGGGCTCGCCCTGTAGGTTTAGCCCAATATGCCTGGAGCTCCGCTGTAAGCACAGTGGAAATTCTGAAAAGAGCTGCACAGCCTCGGGATGACTCCATGAAGATCCCCAAAGCTGAGTCGACAAGTCGTTGGGATACACTTGGAACGCCGTATCTTCCACTTGAGTTAGTCACTATCTCTGGGTTGAGAGAAAAGGGTGGCTAACTCGTGGCCAAATTCTTGTCGCTGCCAAGGATGATGCAGAGTCGGAGGTAAGTTAAAAAGGGCATTTATTTTGATGCAAGAATTTCCCAAGCCAGAGAGCAGCTTCTCTCACAGCCAGCCTTGCAGTAACTTCCGCCACAGTAACGCACCCACATTACAAACCATTCAGAATGTGGCAGACACTCTACATTCCTTTGACTAATTCCACACAGTACACGACACAAACACAAGATAACAACACATACCTTGCATGGGTGGTCGATGTGTTTCACCCTCAATGGTTTAGGGATCCCCTTAGGACAAGGACTGGGTGGTATTTCTTGTAATCCCAGAAAGAATGATTCTGGTTGTAAAGGCCCCACCTTTACATATTGCATTGGTCTTTCTGTGCTTCACCACTCAATCAGGATCTTTTTTCGAGTTGGTATAACAAATCAAACAATGTGCAGCATGAGAGAATACATCATCTGGGCAAAGTGAAGGCAGTGCCAAGCCAAATGATTATGGGCACATGTAAATCTGTCTCTAGCCACCCCTAATAGAGCCGTCTTCAGTCAGACTTAAAAGAGAACTCTGAAAAAAGTGTTCAGGATGGACAGTAAGATAGAAGATGGGGAGATTTGCTAGTAGGATGAGGGTGAGCTGACAATATAGCCATCAATCAATCAATCAGGATTTGCAGAGCGCAACTGCTTCCCCCGGCGCAGTGGGATCATGCTGCTGGATCATGCTGCCTGTACCTATTGGTTAGTGAATCTGTAATTTTAACTCTTCGAGTCGGCTGAAACTGTTTTTGTAAATCTTACAAAATCTTCTGAATGGACTTACTCTGAAGTACAAAAAGGGGCTAATTGTGGTAAAGTTCTCCGTTCATGGCACATTTGGTGTACTTGGTTCAGTTATTGTTTTCAGTAGAACAGAAGAAACATTCTTATGATGCCTAAAATAGAAAAATGCTTCTTTTGTTAGCCATCTACAACTTATTTCACCCTGGATTAATCTGAACAGTCCAAACTACAATCTAGACTACTGCCCCAATTGTGTGACAGATTTCAAGCAGGTCTGCCGAATGTTACCACTGTTATTTGCAAATTAATGCTTTAGTGAGCCACCCTGCCTTACCTTTAGATGCCCCAACAAATCTGTACAAAACCCTGCATCAGTCATAGTAACTGTCATCCGAATCTCCTCAAAGTTCACCAACTAATGCAAAAGTTATTGCAGATTAACACTTTGTTAATGCTCCCCTTATCTTTGCCCCCACTTCACAGCGCCACATGAAACTTAACATACCACAAAAAATGAATGCCAAACTTCATGCAGATTTGTCAGCTTGTAATAAAGTTACAGCAAATATCTATAAATAAAACACTTCTAAGTCTACCCAACACCTTTTTGTATGGCAGATAAGTTAACAGCTACTGATTTGATTTACCCCCAATTATAAGCTTCTAGACGCAGGCAAAGTTTGGTAGTGTAACCACTGTTGCTGTTGCTAGAGAACAAAAATTCCCTTAGGACATAAAATTGTAAACACTTCGGGGGAGATTTACTAAGAATTTATGCTGTGTTTGTGTCACAAAAGTGATGCGAATCGGCACAAAATCGTTCTTTTCCAATTTACTTTCCAGCCCTAAACTTGTTTAGAGCTGGAAATAACGTAAAAGTAACGCAAAACAGCGCATAGAACTGCTTTGCATTACTTAGCGCTAAGGGGGCGTACCATGGTTGGAGTATGCAACCACCCAAGGTTTCTGATGCTAAACCCAATTTACTAAATAAAGTAGACAGGGTTTAGCATGAGAAAACTGTGCCCTTTTGATGTAGGTGCAACGAAGGAGAAAGGCTTTCATTACTCCTTCCTTTTCTGACTTTGTTCATGTGCTGCACTATAAAGCACACATGCAAAGAAGGACGATGGTTTAAGTTAGTCTATGCATAGTATTTTGTACTGGAAGTGTATCCCTCCAGTACGAAACCTATGCTAGGCTCACGGAGACACCCGTACACCATGGCGCAAAGTTGTCTCCGTGGCACACTGCAGCTGATTTCAGCACCGCGTTAGGGAAAGGGGTCGAGAGTGCCATATTTCAGTAAATCTGGCCCTCTCCTCCTCATACATGTCAGACAGAAGAAATAAATATGGATTATTGCTTAAACTACATTAAGTATTGGTGTAAGGGAATACAGAGCCACACAATCCATTCTCAGCAAATAGTTGATTGTATTCAACAATGCAAGCCTTAGTTGTTTTATTATCCACTGAGTTTCTTTATTCCCGGGTAATTTTTATAACCCAATAGTTGTCAGCTTACAGGACATTTTTGTTCAAATAAAACAAAAAGTCTCTTTATCTGGTCCAAAAAATAGACTCTTTCCATCTGCTTTCCTTTTCTCTTTGTACAAAGGACTTTGCACTCAAATCAGGTGTATTGTCACTACAGAAACTACACTCTTAAAATAACATTATAAGATTTGGCCACTGGCGGTAGTTAGATGCTATAACCTTTGCTTGAAAGACACTCTGCTTCCCAAAATATAAATAGCAGTTCATTTATGGGACAGATATTCTAAATGTGATTTCTAGAAGTAATTTTCCTAGGTGCTACTCCTACCTGGGATACAAAGCATGGGCTGCAGCCATGACAAAACGTGGGCAAGCGGATGGACAATGAGGATCGAATGCCTCGGTGTTTGAGGGTAGGTATAGGTCATGGTCAGACCGGCTTAATTTGAGCTGGTGGTTTCCAGTTCTCGGCACCAGCACTTATTTGTCAACACCAGCACTTGGGGCAGTCTACCACAAGGTGGCAGCGTCTGGGTAATTTAGAATTTAATTCAGTATAACTTAAAATTGACTATTACCTGCCACTCAAACCATTCTTATTGCAATTGGGGCCTGAAATAGTTAGAATTTTCACTCTTGTAGGAGTGTGATGGTTAGTAGTTGTGTTAATAACGTATAATTATCAAGGACCCCCTGAATACATAGAGTTTGTGATTCCTAGGTCAGGGATTAATAAACAATCAACATAAAACAACCTAGGCAATCGTAATTTGAACTTTTTTTTAAAAAAAAGGAAATATTAAAGGAAAGAGAGCTACCAGTAAATTCAGATTCTGATATTTATTAACATTTATATTAAAAGAAACATTAATTCCATATACATAAAGAAATCATGAACAGATCAATTAATCACCGTACATTAAAAACAAATGAATACAACAACCCAATTTTTGACTTATCATACAAAATCATATAAAGAAAGTGGCACAATAATTCTCGACGCGCGTTTCGGCGGCCAGCGTCTTCTTCTGGAGGAGCCACGTGTTTTAGACGAGAACGATGTTTTTAAGATAGGAGATAGGAGCATGGATGGCTCAAATTCTTTCTTTCTTCACAATTATCTTCTGAATAACAAATATCCAAATTGTGGACAACATATCGGGTCTCAGAACATTGCGTGGTGTCAGACTTTTACACCGGGTTACATATAGATCTGCGATTTCTGTTTAAAGTAGAACCGAGTCTGATAAAAAAGATGAAACGGGCTTAGCCTTCTCGCCGTCTGTGCTACCGATAAATTAATGATTAGCTTGGCGGCTATGAATATACCCTCTGTGTCGGAAAGTCCTCCTGATGTGGGGAAGTTCCTTTCTTTTAGGTTCCTTCTAACGATATTGTAAAGAATTCTAGCGGTCCGGCGGCGAGAGGCAGGGTTCTGGAGACTACATCAGAGAATCGAACATCGTTCTCGTCTAAAACACGTGGCTCCTCCAGAAGAAGGCGCTGGCCGCCGAAACGCGCGTCGAGAATTATTGTGCCACTTTTTATATATGATTTTTTATGATAAGTCAAAAATTGGGTTGTTGTATTCATTTGTTTTTAATGTACGGTGATTAATTGATCTGTTCATGATTTCTCTATGTATATGGAATTGATGTTTCTTTTAATATAAATGTTAATAAATATCAGAATCTGAATTTACTGGTAGCTCTCTTTCCTTTAATATTTCCTTTTTTTTTAAAAAGTTCAAATTACGATTGCCAAGGTTGTTTTATGTCGATAGTAGTTGTGTTAATACTCTCATTGGCAGCATGGCAGTGTGCGGTGCAAACTGCAGTGGCCGCCTGAGTATAGCCCTGGCCGGTATTATTTTACAAATTAAGCACTGGTGAGAACAGTGCTCGTTCTGCGATATTTATTCATATGCTTTATAGCAATATATGATTACTTACCTGTCCTGAAGGTGACAAACATTTTTTCACTGAAATTCCGCGTCGACAATCTTTTCTTTCTTTACAAATCATGTCAATTGTTTTTGGTGTATAAATCATGTTTTAATTTGTAACAGTGTTTTTAACATATTTGTATCTCCTTTACTACAAAAATTTAGAGAAATAAAGAAAAACAACATCTGTCAATATTTGTTTATTGGCTCACATTACTTTATGGAATTGTGCTTATGAGATGTTCTTTTAGAGGCATCCATTATGTGTATGAAAATCTGATTGTTTTTGATCCTGTATTTGGTTTTATGTATTTTAATTATCTCTATGTTGTTTATGGAAATGTTTTTTTAAATAAATAATGATAAGGAACATTCAACTGTGTTTGTTCTTATGATTACTTAGATCACGTATCGTTATAATTTGTATTACCTTAAACCAATGATGTATTGCCTTTCAGACCAGAAACACAATTTTTTATATTTTTTCTATTGGTGTTCAACACTTGCCGGTTTGCAAAATTAACTGACTTTGAATCCAGTTAGAAGGGTCTCCTTTTTTGTTTCCTTCTTTACAGCAAAGATTCCATATTAATAATTGACCAGGCAGCTAACACTGCTAATTCTTAATAGATGCCGTCCGATAGTGGACCCACTGGTGTTATTTTTCAATGATTTTTTATATTAAACTCTGAAACAGCCTCATCTTAGAAAGGGTCCACTTCAGTGGGTTGTCCCAGGACCGCAACAGCAAATGAGAGAAGGTTATGTGCCATGTGATTTGATGTCATAGAAGGTAGGTGTGATATATTGTCAAAATGCCTCTAAAATTCACTGAAAACATTTGATCGGGATAAGTTCTGGCTTCAACTGCTCATAAAATACAAATATACCTTTAAATACGACTCAGAAATTCCCTTAAAAACCACTTTTTACGTTATGAAATAAAACAGAAAAACGCCTATAACTGCTCAGTTATTGCCAACTCCTGCCATAGAATCCATAAGTTGCACCCTACTGTTGTTGGGGACATAAAAAGCCTCCGCCAGAAGCCATGTTCTGTGCTGTTGCCCTGTGGATGCTGCAACAAGAGTGAACATCTAGCACCAAACACAGTATGATGTGGTGGGTCAAAACAACATGACCACAACGAGTATGTGCATTTCTGACACCAATGTGCAAACGTTGAAACTCACTGTGTGGAATAAACTCCAAGTGATTGCATGAGTCACATTCAGACATATTACCATTTCACCACGCCTTAATACACGACCACAAACATTCCAGCTTCAGCTCATTTTTGTAATGTTTTTGCATGATCTAATTCCTCATAATTGTTTGGTGTTATCTATTGCTTCATGCTACCTATCTGTCATTTCGAAGCTCTGTTGATAACATTTTAATGATATCCAATTAAATGCGCCGGCTTTGCCAGGATATGAACTTTGATCCGCAGATCTTTGCATGTGTCAGCGTCATGTTCACATAAAATACCTGTACTGTATTCTGTTTGCCTTCTTTCCTTAATATAAATGATTTAACATCCTTTCCTACCGTTTTCTTGATTGTGGTATATTTCTTTTTAATTACCATTAAATAGCGCCTTGCGTTATCCGCACAAACCTCCATTACATAACCAGTAAAATGACTAATAATTAACTAATTGGTGCTACTTCTATTCAGCGCCATGCAAGCCAAAAAATGTGTGAGGCGTTCAACTTGGTATTATGGAAAGAACTGCTAATGTCGAAGTACAGTGAAAGTATCTAAACCTTTAATCCCCAAATTTGGCTTGGAGTTAGCCTCTAATGGCTACTAGCCCCCTGCTCTTCATGATTGAAATCAGATTAACCTTATTTACAAAAACGCTGTATTACACTAATGGTTCTGCTCCCATGTGTGGTCATTCGTTTGCTTAGCCCAGCGTTGACACGGAGCATGTTGACACAACTGGAACCACCTGGAAATAATTGTGAATGTGTCATACAGTTAGTTCACGCAGAGGGCGTAAATGTATTTCCAAAGTCACTGATGAATGACTGTCCTATGCAAATACATAGTGCGTGGCCTTTGAGGATGTTGGTAGGATAAAAACCCACCTGATTTGACCTGGCACAATTATTCAATATCAAACCGTGATAACTGATACGAGAGACAATTGCACAAGCTTACACATATACAAGGTGTTGGTGTTGGGGGTCGCACTCTCATAAACGTCCTAGCCATTAACAATTCCGACTATGCAATTCCTCTACCAGACTTTGGGGTCCACATCACCTTTTTTCCGGTTTCTCAGCAATGTCACCCCTGATTCCCCTCAGGGCCACTTTCTTTTACTTCCCTCAACTAATTGCTTATTACTTACAGTGCTTTATTTGTGCCTGTTGTTAGAGGCCGCGGGTACAAACATACATTTTTGGGGAATGTGAATTCTTTTTTATCATCCGACTCTAAGACAGAGCAAGACAGAAGGAAAACGAACCTGCAGGTGTTAGATAAAGAGACAGGAAGGGTAGGGTGATGAAGAAAGAGGCATGATGTGGTAGGAAAACCAGGCTGCCTTAGAAAATTAATCAACCCAGCACTCAGCAGCACCAGCCTTGGGCTCATAAGGAGAGGTTTGGGCTTGCCCCAATATATTTATATGTATGCATGCGTGTGAGGTGTGAGAATATATATATATATATATATATATATATATATATACACACACACACACATATATGTGCATAAATATATATATGTGTGTGTGTGTGCTGTGCAAGTGTACCTGCATTGCAGACAGGATTGCTTTTGTGCAGGAAGGAACACCTTTCTGCACAAAAAGAATCCGCTGAGGCATTTCTATCTTTCAATGTGTGCTGCAGAATGCAGTGTACATAGAAAGAGGAAAGAATGAGCACAAATAATATATTTCTCCTTGATATGCCTCCCCGAGGGTGTGTAGCATTTTGACTCATTTCCAGGTCTAGCAGTCATTGAAAATCTGAGAATGCACCAAAATCCATGGGTGTTGTGTGGGAACATCCACGCTCCACCCGTGTTATGCCTCCCCGGGGCAGAGTAACGAAACGCAGTGATTTGCATTGCGTTGCATCACTCTAGATTTATCAAGCCACTCAGGGTCACGCAAGGAGGTCTTGTGTGGCTTGATAAACCAAAGTAAAGAGTTGCATCACTTTTGCACCCTGTTGCATTGTGCAAAAGCAATGTAACCCTGTGGTAAATATGTCCCCTAATGAAGAGGCTGTGCTTTTTTTCTACACATGATGAACCTATGCTGATCGCATGTAAGAAAGATGGCGATGTGGTCCAGTGGTTTGAATTGCACAATAAATGATACATTGGACAGGATGCCAACAATAGATGTACGCACAACAGTAAATGGTAGACCATTATGACGAATTATATGCAATCTAGGTATGAGTGAGATATAGAGGATGCAATACGATGAAGAACGAGTATACTCACGCTATTCTGTAGTGCACAATAGTTATTCAAGGTTAGATACTCTCTATGTATTGTCTGCACATGCGGGAGGATTCTAAGAACTGAATATTTGGGCAGGTTAATTTCGGGCCATTCCCAATGCATGACAATATACATTGCAATCAAGTAAAGCCAAAAGTGCTCCCAACATGGAGACTCCCCCCTTGTAATTTAATGTACATTCCCTTACGAGAGGATTGCTCCCAAAATGGAGACTCTCCACTAGTAATTTAATGAACATTCCCTTATAAGAGGACCTTAGAGCGGAAGTAACAAGGTATTGAAATTAATAAATGATCATGCACAACCTGCAGTGTTGAGTGCAAAGCAAATGATGTGGTGGTGAGATGTTTCCCAATAGGTAAAATAGTAGGGGTCAGCCCACAGCTAGAACTAGGCGCCTCTGGCCTGGTCGCCCCCCTGCTCCTCTCCGCGCCTGCCACTGCAGCCCTGACTACCTGCCTACCTACCTGCTGACAGAGTTCCTTCGCCGACGCCGCCAGCAGCGCCCCAGCCGCCGCTGGGCCGCCCGCTCTGCCGGTCCCGTTCCCGCGCCTCCTGCCTGCGGCCCCGTCCCCCCACCACACGATTGGTTAACCCCTTCCCGCCTCCCAGCGGACCCGCCCTCCCTGCTCCCCTCTTAAGGGGACCTCGCCTGCTTCTAGGGAGCGACCACTGCGCCTCTGGCCTGGTCGCCCCCCTGCTCCTCTCCGCGCCTGCCACTGCAGCCCTGACTACCTGCCTACCTACCTGCTGACAGAGTTCCTTCGCCGACGCCGCCAGCAGCGCCCCAGCCGCCGCTGGGCCGCCCGCTCTGCCGGTCCCGTTCCTGCGCCTCCTGCCTGCGGCCCCGCCCCCCGCCACACGATTGGTTAACCCCTTCCCGCCTCCCAGCGGACCCGCCCTCCCTGCTCCCCTCTTATGATGCCCCCTCAGCGACCGCGCAGCGGACGCGCGCAGCGGGAGCACCGATTGAGCGCCGAAGGTGCGCCAAAGGTAAGCCCGTCTGCGCCCGTCCGCGCCTGGACCGCGCCCAGTGCCAGGACCCCTGGCCCCCGCAGTTCCCAGCCCACCCGCCGGACGTACGATGCCGCCACCCTCATCGCACTCAACGACGGACGAGTCCCGGGATGCTACCGTGCCACCCCGAGACGCTCCCACGGACCCTTCTGCTGTACCGCCTGCAAGTTCACCTGCATCCGGACCTGCCTCGCACCAGCACCCGCCAAGACGAACACCAGCAGCAACCACCTCAAGTGCATCCTGCTCAACACCCGCTCAGTCCACAGACACGCCATCGAACTCTGGAACCTCATCGACACCACTGCTCCTGATGTTGCCTTCCTCACGGAGACCTGGATGAATGCCTCCTCAGCACCCGACATCGCCATCACCATCCCAGAGGGCTACAAGATCACCCGGAGGGACCGCACCGCCAACCAGATAGGAGGAGGCATCGCCATCATCCACAGGGACACCATCCGCATCACGACCTACACCGACGACATCCTGACTACCGCCGAACACCTACACTTCCAGATCCACACCGACCCGAAGACCACCCTCAGAGGCACCCTAATCTACCGACCCCCGGGACCACGCACCCAATTCAGCGAGGACATCTCCGACTTCGTCAGCCCGCATGCCCTCCCCTCCGCTGACTACATCCTCCTGGGGGACCTCAACTTCCACCTGGAGAACAACAATGACCGCAACACCACCACCCTGCTCGACAACCTCGCCAACCTCGGACTCAAGCAACTGGTGACCACCCCCACCCACCTCGCCGGACACACACTCGACGCCGTCTTCTCATCCAGCAAAGACATCGCCTTCAGCCACGCCACAGGACTTCACTGGACGGACCACAGCTGCGTCCACTTCACCTTCAGAAGAACGACGACCCACCACCACCAGCAACAGGTCGCCCGCAGAAGCTGGAGCAAGATCACAGCCGACCAGCTCGCCGCTTCCCTGAGCCAGCACCCTCCCGCCAGCTCAGCGAACCCCAGCCAGGCCGCCGACAACCTCACGAAGTGGATCAGCAACTGCGCGGACAAACTCGCCCCACTGAGGACCCCGCCCAGCAGACCCGGCAGCAAGAAGGCCCCGTGGTTCACCGACGAACTCAAGAGCTCCAAGAAGAACTGCCGAGCCCTCGAGAAAGCCTGGAGAAGGGAGCCAACACCGGACAACATGACCACCCTCAAGCTTGCCACCCGGAAGCATCACCAACTGATCCGCGACACCAAGAAAACTGCATTCAAGGACCGGTTGGATAACAACGCACACAACAGCAAGGAACTCTTCAACATCGTGAAAGAGCTCTCCAACCCCAAAGCCGGAAACAACGACATCACCCCATCGCAAGAACTCTGCAACTCCCTCGCCTCCTACTTCCACAACAAGATCGCGGACATACACAACAGCTTCAACACCCAACCGACGAACGCCACGTCCAACTCGACCGAACCACCGCCCCCCACCACCACCCTCCGCGCCTGGACTCCGATCTGCACCGAAGAAACCGCCCGCATGATGAACTCCATCCACTCCGGATCTCCGACCGACCCCTGCCCTCACCACGTCTTCAACAAGGCCGACGCCGTCATCGCACCCCACCTGCGGGACATCATCAACACCTCCTTCACCACCGCCACCTTCCCTGAGAGCTGGAAGCATGCCGAACTCAGCGCTCTACTCAAGAAACCAACAGCGGACCCCACCGAACTCAAGAATTACCGCCCCATCTCGCTGCTCCCGTTCCCAGCCAAAGTCATCGAGAAGACCGTCAACAAGCAGCTGGCCGCCTTCCTCGAGACGAACGGATCCCTCGACCCCTCACAGTCTGGCTTCCGAGCCAACCACAGCACCAAGACCGCCCTCATCGCTGCCACCGATGACATCCGAACCCTGATGGGCAACGGAGAAACAGCGGCCCTCATCCTACCAGACCTCTCCGCGGCCTTCGACACCGTCTGCCACCACACCCTAGTGCAGCGCCTCAGCAACGTCGGAATCCAGGAGAAGGCGCTGGAATGGATCATCTCCTTCCTCGACGGAAGAACACAGAGAGTCCGTCTACCACCGTACAAGTCAGAGGCCACCGAAGTCATCTGCGGCGTCCCTCAAGGATCCTCGCTGAGCCCAACCCTCTTCAACGTCTACATGAGCCCCCTCGCGGCCATCGCACGCCAACACAACCTCAACATCATCTCCTACGCCGACGATACCCAGCTGATCCTCTCCCTGACCAACAACCCCGCCGCCGCCAGAGCCAACCTTCACGAAGGAATGAAAGAGGTAGCCGAGTGGATGTCGACCAGCCGCCTGAAGCTGAACTCGGACAAGACGAAAGTCCTCATCCTGGGATCCTCGCCCTCCGCCTGGGACGACTCCTGGTGGCCCCCCGCCCTGGGCACCGCACCCAAACCGACAGACCACGCACGCAACCTGGGCTTCATCCTGGACTCCTCCCTCTCCATGACCAAGCAAGTCAACGCCGTCTCCTCGTCATGCTTCAACACCCTGCGCATGCTACGGAAGATCTTCTGGTGGATCCCCACCGAGACCAGGAAGCCTGTCACCCAGGCACTCGTCACCAGCCGACTGGACTACGGCAACGCCCTCTACGCCGGAACCACCGCCAAGCTCCAGAAGAGACTCCAACGGATCCAGAATGCCTCAGCCAGACTCATCCTCGACATCCCACGACACAGCCACATCTCCGGACACCTAAAAGACCAGCACTGGCTCCCGGTCAACAAGAGAATCACCTTCCATCTCCTTACTCACGCACACAAAGCTCTTCACGACCAAGGCCCGAGCTACCTCAACAACCGCATCAACTTCTACGCTCCCAAACGACACCTCCGATCAGTCAGTCACGCCCTCGCCGCCGTCCCCCGCATCCGAAGAACGACAACAGGAGGAAGGTCCTTCTCCTACCTGGCCGCCAAGACCTGGAACTCCCTCCCTCCCGACCTGTGCCTGACCCAAGACCACCTCGCCTTCAGGAAGAAGCTCAAGACCTGGCTGTTCGGGCAGCAGCAGCCCCCCCCCCCCCCCCCCCTAGCGCCTTGAGACCCTCCGGGTAAGTAGAGCGCTCTATAAATGCCTATGATTGATTGATTGAAATAGGAACAAAAGAACACCAGATTGAAGAACTGGAAGTAACTGTAGTTGGGAGGCAAAGATTCCAGTGATAAGCAATTTGGGAAGGCTGCAAATGATATACAAGAATTAAAGGCAAAACGTGAGAGATACCAACTAACATCATTCAAGTGATAGCTCCATAAGGAATGTAATAAGCCTGGTAAAATTTCATATATGAAAAGACTTGACCCACTAACATATAAAGTAACACTACAGAATGTGTTGGGTAGAAAGGTTTTTACGCCAGATGGAATAAACAAGATTATCTATGAATACTCAAGGGAGGTGCTTTCATGGCGCTGTATCAGGCTGTGGCTCAGGACTTGGAGAATTAATTGAATGAACTCCCATACAGCCGCACCAGTAAAGAGACTTTCAGATGACCAGAAACAGCCATTGGTACAACCAATGATAAAATATTAGATATTGAGAAGCATAGATGATTTGAATAATGGTAAGGCACCAGGAGGGAATATAATGAGAAAATAAAGACATATTAACAGACACATTGCTAGGAGTAATACAGGAGACAAACCCGATGTAATATTTGCCTGACAGGTAAAACTATCGACTTTAAGGCTTATTAACAATATTTATGTTAAACACATACACAACATACTTGGTAAAATGCTAGATAACAGACTCACAGAATTGATTGCAAAAAAAAACTGATGGTTGCTGAGGCATCAGATTTAGCTCTTGATTGTGTTAATGTAAATAGTTTACCTTAAAGGATTTATTGGATAAGATTTTATATGATTTTAGCCTTATATATCTTGTCAGGATTCGATAATGGTTGGTATCAAATTCTGTATGTTTACTGTATGGATTGTTTGTTTCCAACGATGCCATTTTTTATTGACACTTTTATGTATGTTATGAGTATTTTATGATTATAAATTATCGAATAAAGACTAATAAATTGAATTGAAATGAATTGATTGCAGGTATTATCCACCATAAGCGACCGAACACGGACACATTTTATGTAGATTGGCACATGTTATGGAATAGGTGAAGATACATGTTAGAATGATTATGAATTATAATCACTAGACACAGAAAAGGCATTTGACTCAATTGATTGGCCATGCCTATTCAGAGTTCTTGAACTAGAGTTTTGGACCTCAGGCTTTGGAATGCTTTGGGCATACAGCGCCCCAGGGGCATCAGTTAAAACAAACTCCATAGTCTCAGACCAGTGGGAACTAGGGGGCCGATTCACAGAACTAACTTAAGACAAAATCCTAAACTTACTACTTTTGGTATTCACAGAAGTTAGGATTTTGTCTTAAGTGTGTCTTAAGACAAACTTAAGACAGACTTAAGACAGAATCCTAACTTAAGTCTGTCGTAAGTCTGTCTTAAGTTTGTCTTAAGACAAACTTAAGACAAAATCCTAACTTCTGTGAATACCAAAAGTAGTAAGTTTAGGATTTTGTCTTAAGTTAGTTCTGTGAATCGGGCCCTCTGAGAGGTACTGGGGAGCCCATTATCCACACTGCTATTTGTAATAGCAATAGCCCAACTGGCAGTCATGCTACGACAGAAAATGCTGAATATGTGTATTAATACCAGATGGAGCATTTGATAGCATTGTATGCTGGTATATTTTACTAAACCAGTAATGTCCCTGGAGATATTAATGGAATGGATTGAGATGTTTGGTTGGGTTTCTGATCTGAGGTTTAATTGGGAAAAGTCATTGATGTATTATATCCAATCATTTTGGTGAAGTAAATGTAGGGGATTGGACCACAAGGTTGTCCAATGAGATGGCATAGCAGCCTTTCGTTTATATTTAGGAATAGTGTGGAACCAATTTTCTTGCAAGCAAAACTCAGCTAATATCAGCAAATGAGGAACCTTAGATCAGGTATGGTTCCATGCCTGATATTCCCCTGTTATCAAAAGCTCACTTGGGTGGGAGGTCCTTCCCAGGATATAGAGGGGAAACTCTAGAATACAATCTGAGAGAGGATAAGGACTATCAACAACCTCTGAGACTATGGAAGAGAAATAAAACCTGGCTATTCCTAAATGCTGGACCCAACTGAACCCAAACTGCAGTCATTGTATGGTTTGCGTTTGCTGCTTGCAATACTATCCTCACTACTTTGCCTACAACCATCATCGGTCGTGAGTATATGCCACTGCACCAAGTTTGGAGCACACTGTCTTGGCCTCATCGACGACACCCAAACTCATCACCAATAAATGCTGCTAATAACTTTCTCCCATACATGCACTACATATGTAGTAATTACTTACCCGCCTTCCATGAAAGCATCTTCGAGCCTCGTCAAGACATAGGAGAGCGCTACAGACATGCCATATATAATATACCATGTATAAGAATCTAAAAGATAAAAACAGATTACTCAAAGGAGGCTTAAATCCATTTAGGGGGACGAGATTTCTGCCATGCGTGCAGACAGGAACTGGGCATTCCAAATGTGTGGTTTGCCTTACAAATTTGGGAACACTCAAAAACATCTACCTTTGTGAACATTTCCAACCTCTGATCCATCCACTTTCTACCCTAGAAATTGTCATAATTGTACAACAGCCAAGGGATGGCTTAACTCAATTTCCAAGATGGAAAGGGGAATGGATCACCCCCAGATTTGCTAGTAGTGTGGGGGAATGTTTTTCTGCACATCGAAAAGTATTTTCCCCTTTGAAACAAAGAATTTCCATTTGCACAGGGGATCCTATTCCCACTGTGTGGAGCAAGATTAGGAGCCACATGGAAAGGAAAATTGGCTTCCAAGGAGTATGTCTGGAAAGCTGTTGGGTGACTGGGGCAGTTAGCTAAATATTAGGGGAAATATTAGAATGCGAAATGGGTTTAGTGTCTGCACCAAGTCATTTCTAAGCACAAGAAAGTCCAAACAGGGAGGTTACAAGAGAAATATGATCTTAACCTTTTTGTCATTTGTCTGGATGCCATGGTAACAAGGTAAATAGGGTAGGGTATTGTTGTGTGAGCAGGGTGGCAATATCCCAAGATTCTAGCTGGACCAATCCGTCAGAATCTAAGGAAAACCCCCACAAAGAAGCAGGACTAGCTGTAGTAGCTGTGGCCCACTGGAGAATGGAAAACAAGGTACAGGTGAGAGTCTCTGTGCCAGGAAGGGGTGGTAAGAATATCTGCACATAAATTGAAGCCATGGGCCCTATTTCTTGGTATTCAAATATGGGGGAGTAAAGATCAACGCTTAGGTATCTAATAGCCCAGAGCACAACCAAACTATGCAACAGACTGTGGCCCAGTAGCAGTTTCAGTGAGTTAAATTTCCAGCACAGGCATAGAGGTTCCCAAGGAGGGTCCAAATCTCACATAAGCTGATCTTGGCAACCTCCTTCTTACTACCTTCTTATTGTATGCGTTTCTAAGAGGACTGCTTCCACTGCACCTGAACTGGGAAGTTGTAGATCAACTTATTCAACTTATTGGATCAGCAAATTCAGGTGTCCCGGGGTGGACCAATTGCCATGGACAAAGGGAAAACTTCCAATAACATCAGGGGCTGGCTGTAGTTGGTTGTGGAGGCTAGGGCATGATATGTGAGGCCAAGGTGAAGGATGACTAGTGTGCAAGGAAATGGAGGCTCGAAGATGGACATGGAAGATGGAGCCAGTGGGGCTGGTCTCCTAGGTCTCAAATGTGTGACAATTTCAGTGGGAAGAGTTTGATTCTTCTCCCTGGTCAGGGCATCTACCTCCTTGTGGATTTGGTTCCAGTCCAATACGTCTGGTTTGCCCAGATGAACAGTAAGTTGTTGAAGCATGAGTAGCTAGCAATGTTTTGTGACAAGACATTGCTAAGGCGGGTAGGACACGGAGATTGGAAGGCCTTAATTGTTGCTTTACCATACTGCTGAAAAAGACCTCCAAAAAATAAACACTAATTAGGATGCATAATCTCCTCATCCTTAACATTTTTTGCTGTGCCAGGAAGAAAAAACCTGACAGTGATGGGCAGAAAAAATCCATCAGACCGTCAGCTCTAAATAGGACGTCTATTCTGAAGTCCCTACTCCAATGGCCGTACTCCATTGGCCTGTGGGATCACATTCTTTGACGGAGGAAAACTGACAGCCTGTCCAAGCCAAAACAGAGTGGATGGACAAAGGCTGTGACAGACAGAGTACTTGCCTACATTTGTGGTGGAGTACTCATCTGCCAAACTGGAAATTGGCCCCTTTATCCATTGCCACTGCAAATACCAAAGCCATTTCATTATGGATTGGCTTTCTGTCCCATAGGTTTTGCAGACTTTAGTAATAAACTGCAACATATATGTGCAATACGAAAATGCGTCCTGTTCCCTTAGGTACTCTTTGGGTCAGATTTACTAAAAGGCAGGCATCACAGAGCTATGTGAAACCATGCAGTGCTGCGTTGTGCAGTAAAAAATAGTGCAGCGCCCCATTTGCAGAGCCACACGCCAATGCTGACATCCTCCGAACTCACTGACAATACAGCTGGGGCCTTGTGTGACATTTGCACTCACGGTACACGCTCCAATCTGAATTTTTACACAATGACAATTGTGCAAGGTTAATGTCACACATTATTCCATTTATCTGTTTTTATTGCTGCTAGGATTTAATGAAAAAGCAGATCATGCTACCTGAGTAAATTTGGCTTTGTGTGAAAACCTAGGAATTTTTGCTTTATCCCTGTCCTGTTACTCTGCCACTACATTTATCTTAAGGGAGTTTGTGCTGCTCGAGGCAAAGTCGTTTGGTTTTGAGCTCGTGTCAGCTTTTCAGACTAAAATATAGTTTGCATGGGAAAGTTGATTGACCAGAGCTGACATTTGCGCCTCTTTCCATCAAGTTGCAGCAATTTGCTCATGATAATGACGCTCAAATGCTTATTTAACCTGTATGTTGGAACGGCGCGGCCCTCATTTATTAATCAGTTTAAGTACAAAGTGCATGATTGACCTAGCCCTCATTAGCAGTATACACTGTATAAAGAGCATTTCATTGTGCCAGGAGTACGATGTGTGATATATATACACTACTTTTTTTTGTGAATTTCAGACTAAACCAGGTTCCTAAGAAATAGGTTGTGATTATATGTTGGACAGTGTTTGAAAGCACAGTGGCTAATTTTTCAGCAGGTTCACTTAAAGTATCTTATATTATGAGCAGAGGAAGATGAATAAAGCAATATATACATGATTTTCTGCAAGAGTCAAAGAAGGGAATTGAAACCATACCTCCGGGGAAAACTTGGGTACGACGCTAGTGGACAATATACCAGCTTCAGGCGCCAAGATGGAGGAAGTGTCTAGATGTTAACTCTAACACAGTAAACTTCGGCATAGGATGAAACTGATTGCAAATATGAATGAAAACGGCATATATTCTACTAAGCAGTATATGTGCAGTGTTCCCTAATAGTGGTGCAAATTTCACCTACATGCCTTGATTGGATAAATGCCTAAAACTGGTGGATCTTCCAATAGAGGATTGACTGAGGTGCAATTTCGACTGGGACCACAAGCCTAATGTCTGAAAGACGGACATGCACACGTCTTGCCAGCTAAACTCTGAGTGGTACTGCTGTGGGCTGGTAGAAATATCTGAAAAGTGCCATCAGTCCATCTGGGTTTACTATAAATAGGAGCAGCAGAGAGCCCGCTAGACTGCATAATATCTTCATTCCTATGTATTTTAAGAGTGTAGAGTACGTCACTCTGTTCTCAGTAGGGAAATATTCAAGACATACAGAAGTTAAACCAGGAACTACATTTATTAAAACTCTTTTCCAAATGCTGGTTTCCTCTATCAGTGACCCAACACATATTTACAACATTGCAATATAGAATTGTGATCCCATTAGCATGGACAATAAAATCCATTGTCCGTATATCTGTTAGCAACCCATTGTTTGCATTCTTACAGTTGTTAGGTTGAGTCTGGGCAGCACATGCGCTGCTCTGGGTGGCATGTTGTATTGGGTCATGGACTTCAAGCCCGCCCACTCCCCGCCCATATTTGTCATTGGCTTGTGTCATCTCTATTCATAAATGCTGGCTTCTGATTCGTTAATAGGCTTGTTATTCCCTGTAATAATGCAGTTTGTCTGTTTTTAGGTCTCGCCTGTCGATGCGCATGCGCATCGAGCTTGCGAGACTATGGGGGCTTATCCACTCTTTAACCAACTTGCAAGGAATCGTGGCAATTCCTTGCAGTGCATGAGAAATTTAAGCTCAATGCGCATGCGCATTGAGCTTAAAAGCACGTGCACATGCCCCCAGCCGCCTGCCTTGCCTACTCTCTCTCTCACTGCCTCCCCCAGCTACGCCCCCTCACTTCTTGATTGCACGGCCTAGCGGCCGTGCCTCCCCTACTCTCCTCCCCCTCCTCCTCCTACTCTCCTCCCCTGCCTGCCGTGTCGCACCTCTCCCCTCCCCACAGCAATGCCCTCCGTTTTGACTCGCTGCCTCCTCCCGCTCCCCCGCTCCGCCCCCTCCCCTGCCTGCCGTGTCGCGTTGCATTTCTCCTCCCCCCTCCCCACAGCAATGCCCTCCGTTTTGACTCGCTGCCTCCTCCCGCTCTCCTTAATCCGCTCTCCCTCCTCCCACACCCCCGCTCCGCCCCCTCCCCTGCCTGCCGCGTCGCATTTCTCCTCCCCCCTCCCCACAGCAATGCAGGCCTGTTGCGACAACACCTAACCAGGGGAACAAGCCTGCTATCCCTTCCGCTTGTTTTCCATACAACTTTGTCCGCTATCTCTTCACTCCCGCCTGTGCACCCCTTGTCCCCATCTCTTTATCTCTTTACTCCCGCCCGTTTTCCCATCTCTTTACTCCCGCCCGTGCACCCCTTGTCTGCTATCTCTTTACTCCCGCCCGCCCGTTGTCCCATCTCTTTATTCCCTCCCGTGCACCCCGATCTCCGTGGCAGGGTGCGTGGGCCGTGCCTTGTAGCGCTGTCGCTATGTCCAGTGTTCGGCGCGTGGCCGTCGTGTCTTCGCTTTCAAACTGAGATCTCTCTTCCGGTTGTCTATATGCGTGCGCTTGAACTCTATTAAGGTAAAGGTTTATACCCCAGCGTTTGACTTTGCTAAGTAATCGCAGTTGTTGCTCCGTTTTATAGAACGTATAATTACTTTTAAAACAGTAAAATATTTGCCAAAAAAAATCTGGAGTTCCTGCTTGCGGTTGGTAGTGGTGTTAGAATGTTATCCCACGGCTCCTTTTGCCTGTACGAGGAAGCTCCACGAGTCGATGGTACCCGTTCATTTTGCATGGCAATCCGTATCCCAAATGCTTATATTGCGTGTTACTTGTGAGGTGCTAGACCTACGAAATGTGTTTGGCAGCTTCAGATATACTCTCTGACTTAGTGACATTTTAATATTTGGTGGGACACGGGCAGTATATATATTTAGGGCCCCCTGCGTGTTTTTGTTAATTTTTATATTTATTTCTCCGTATCTGCTCGTTCAGGCCCTTATGCTACTAATCAGTGCTGAATTATTGTAATGATTCAGAAATGGGGCACCACAGTAACAGCCGAATGTTCAAGTTACTTCGTGTCCGCCGGGGCAGAGCGCTTGCAATTAAAACTTTAGTTCCCAAATATTTGCATTCACAGATGTGGTCATCCACTACAGACGTTATTGCTATAATTAGTTTTAGTAAAGTTATGTTAAAAAAAACAATGCGTCCTCGCATACATTTTTGCTATGTGGATGTATTTAAACAAAGCATTGTAAACAGACGCTCATGTATAGTATGCATGCATTCACAATACATTTTTACAGCGAATGCCACATCTCGCGAAGAGACGTGATTTCGGGAATTTTCCATAAACCATCTTGTAAATGAACGAAATATGCTGGCGTAGTTTCAACCTGGCCTACCACTATACAGACCGAACTACTACACCCTAGTAAAACACTCTGTGAAGTGATACCGCGCACAGTGGTATTTTCGCTGAGAAAAAAACACTTATCCAACACAAAATAACTTTTGCACTGGAAAGGAAATGCCCATGTTACTGCAGGAAATCGCCTTGGTTAAAACCCATGGCATTAAACTTCTATTAGGCATGCTGGTCTGTCAAATTAGAAAAATAATCCGTTTTCTATGGGCTACATTGTTAAACCAGGAATTTTGACTATCAAACGTTTTATTGGAGGGCTTGGAAGTGGGGGTCCATGCAATTGCTCATGGTTTAAAACTTCTCTGCTCAGACGTCCCAATAGGGACCGTTTTTTTTATTCAGCAGTATTGTACTTTCATCATAAATGTTTTATATGTAACTCTGTCCTGCCCGTGGAGGAAGGCATCCCTGCGGCTGGCTTGATACACTTTGGGCCCCACCAAGAGCGAGCAGACTGCCCATTCGTAGGTGTCACATTCACGAAAGTTATAACTATTGGCATTGTAAATGACAAAGCTATCAATTTAGCTATTTTAAAAAACAACACATAAATAAAATAATTGTCATTTACAAGACCAATAGCTCCAACTTTTCTAATGCGAGACCTATTGCATTTCCAATGCTTGTTTATAAATGTGTTATGTTAAGTGCGTTTGTAAAGTGCATTCTCACAGCGTGTACTGTCCCAAAGTGCTTTCAGAATCTGGACTCCATTTAGGGGGCTTGGAGTCTCGCTCACTGGAGTGGACTTTGAAGAGCAGAATGGAGGGAGGGAGCAGAATGTGGTCAGGCAGGGAGCCCAATGGAGACTAAGGTAAGGCTAAGAGGCTGGGGAAGTCGCCTAAATACACTCCCTTGAGCCCTTGTGGATAAGAGGCTTCAGGGTCCTGTGCCAAAGTCCAGTAGGACACTACACTGAGTGTAAGACAGACTGCTGAAATATAGATTTTTACAATATTCAAGCAGGTCCTAAGGTTGAAATGTGCATTTGCATATGTACATAACATAAATACAAATACTGAACATAATATATACTAAGATACCATCACATATGGAAGGAAGAAAGGAAGCTGGCAGGGTTTTTAAAAATATAAAACATGTTTGTTATAGAAAGAGGCTTTGAAAATAAAACACGCCTGGTGAAGGGGTTTCAGTTCAGGTTAATCTACCACATAAAAACCCTTTTGGCTTAGAGTAGCAGTTAACAACACGAAGCCATGTATGAAATTCTAAATAATGAAAATGTTTCCTCCTATCAGCTGTCTAATGGGCCTTTCCATTCAGAGAGTGCCAGCATCCATTCACCTTTGAAGCACCACGTGCCATGTCGGGAGAGGAGCTATGAATCAGTGTTTTGTCTGCTGGCCTGCACTATGGCCTCGAGTAAAAGGTTCCCTCTGTGTGCAGCTCTCCAGGCTTTATTATGAGCTTTAGCAGAAGCGAGAGCCCGTCTGTAATGGTTTTACATCAAAGGGCGGCTTTCCAGCAGAGAGCATTATGAGGGGGGAATATTGTAATCGAAGCCCTGTACTGGAAGTTGTTTGCACATGGCAAGAAGGTAAGATCGCTTTAACCAGTTGGTTTCAGTTTTCTGCTTCTGCCGCAGCTTAATTGCATCCCCAGCAATTAGAATTAAAAGCAGAGTTTCTTACTCATTACAGCTCAAGTCTGCCCCGGCGGCTTCCTTTCTGCACCGAGGAGACAGCACAGTCCCCACTCTTAGCTAAAACTCACAAAACATGTTAGTGTGTCATTGTTAGGGGCCTTGGTGGTATAAAGGACAGTGCTTGATTCAATCACGTATTGCCACCTGGTCATGAAAACAGGTGTGTCGAGGTGGTAATAAGAGGCAGACAGCAGCTGATGTACAATGGATACAATAGCAGAAACGAGCACAACTCTACATAACACAATTACCCACAGCCACACCAATACACCAGCAGCACAACAGCCAAAAAAGCATAAAACACCACACATAATATGACAACACACCAGCAAAATGCAAAGGTACACCAACACAACATAGACACACAAGGGCAAAACACATTAACATACAAATAGCAAGTCAAGTTAAAATAAAAACAGCAACACAACAACCAGGACACACTAAAACACACCAAAAAAGCACAACAACACAGTAGCATACTAAAACAACCGACAAAGCAATAATACACCAAAGCAAAACAACAGTACATCAGCAGAACAATTCGATTGTGCTGTGTTTTGTCATGTTAGATTTTTGTGATTGTATATTGTGCTGGTGGTTTGATATGGTTGGTTGTGCTGTCTTTACTGTGTAGCCTTATGTTGTGTTTGTGTTGCATTTAGTTATATTATGTTGATATTGGTATTCTTGTGTTTGGTTTTGTGTTGTTTTGCATTGTGCTATCATTACGTCGTATTTTTAAGGAGGTGTTTTGTGTTGCTGTATATTACCGGGCTATACAGTATTCTTTTGTAGTGGTTTTGTTTCTTTTCATGTTTCCAATGAGTAATATTTTGTGTTGTATTTTACATTATGGTGAATCGTTGTTTAATATTACTGTGTACTGATTGTGCTGTATGTATTGTTTTTGTAGTGTTTTTGGTTGGTGTACAGGTTGTGGTGTTGTTTTGAATTTAATTACTTGATGGTAGTGCTTTGCTTTTATGTTGTACTGTGGTTGCATTGCCATAGTGTTGTTGTGTTGAGTTCTGTTGTGATTGGTTGTTTTGTTACTTGTCATGTTTTTGTTGTGTTTTTGTTTGGATGTGCTGTGTTTTATTTATTTATTTATTTATTTATAGCAATTATAGAGCGCGAACGAATGCCCTTGGGCATCTCGGCGCTAAGATATCTGCTATGTTCAGCCAAAAAGGGGAGGGGGATCACTGATTAAAAAGCCAGGTTTTGAGTTGCTTTCGAAAAGACCAGAGAGATGGGCTGGTTTTAATGGCTAGTGGCAGAGTATTCCAGAGTTTGGGTGCTGACACGAGGAATCTTCTGTCACCCCATGACACCAGTTTGGTACGAGGTACCACTAACTCATGTGAGTTGGAAGACCGCAAGGATCTGAGGGGACGGTAGGGAATAAGATTTTGAATAAGGAAGGCTGGTCCCTGGTTATGCAAGGCTTTATAAACAATACAAAGGGTTTTGAATTTTATTCTATTCCTGATAGAAAGCCAATGGAGTTCTCTGATGGTTCCTGACACTGAGTGAAATTTGGGGACACCTCCCAAAAGCCTAGCAGCTGCATTTTGGATAGCTTGCATTTTATTGAGAACTCTTTCTTGTGTGTCCAGGAATAGAGCATTGCAATAGTCCAAGGTGGACAACACCAGGGACGTAATCAGGGTTTTGCCTGCTGAAGCCGGAAGGAAGGGGAGAATTTTTTTTATAAGTCGTAACTTATAAAAAGCAGAGGAGGTGATCTGATTGGCATGCGGGAGGAAAGTAAGACGGTCATCAAACATGACTCCCAGATTCCTCACCCTGCTTACAGGTGTGGGGGGGGGGAATTGGTATTGGAATTGTTATTGTATGTTTGGTTAATGGTGCTGTATTATATTCTTTGCAAACCTTAACAGCTGGTATGTTTTCAGCTGAAAGCAGCACATCACATTAAAATGCAAATGAGAAATATGCATTTACCCTTGCCAAATTTAATACCATACCACATCTACAGCTCTTCCACTTTATAAGACACCACTCAGTGTAAAACCATCTCAAAAAGAAGACTATTCTGCCACTAAGGGGCCCATTAGCATGGTGGGTGGATCACCAGAGCCCGACCGGCGGCCGTGATCCGCCCGCCAAAACACCCCGTCGGACGGCCTTTTACCCCTCGCCACATTAGCATGGGGGATTACCGCAGCAGATGGAAAGACCATCCGCTGCTTTTCTGCCGGTAGGCAATCGTCATGTTTGCCTACCGGGCGGAAAAGGCCTATAATATGGTGGCGGTGCTTTCAGGCACCGCCATCCATATTATGATGTGGGTGGTGTTATGCCTTTCCATGGCGGAGACTCCGCCATGGAAAGGCATGCGGGAATCGCTTTGGGGCCCTGTTGTGGGCTGAAGTTCCCCCGCCATCCTAATGGATCCCTAAGTGTGCTGCAAGAAGACAAACCTGTGAAGCCATCAAAGAACAAAGTATGTACAATGTTACCACTGCTGCTCATGACACAGATGTGCATTGATATCCATGCTGGATTGTCGATACTTAATATTGAATGAATGAATGAATGGCGTTTTTATACCGCGCAAAACTTAGCCCCAAGGGGCATCAAGGCGCAATACGAACAGACATAGAAAGTCCAGACTCCAGATAGGTAGACCAAAGGCCATTTGGGAGAGCAAGAATCTAATATGCTTGAGAGAAAAGCCAGGTTTTGAGAAGTTTTTTGAAAATTGTCAAGGTGGAAAAGGCTCTACCTCCCCATCTAACCTTAGCAAACCTAGGGACTACCAGCCTATTCTTTGAAGATGAACGGAGCGTTCTAGTGGGGGTGTAGGCACACAGAAGAGATCTAATGCTTTCAGATCCTGAGCCATGGATAGCACCATGGGCCAGACAGAGAATTTTGAAAGAGATCCTAGATGGAATCGGAAGCCAGTGAAGGTCCCTTCTGGCCATTGTTGCAGATGTCCTCCTAGGGAGGCTTAGAACCAATCTGGCTGCAGCATTTTGCACCATTTGGAGGCGATGGATAGAGCCTTTATTGATGCCACCATAAAGGGCATTACAATAATCTAGCCTCGATAGTACTAGGCCAGCTGTTGCTTGTTTCCGGGCTGCCAAGGACAGGTAAGGGACAATTTTCTTTAAGATTCTGATGGTGCCACAGCAAGTAGACACTGTCCTATTTACCTGGGGGTCGAAGGAAAGGGCGGGATCAATTTGTACTCCAAGGTTCTTAGCAATAGGGGTGGGAGTCGGGCAATCTCCCAGGGATGGAGGCCACCAGTCCTTTGACCAGAGATCTTGGCTCCCTCCGAAGACCATAACTTCGGTTTTTTCACCGTTCAATTTTAAGAAATTACCTGTCATCCAATTGGAGACTGCCTCCATACAAGCTCTAAACTTGGAGGCGATCTCACAGACTGGCTGGGTGATGGATACCAAGATCTGTGTGTCATCAGCATATGACAGCACGTCCAGGCCAAAGAATCTTACCACCTGTGCAAGTGGGGTAACATAGATGTTAAACAGTAGAGGGCTCAATGAAGAGCCCTGGGGAACCCCACATTGCACCTTTTGAGGATCGGAGAGGAAGTTGCCCATTTTTACTCTCTGCTCCCTGTGATGGAGAAAGGAGGAGAGCAAGCTGAGGGCAGAGCCTCCTAGTCCGATATCCTTGAGCCTGGAGATAAGTATTGACGGGGACAGGGTGTCAAAAGCTGCTGTGAGATCTAACAACACAAGCAGCGAAGGATGTCCCTTGTCAACCTCAGATCGAATTTTGTTTGTCACAACAGTGAGGGCAGACTCAGTGCTGTGAACTGATCGAAAACCGTGCTGGGAGCTATCAAGCATGTTGGAATTTTCAATATAAGTGGACAGATGTTGATTTATGTGAGATTCCAGAATCTTGGCTGGGGCCGGGAGTAAGGAAATAGGGCGGTAATTCTTCAAGATCCCTGGGTCTAAGGAGGGTTTTTTAAGCAGAGGCCTAACAATAGCGGTTTTCCAGGAAGAGGGAAAGATACCCTCTTGGATCGCCAAATTCATAACTTCCAGTAGCGGGGGAAGCACCGACCCTCTGCAAGTTTTTAAAATTTTTAGCGGGCAGGGGTCAAGAGGCGAGCAGGACTTTGTGGTATCAAGTAGAAGATTGAGATCTTCTATAGATAAAGAGGGAAAACATGTAAGTGAAGGTTTCAGCAAAACATCAGTCTTTTCGTTTATATCAGAGATGGAGAGGGAGGATTCTGGTGCCTTAGCATTAAGCTCTTGGTTTCTAATTTCGAGCACACTATAGATATCTGCAATCTTATCGTGGAAAAAACTTGCTAAGCTGTTACAGAGTTCCTGAGTTTCGATGGTAGGGTCAGCCGGTTTGGGTGCCGAGAGAGAGTCGATAATGTTAAAAAGGTCTCTAGGGGATTTTAGGGATGTAGTCAGGTTAGTGAAATAGTGCCTTTTTTCTTCCATTATCGCTTTCTTATAATCTCTAAGAAGGGATTTATGCAGGGCTTTCCCCTGTAGATCAGGATGAGCAATCCAGGACCTTTCTTGTTGCCGGCATTTCTGACGCATGGTTTTTAAGCGGTCAGAAAACCAAGGTTCAGAGGGGCTCTTTCGGGCTGAGTAATGTTTTTTGGCCGGGGCAAGGGAGTCCATAGTAATAGTTAGGGCATTAGAAAGATCAGAGGCAGCCCTATTTGGATCCTCCAGAGAAGGACACCTAAGATTGTTCATAAAGGGTGAAAGAGTATTATCATTTATAGTTTTATAGTTCCTTCTGGTGGACCAAACATCAGTCTTTGGTTTATTGCCTGGGTTGGAGTTAGCTTTAAGAAAAAAGGGAACTGCCAGATGGTCGGACCAAGAGAGGGGAATAGGGGTGTCAGTCCTAAGTCTGGCATCATTAGAAAAAATGCCGTCAAGCGTATGAGAGGCCAGATGTGTAGGGCCATTGACCAATTGGTGCAGTCCACATGCAGCTAGACCATCTATAAGACCTAACGTGTCCTTCGAATCTGTGGCCTCTAGATGGAAGTTGAAATCACCCAGAATGGTAAAATGGGGCCTGTCAACATAGGGCTCAATGAATTTAAGAATTTCGTAGGAAAAAGTCGTTTTAGGGCCTGGGGGTCTATAACAAAGAATTCCAGAGAAGGATTCAGAAGGGAGAAAGGTAATGGAGAAATACATTGCCTCAAAGGTGTCTGATGGTAGAGAGAGAGGCTTGGTACAACAAGTAAAGATGTCTCTAAACAGGATTCCCAGCCCACCACCCCTACACCTTGTCCTATCAAGTCTGGACAGGGAATAGCCCTCAGGAACTGCGTCCACGAGATCTGGGCCAGCAGTTTCAGAGCCCCAGGTTTCGGTGATAAAAACCCAGGGTGGTTTGTTTTGGGAAACAAAGTCGTTAAAGGCAACATTATTTTGCACCAGAGATCTCGCATTTAACAGCAGGCCTGCCTCATTTAGAGAGGAAAAAGCGGGTGGCTGATATCCGATTTTGGCAGGATTTTTATGACGAGGATAGCGAAGGCGCCTAGAACGTAGAGTCCTCTTACAACAGTGAATAGTAAGCAAGTCATCTGGGGATAAGCTAAAATGGCACGTACTTGGCACAGGTCTAAGAGCCAGAAGAGTAGAATAAGAGTACAACTCACAATTGCCATGGAGGGGGAAGCGAGGTCCAGCCCGTCTGGCCCCTAGCTCGTCCTCATCGCGGACGGCCGCAGACGGGCTTAACTTAGGCGCAACTTCGGCGCACATTCGCTGGGCGCGTTCGCTGGACGCGAAAAGATTTGCCCCTCTTAAATATGTCCGCTTCAGGAGCCTGGCGTCCCACCTGACCTGGATTCACCAATCGGCTCGGGGAGCAGCTGTTCGCCTCCGCGCCCTCCACACAATCGGGAAACACCCGTGGTGGACCAGGGCACACGGCGATTAAATTGTGCTAGGCGAGGTAAGAAGCCAAAAGTGCTTTAGCAAGTGAAATTTCGATCTATTTAAAATGCGGCGAAAATGTCTTTTAAGTGACAGTTTTAAAAGCGATCAATCAAGTATTAATTATAAAGCACAAACACATTTATGCAAGCAATCCCAAGCGCATATTGGTCATGCACTGGGAGAGAGGACCATTCGAGCAATACTACTTGCCCATCTTAAATATGTCCGCTTCAGGAGCCTGGCGTCCCACCTGACCTGGATTCACCAATCGGCTCGGGGAGCAGCTGTTCGCCTCCGCGCCCTCCACACAATCGGGAAACACCCGTGGTGGACCAGGGCACACGGCGATTAAATTGTGCTAGGCGAGGTAAGAAGCCAAAAGTGCTTTAGCAAGTGAAATTTCGATCTATTTAAAATGCGGCGAAAATGTCTTTTAAGTGACAGTTTTAAAAGCGATCAATCAAGTATTAATTATAAAGCACAAACACATTTATGCAAGCAATCCCAAGCGCATATTGGTCATGCACTGGGAGAGAGGACCATATTGAGTCAGCTTCTGTTGTGTTCCTCTTAATAAGAGTTATCAGGAACTCCCAACACTAGTGCAAAACTGAGTAAAACTGTAATATTATGAGTCTCCATTGTAGCATCCTCCCCAGCTTGGGTACTCACAAATGAATATGCCACACTCTGAGCTTAGTATTACAAGTCTTTGTTCCTCTGCGTGTAACTGTGAACTCAACATTCTAAACATGAACTCTATTCACCACACCAAACACTTACATCACAGTTCTACGGACTCCATCAGGAACCAAAAGGGTCCAGTCATCGCTAACTCACAGACACTACATCTCCCCCCTAATTAAATAAAAAACAACAATTTTTACAGTAATAGATATACATTACAACTCCTCTATAAATTGTTGTGGCACTCTGACCAAATGCCCAGATCGTGTCTTCTGGCCTGAGAAGAAAGAAGAGGCGCATCTATGATCAACACTGGGGATGTAGGCCCAGTTGCAGTCAGGAGGCTCTCTACAGTCTCAGTATGCCTGAAGTGTGAAGAATCTCACGTAATGCACTTTACAGGATGGTGAGCAGTCACCATATGTCATTTCCTATTCACAACTTTGAAGGGTTCAGGATCAAAAGGAGCATCAGATTTGCGTTTTCTCTGTTGTTGCACCAATACTCGATCTCCTTCATGTAAAGTAGTGGCCTTGACACTTCAAAGCTTGTCCACATATATTTTCATCTTTTGCGTATGGCACGTCTGTTTGACGAAGTTCACCATCTGTTGTAGATCCTCTGTTGGCCCATTGTGGAAACTTGGTCATCATCGCTTCCTGAACATCAGGCTGTCAGGACTTTCATCCGTTGGTGAATGAAAAGTTGACTGGTAAGCTTGAAGAGCAGCATGGAGAGCTGATTTCAGATCAAGCTTCTTGAATGTAGCACGCTGGACAGTCTTTTTGAGTATGCTCATAAAGCTTTTGACAACACCTTTTGCTTGCGGCCAAAGAGAGGTGCTTTTGTGATGCTTTACATTGAGAAGATTAAGAAAATCTCTGAATTATTGACTGCTGAACGTGGGCCATTGTCAGACTTTAGAATTGAAGGAACAGGCTTGTAACAAAAATGCCATCTAACCTCTTGATTATTCTTTCTTGAATGGTCAATCAGAGATCTTCTACCAATAGAAAGTGGGAGTATTTATTGATAACCACCAGCATGTGATGTCCATTGTCAAAAGGACCAAAGAAATCAACAGCGATTCTCTCCCATACATGTTTTTGTAAATTCAACATGTTCAAGATATGTTGAGTGGTTTTGGGAGATAAGCAATTGCACAAATGGCAGGCCTTCAACTCTCCTGTCAAGATGAGGAAACCAAACTCGGTCTTGAAGAGCTCATTTAGTGGCAACAATTCCATCAGTTACCTGTTCTTGCAAACTCTCTGGTATGACAAATCTTGAACCGTGTAAGACAATACCTTCTTGAATAACAGGCAATTGATCTTTCAAATATTTGAGCTTCTGATACTCGCTGTCATGTGTGAGAAGTCGAGTGTTCTAGTTCCAGGTCGATGCGGAATAATGTCTCAAGTGCTCATTGCAGGAATGATTTGTTCAAGTGAAATAGCAGCGGCAGTACTGGACTTTACAATTAAGGTTATGTAGGCTTCGGCAACTTTGGAAGGGGTACCACAACACTGTACTGGCAATCATGAAAAATAGTCTACAGGGTTTTGATCTTTCCCTGGTCGGTGCAGGATAGTGTAGTCATATTCCTGTAGTCACAAACCTGAATGCTCCGTTCTAGGAGGCATCTTGGCATTTGGATCGCAAAGATGGTAAGCATTGTTTGATGACCTGTTGGAGAGTGAAAGGTTTTCCATATAAGAATATGTGAAAATAGACTGTGCTTCATACACGCCGATATCGCTCCTAAGTGTGGAGGTTAGGATATTGGCTAAATTATAAGGCAGGATGACAGATTAAGGTTCTTATTACATTAGTCCACCCAGATCAGTCGGTATTAAGCTCCACCATGGCACCAACCACAACCTCCACCATATCTATGTGGTAATGTTGCAAATAGCAAATTTGAACATAACAGTGCTGGTGCTATCACTAGATGCCAAGATGGCACTTCATACGTCAGAATGGCACTATTTGTTTGCAGTGCTGGAGAAGCTGGGTTTCAGCCCCAGGTTTCTCCATTGTGTTCAACTTCTCTACACTGTACCACTAGCTTAGGTCTACGTCAATGGCAGATGATCATGGGTATTAAAGTTATTCAGAGGCACCAGGCAGTGTTGCCAATTTTCACCCTTGATTTTCACCCTGGCCCTCGAGCCTCTGGTGGCCTGGATTTGGCAAGATCCGCTCTTGCAGGGCATGCAATGGCAGGGAATGTGGAAAGATAAAATATCCCTATATGCTGATGATAATACAGATCTGGAGGAAGGCAATGACATTCCTAGGGTAGGAAAATACTATCACCCGGATGACACAATTGTGGGAGGCAGCAGATCAACAATCCCTGCAGGATCAGCCAGGATTTAACAAATGCAACATGATAGGAATCTAAAGCGTGCGAGACGTTTGGAAACGAGGGGAGATTATTCCATGGGCAAGGTTGTAACAAGACTATCAAATGCAACCCATGTACTTCTACCGCTATTTGCAGATACCACAAACCCTACAAACAGTCCTCCCAAAAGGGTGGAGTTGCCAGAATCCTCGCTTCTAGAGGACAGATGTCTTGCTGACTATATGCCCCAAAAGGCTATTTCACTCACCTATAAAGAACTGCTCCACAACACCCCAGAGATTATGCAGCAGTTACATGGGAAATGGGAGAGTGATGTCGGAATTTTTGATGAAGGTGAATGGGAGGAGGCTATGGCATCCCCCAGGGAGATGGTTATCTGGTCAGGCTTTTGTTTGATTCAGCTACAAATCTTACACCGTTCATTCTATGCGAGAAGTACTATGGTCCGAATGGGGCCGTCGGAAGACGAGCAGTGATAAAGGGACTGTGGACAGACAGGCACATTCTTCCACACCCTTTGGGAATGTCCCCATATACACACCTATTGAGATAGGGTAATTGACTGTTTGAGTTCGATTGGCGGTGCTTGCATATAGTTGTCATTAAAGAAAATAGGGTAGCCCACAAGGTATGGACCTGGGTATACTACGATATAAATAAACAGTGGTCCTAGACCTATTAATCACAATAATTGACCCAATCAATCTTTGTTCAATCATTTAAACATTCCAGAGCACTTCAGCCGAATCTGCTCCAATTCTAATTAATAGTCTTAAGTGAAAGAACACAACAAGCAACTACAACCAAAGACAGAGATGCAATGTATTTAATTCATTGTCTCATATTTTGAATTCATTTTATACAATAATGAGATATTTCAATAAGTAAAAACAACAGATAGGTTGCCCAAATGGAGCGTGCAGAAGAGAGTGATCAGAGTGTTGAGTGAATAAAGAAAAGAAATGAAATTCACAGCAATAATTATCACAAATTCATATTGTTTATCAATCAATAACGGTGTTCTAGTTTTGCCGTATTGAGTACCTGGCCAAATAGAAATTACTATAAAACTATTACATTCAAGATTTTACAGGGACATTTATGTCCTTAGTGAGCACTGTATTAGATCAAAGATGTGGTCCAAGGTAAGAAAGGGGGGGGGAGCGTCGACGTTTCGACTCGACTTAGGGCCAACCGGTCATTTGAACCTGGGGCATGCAAGTCTTCATCAGGACAAGGAGATGGGCAACCAAGGGGTGTCGATGACCCTACAGGAATGTAATAATAAAGGAAATGTATTACCCACCCAATGGTAGTGGCAATAATGATTCAATCAAAGAACAATAAAAAAAGGGGGAGCCTTACGCTTAGCCTAGGTTGGAGAACCAACAAAGTATGTATCCTTTTACAATAGTGAGTGCTCCTGTAAAACAAAATTGTACAGTGCGTCTAGACTTAATCCATTTCATTAATAAGTCATCCATCCAACCCATATATATGAGTCATAGTGGATGAAAAATTACCTTAAATGTAGACGGATCAATCATCCAATTAAGGGGTGGGCACAAAGTTCCTTATATGTACCAAAGTCGGGCTGATAGTACCTAGAAAATTACAGGCAACATCAGTCCACTATACTAGCTCATTGTAAGGCAGAATAAGGCTAATAACAGCCAACAATATTTACCTTATCGTATTTTTATTCTTTTGTTACACCCAAAGCTCCTGTCTGCACAGTTCAGGTAGCTGTTTTAATGAAAAGAATTAGGAGGGAAACCATAAGTACTTCACTCCACTGAAATTATGTGTTAAAAATCGTCCGAAGCTCGATCTCATCAAAATGCAGCCAGGTTTTCAACTCGTGGAAAACAAACAAACGGCCCTAAAGCTTACCATTTGGGCAGCGTTATCAAACGTTGCAGGGAGCCAAGCCAGAGTTCTACCGGGACGCAGCAACGAAGAGCTTACATCCAAAGCTCCTGTCAACACAGTTCGGGTAGCTGTTTTAATGAAAAGAATTAGGAGGGAAACCATAAGTGCTTCACTCTACTGAAATTATGTGTTAAAAATCGGCCGAAGCTCGATCTCATTAAAATGCAGCCAGGTTTTCAACTCATGGAAAACAAACAGACCGTCCCAAAGCTTACCATTTGGGCAGCGTTATCAAATGTTGCAGGGAGCCAAGCCGGAGTTCTACCTTGACGCAGCAACGAAGCGCTTACTTCCGCGTCTGAATTAAAAAGTAAAGACTGCCAGCTAGTGATCGGCATAGAAAGTGGACTGTCCTCCTCGATTTGGAGACCGATTTGGTGCGTGTTCTACCATACTGAAAGGTATTGAAAGAAAGAAACTGGTAGTAAACCAAAGGTTGAACTGCCAGTTCACATATTTTCTGATGCCAATTATACAATTCTTGATGTTCCGATTATCGGTAAAATCAAATTAGCAGCCGCCATTTTCATTTGGGAAGTGTTTCCAAGATGACTGAATGTCGGGCCTCAGATACCGATCCTTCTAAGTACAACTACAGCAGTGTCATGCGAAGAAGTTGTATATTATTCGCATTTGTATAATTACATTCCGAATTAATGATAAAGCCTTATCATACTTAGATACTAGCCATTCCAACAAATTTACAGCATTGCATTATGTCATGCAATATACCATTTTGATAGAAAGAAATTGTTTTAACATAATGAGCCTGATCCGTGTTCCTATTATCAGGCAACCTGACATTTGGATAGAGAAACCAGTTTCACATGACCAAGAGTTATAAACGGGCCAGGGGAACTAGTAGAGAATGGAGTATCCCAAATTCATAGTCTTATTATTCAGACTCTCGGCACAAAAATCAGCCGCCATTTACAAAGTAACTAGATTATAAAGCCCCCAGTACCCAATCACGATATTTCTGGATACATAGTGGATACCATTAACGTATGGAAATGTTGTATATTGTTGGCATATGCATAATTTCATTCCGATGTGATAACAAAACATTATGCAATATTAACAGCATAATTAGTAGTCATTCTAACAATTCCACAACATTACACTATATTTTGCAATATCACATTAGGATAAAAAGAAAGCGTTTTTATATAGTAGACATACTCCATGTTCTTGTTATCATGCAATCAGCCACTTAAACGGAGAATTATAATGGCACGCATAAATCCATAGTCATACATAGGTGCCAACAAAAGTGGAGTGCCTGACTGAAACAGGAGTGTTACAAATCTTAGATGGATGTGTACACAGTTTGTTGTAACATATAATCAAACAGTAGTCAAACAAAAACCGGGGCTTATGATTTTATATCCTCAACAATGACACTTGTTTGTTTATCTCCTCCAGTTCGTTCAGACCCTTGTTAACTGTGTCCAGAGTGTATAACTGCTTACACTCCCTTCTGTTTAATGTATTCTGCAAGTCCCCACCACAGGAGTTTGCTGTTACTTTTTCGATGACCCACCACTTCAAGTTATTCTCTGAGTGTTTAAATTTAGTAGAATGGTCTACTAAGGGAGCTTCTGGTACTCAACAGCGTATTCGACTCATATGCTGTAGAATCCGACACTTCACTTTTTGTGTGGTCTGACCCACGTACATGAAACCACACGGGCATACCATGGCATAGATTAGCCATGCCGTATTGCAGTTGGTATGATTATTCATCTTATATGTCGGATTGTTATGACTCAACGTGGTACTCTCCACAGTGAGAGGGCAGGCTTTACAAGAACCACATTTCTTGTGTCCCATTACTACTGGGAGACCCCACAGTGTGGTTTGACTTGGAGGTTGTTGTGTGGGTAGCAATGATTTTACCAAATGGTCACGTATATTTCTACCCTCACGAAACGCATGCAGAGGCGGTGGAATACCCCCTAGTTCATTGCTAATTAAATGCCAATGTCGGTTAATGCATTTTTTAATGGCATTACTTTTTGTGTTGAATGTTGTTACACATACCAATCTTTCTTCCTTCTTTTTAGTGTTCACATTCAGTAGGTGCTCACGATGGTTATGCCACGCCCGCGTGCGTGCTTTTTTAAGTAATCGCATTGGGTAACCACGTTCGCTCAGTCTTGCCATTAAAAGTGCGGACTCATCAAAATAATCCTCCTTTTTAAAACAATTCCGCCGCAACCTCAGGAACTGCCCAAAGGGTAAATTGTCCCTGAGGTTGCGGGGAAGATGGCTTGTGTATCTAAGAAGAGTGTTTATTTCACTGATCTTTCTATATAGGGTTGTATACAACCTCCCTTCATCCGTTTTAATCTGCACGTCTAGAAAAATAACTGATATAGTGTCTGATTCTAATGTGAATTGGATGTCTTCTGAACAGGTGTTCACCCATCCATGGAAGTCCGTTAATTCTGACTGTTTGCCCTCCCATATCAGGAGTCCGTCGTCAATATACCTTACCCATAGACGAATGTTATTCCGATAAGGGTTATACTGATTCAAAATATGTGTGTTCTCATACTCGCTCATATAGATGATGGCTAGATTGGGGGCAAAACTTGCCCCCATCGCCACTCCTCTTGTCTGAATGTAAAATTTGTCCTGAAATGTGAAGACATTTTTTATCATAGCAATTATTATTAATTGAATAATGAAGTCTGTAGGGACTCTGTGTGGTGCAGTTCTCATGTTTAGTACTTCTTCCATACAAGTTAGTGCTGCTTGTTGGGGAATGTTAGTGTATAAAGATGCGATATCAATCGCGCCTAATGTACAGTAATTGCAGTCATATGGAAGTCCTTCTACCAATTGGATGGTATGCATGGTGTCCCTCACATATGTAGAAGTGGCGGTTGCAATGGGTTTTAAAAACACATCCACATATTTACATAGTGGTTTCAACAGTGAACCACACCCCGAGATTATTGGTCTTCCAGGGGGGTCTTCTAACCTTTTATTTACCTTGGGGAGGGTATATATTGTGGGCGTTCTTGGGTTCTTATTATTTAAGAACTCATGTTCTTGTTTGGTAATAACCCCCTGCTCCAAGGCACCTTGGGTCACTTTAAGGATGGATTCACTGATAACTTTTGTAGGGTCTTTTTCAATAGTGTGTAGTTACCCTGTATTGCCAGTTGTGAAAGGATCTCAAGTTCATATTTTTCCAGGCTTTGGACTACAATAGCCCCGCCTTTATCGATGGGCTTTATAACAATGTTGCTGTTATTCTTTAAAGAATGAAGTGCAGTCTTTTCTTGCCGGGTTATGTTGTACGGAACGTATTGACGTACAGCTAATGTCTCTTCCACATCTCTTAGTACCACTTGTTCATAGGCCATTATTTTATGATCTAGCGAGTGTGTTGGGGGATTGAACTTGGATGGAGGTCTTAGTCCACTTCCCGAAAAAACTGGATTGTGTGGAATTTTCATAAAATAGCGTTTCAAACGGATTTTTCTGAAAAATTGTTGCATCTCAATTTTCAGGTTAAATCGTTAGGCATTGACGTGGGCACAACGTGATTACTGTTTGTTCTAAGTGTTACAATTGTTCAAGACACCAGACTATGTCTGAAAAAGAGACCCTTACATATAGTGAGGATTATATAGACAAACTCCTGGAAGAAGAAGGGGGTGGGACTTTCATAGCTGGTAGTACTGTGACAAATGATCTATCTCTGAATGGCAAGATCTCTAAGTTAGAGAGGCTTGAAAAAAAGCTCATCAGAACTAAGCTTCACGGACACACTCAAGCAAAGTACCTTCGTTCCAATGTGATCCCCATTGGCCTGCAGGTACGGAATGAACCAGCAATTTTTCTTGAAAATACAAAGTTTAAGGAAAACTTCAGTTTCGTGTCCAACACCTGTTCAAGACATTGGATGGTGTTGGACATTGAAACTGCAGTAGAGGAGGTTGAAAGACTCACAAAAGAAATAGCAGATCAAGAAAGGAAATTATTGACAACAAAGCCCTTGTGAATGCAAAAGAGGCCTTGGAAAGGCTTGAAAAGACCATAAGGGAATCTGATATCTACACACAAGGCACTAAATTGGAGCAAGTGGCTAAAGGCATCAAAGCATACGACAAAAGAACTACATATCCCTATCTACAAGAGGGTTATTTTGTCAGGGACCAACGAGGAGGTCTGTCTAGCAGAGGCTGAGGAGGATATAAGAGATACAACACTTTCTCCGGATCCTCTTTTGGAAGCAGTTCTGATAGCGATTCAGAACGCCCCAGTACTAGTACAAGCACATCTAACAACAACTCTGCACAGAACTACCCAGAACAACAACCTTTTTTAGAGGAGGACCAATGGTGGGGTCCACCTAAGAGAGGCCGCCCCTGGGGGAGACCCAGGGGTTCGAGAACTCCAACGTGGAACAGGGGCACAGGACGAGGGAGGAAAGAAACACACTTCCAACAGGACTCCCATGGAGAAATCAAAACAAGGCGCCAACATTACAAATGGTGACCCATAAGCCAGATAATCCTATAATCAATATATCAGATTATCAATTGACTCAAATTGAACAGGATGTCCTATCAAAGGGACTGTCCTCTGTGCCCACGTCAATGCCTAACGATTTTAACCTGAAAATTGAGTTGCAACAATTTTTCAGAAAAATCCGTTTGAAACACTATTTTATGAAAATTCCACACAATCCAGTTTTTTCGTGAAGTGGACTAAGACCTCCATCCAAGTTCAATCCCCCAACACACTCGCTAGATCATAAAATAATGGCCTATGAACAAGTGGTACTAAGAGATGTGGAAGAGACATTAGCTGTACGTCAATACGTTCCGTACAACATATCCCGGCAAGAAAAGTCTGCACTTCATTCTTTAAAGAATAACAGCAACATTGTTATAAAGCCCGCCGATAAAGGCGGGGCTATTGTAGTCCAAATCCTGGAAAAATATAAACTTGAGATCTTTTCACAATTGGCAATACAGGGTAACTACACACTATTGAAAAAAGACCCTACAAAAGTTATCAGTGAATCCATCCTTAAAGTGACCCAAGGTGCCTTGGAGCAAGGGGTTATTACCAAACAAGAACATGAGTTCTTAAATAATAAGAACCCAAGAACGCCCACAATATATACCCTCCCCAAGGTACATAAAAGGTTAGAAGACCCCCCGGGAAGACCAATAATCTCGGGGTGTGGTTCACTGTTGGAACCACTATGTAAATATGTGGATGTGTTTTTAAAACCCATTGCAACCGCCACTTCTACATATGTGAGGGACACCATGCATACCATCCAATTGGTAGAAGGACATCCATATGACTGCAATGACTGTATATTAGCCGCGATGGATATCGCATCTTTTATACACTAACATTCCCCAACAAGCAGCACTAACTTGTTTGGAAAGAGTACTAAACATGAGAACTGCACCACACAGAGTCCCTACAGACTTCATTATTCAATTATTAATAATTGCTATGACAAAAAAATTCTTCACATTTCAGGACAAATTTTACATTCAGACAAGAGGAGTGGCGATGGGGGCAAGTTTTGCCCCCAATCTTGCATCATCTATATGAGCGAGTATGAGAACACATATATTTTGAATCAGTATAACCCTTATCAGAATAACATTCGTCTATGGGTAAGGTATATTGACGATGTCCTCCTGATCTGGGAGGGCAAACAGTCAGAATTAACGGACTTCCATGGATGGGTGAACACCTGTTCAGAAGACATCCAATTCACATTAGAATTAGACACTATGTCTATTAATTTTCTAAACGTACAGATTAAAACGGATGAAGGGAGGTTGTATACAACCCTATATAGAAAGATCAGTGAAAGAAACACTCTTCTTAGATACACAAGCCATCATCCCCGCAACCTCAGGGACAATTTACCCTTTGGGCAGTGCCTGAGGTTGCGGCGGAATTGTTTTAAAAAGGAGGATTATTTTGATGAGTCCGCACTTTTAATGGCAAGACTGAGCGAACGTGGTTACCCAATGCGATTACTTAAAAAAGCACGCAAACGGGCGTGGCATAACCATCGTGAGCACCTACTGAATGTGAACACTAAAAAGAAGGAAGAAAGATTCGTATGTGTAACAAAATTCAACACAAAAAGTAATGCCATTAAAAAATGCATTACCGACATTGGCATTTAATTAGCAATGAACTAGGGGGTATTCCACCGCCTCTGCATGCGTTTCGTAAGGGTAGAAATATACGTGACCATTTGGTAAAATCATTGCTACCCACACAACAACCTCCAAGTCAAACCACACTGTGGGGTCTCCCAGTAGTAATGGGACACAAGAAATGTGGTTCTTGTAAATCCTGCCCACTCACTGTGGAGAGTACCACGTTCAGTCATAACAATCAGACATATAAGCTGAATAATCATGCCAACTGCAATACATCATGGCTAATCTATGCCATCATATGCCTGTGTGGTTTCATGTACGTGGGTCAGACAACACAAAAAGTGAAGTGTCGGATTCTACAGCATATGAGTCGGATACGCTGTCGAGTCCCAGGAGCTCCCTTAGTAGACCATTTTACTAAATTTGAACACTCAGAGAATATCTTGAAGTGGTGGGTCATCGAAAAAGTAACAGCAAACCCCTGTGGTGGGGACTTGCAGAATACATTAAACAGAAGGGAGTGTAAGTGGATATACACTCTGGACACAGTTAACAAGGACCTGAATGAATTGGAGGAGATAAACAAACAAGTGTCATTGTTGAGGATATAAAATCATAAGCCCCGGTTTTTGTTTGACTACTGTTTGATTATATGTTACAACAAACTGTGTACACATCCATCTAAGATTTGTAACACTCCTGTTTCAGTCAGGCACTCCACTTTTGTTGGCACCTATGTATGACTATGGATTTCTGCGTGCCATTATAATTCTCCGTTTAAGTGGCTGATTGCATGATAACAAGAACATGGAGTATGTCTACTATATAAAAACGCTTTCTTTTTATCTTAATTTGATATTGCAAAATATAGTGTAATGTTGTGGAATTGTTAGAATGACTACTAATTATGCTGTTAATATTGTATAATGTTTTGTTATCACATCGGAATGAAATTATGCATATGCCAACAATATACAACATTTCCACACGTTAATGGTATCCACTATGTATCCAGAAACATCGTGATTGGGTACTTAGGGCTTTATAATCTAGTTACCTTGTAAATGGTGTAGGAGAGTAGGGTCTGCAATCCTATGATCACCCAGATTTTTTGCTTTTGTTTCACTGGTTTACGACTTTCTCTGGCTGTGGGCCTGCCAATCAGACCCACAGCCTGGCTGTTCTCTTTCTAAATTACGACATGTACCCTAGGTGCATTTACCAATTGGTACTGGGCCACCTTATCAGACCCTGTAACACAGGGCATAGGTGTACCCAGGGCTGCCAGGGGCTGCAGCATGTATTATGCCACCCCTGGCTGGCCTCTTAAATTTGACACAACTGGCTGCCTGACAGCTGGGGCAAAGTCGTGTAAACACGCTTTGCTGTAGGTGTAGTATACCTATACCTAACCCTAAAATGGACACACAGATTCCTATCAGTCACTCCTATGGCAGGCCTTGACAATCCTGAAGGCAGAGTGCTTGGAATCGTGTGAGATGGTGCTCTGGCATGAGCTGAGCCTGTCTGCAGCTTGCGGAACCAAGTCCTAATAGCTGTTCCATGATATCGCATACCATATACTCTTAAGTGCATTATAATCCTCGCGGTTAAATGCTAACTTTGGTATTGCTTTATCAAAACATGTCGAGTAAGGTGTCATACGAATTGGAATACTAACCCCTCGCCAATTCTGGCGACGGGGTTAGCATTCCACCCTTCTAGAGGGACACGACATGTATGTAACTGTGAACCCCGGTTAAAGTTAACTGAAGCCTCAGCTCCACAAAATGGATGCTGCCACCACAGACACGAGTCTGACCCCCTGCAGCTGGGGGTCCTTCCAGCGAGGGGAGCCTGGACAAAGGGTTTCCTGTCAGGGGCGGTGCTAGCACCGTCCCAGACATGGTTTTGTGTATCCTGGGTAGGCAGGGCTTTTCAGGAAGGTGACTGCTGAGTGGCACCCCGGTGCTCACTACGCATAGGCCGGTCTGAACCAGTTCCAGGGGCACACCAGCCCCTGGCCTGGGGAAGTCCGGCATGGCTGAGGGGTGTAACCACCCCCCACCTAGTCCCACCCATAGGCAGGACCTAGTCACCGGGTCAGCCCCTTTTTTTAGTATAAAGATGGGAGCGGGCCCCCTGTTCAAATTAGATCATCTTTGGAATCAAGACACGACTTTCTTCTAAAGGACTTCAAGATTTCTTCTTCAAGATTCTCCCTTGTGGCTAAGGAGTAGTCACCCTGCATCAAGCGGGCACCATCCTAAAGAACACTGCGGTCTGCTGCAAGTCCTTCATCACGAATCCGACGACCCAGCTCGACGAGACCCAGCTTCCCTGGCACCTCTGACCTCTACTCACCTCTACAGCCAAGCTGAGAACCGTGAGTGCGACGAGACCTCGAGGGACCGACGATCGCCAAGACTGCACGACATCTTTACTGCAAGCCCACCGTGTCCTCCACGGGTGAGTGCTTTGGGGTCCGAGAAGCCCCGACCCTGCGCAGCTCCAGCACCCAAGATCAGCCCCCCTGCATCTCCACGATCTGCGTGGGGCCCTTCTGCTGTTTGCTGTGCACCGCGTTGTTTGGCTACTAGCCGGCTGGCTTGTGGCCTTCTGAACGACGCCCGACGACATCACTGCTGCTGGTCTGGTTGCTCCAGACTGGCCCTTGCTTCCTTCTTTAAGAGAGGCACCCCGGACCCTCCTGGTCCACTCCAGACACCATTTTAAGTCCACCGCGTGGGCTTGAATTTGCCAAGGCTTTGTTGCCCAATCCTGGGTCCAGCGACGCCGACAGCTTCTATCTTCGTGGGACAGCTCGATCCTCCTTCCTGGTCGCCGACAACGCCTCCTGGTCCGTGAAATCTCCGAGCCCAGCGTCACCCACACGCCTTGTCGAGGTGGCTACCATCCGGTGCCCTCCTGGTGCCCACTGACTACTGGCTAGTAGTCTCGAACTTGGTCCCCTCTGCTTTCAGGTGTCATCTTCCATCGATCCAGGCTTGGATCCACCAAACTTTCTTCACTGGTCGCCTGCCAGCAACTTCTTTCTTCCAGGCTCCTGGTCCGGCAACGAGGATTCCCGACGTCTTTTGAGTCCTATGCAGCTGCAGCCCCTGGGCTAGGTAACTTCGGCATTTCGGTGCCCCAGCATAGCCTCACTATCCAAGGGTCAGGATCCACTTTCGTTTTCTCCCTACCAGGTCGGGTTCGCCCGAGAACACTAACTTTGCAATTACTAGCTACCATAGACTTTGTCCCGCATCTCGCGTGAGAGTGCACACACTGCACCCGAGTCCCCTAGGCCTCCTATAAGTAATCTGAAGGTTCTATAGTTAAGTCCTAGCGATTCCTAAGCCTATTAGTACTGTACTTACCTGCTAGTAATTTCGCATTCCACTTTTCTAGTATATGGTTTTCCGTGCCCCTCGGGCATTTGTATATACTGTGCTAACTTAAGTATTTTTGTAAGGGTTTTGGTTTGTGCTTAGTACCCTGTCCTCATAAAGAGTACAGGGCTGTTGTGATTCTTAATAAATAACTGTTTATTTTCATAACACTTGTGTGGTGTCCTTTCACTTGGTGTTCAAGGGGTATATGTGGTATAACAGCTGGCTTAACACGCCCTCTCGAGTCTTTTAGCCTTAGACTGCTCGTATCCACGCTACTAGGATAGCTGGTCTATAAGGTTGACTTACAACCAATCATCAATAAGGGTTGCTGGACTGATACATAGTGTTCACTAGAATAGTGAGCACTGCATATCAGGCCACCTTCGCACATTGGTGAGCAGCGGTTGGGATTTGAGCTTGCTGTTGTTTTACCACACGTATCCTAAGAATATCTTGTTGAAAGATCACATAAGTACTGTTAGTACATATAATCAAGCTTAGAATACTCTGAGTTCTACTGAACCAGCTGTTGCAGCTCCTCAAGGCTTAGCACACCTTGGCTGCAACTCTAGCAAGGGATCAGTAGGTAAACACATAGTGTAGGTAGGTGCATCACTTACACCACACTAGAAACAGTATGTCGGACAAAGGAGGAAACTCTGAGTCTCCCCTTGTGTCAGCTGACCCTCCACAGGTCATACCTTCAAGATATACTGTACTGAGCTTCAAGGAGTTGAGACAGGTGTGTCACTCCAGGAAGATCAAACAGGGGTCTAACCCCACAACTTCCTTTCTGATTGGTCTCTTGGAGACTTATGATGCCAGAAAAGCTGAGACCCTTCTTAGCTCTTCTAATCCAGAAGGAGGCATGCCTCCCCTTGAGGGAACCAGAGGTGACCCTGACCTCATCCACCTCTCAACTGAGAATGAAGATGTAGAGGATGATGAGGATGAGGATCCCTCTGGGGATGAGGCAGATAAGGGACAGGTAGAAGTCGTTAGACTAAGCAGGTCCAACTTAAGCAAACATGGCAGTGGTACTGGGGGACCCCTGGGGCCACTATCAGGTCAGCTTAACATTGGGAATGGACGAGCCAGATCTCTATCAAGAGGCTCTGGCAGATCCCTTCAAACCAATGGCTCTCACAACTCTTCTCAAAGAGGGATGACATCCCCTCAGAGGAGAGTGTATGAAGCTAAGGAAAGGGCAGCCAATCTGAGGATTGAAAGGGAAGAACTTGCCCTGGCCAAAGAAAGGCTTGCCTTTGCTAGAGAGCAACAGTTAAGTGGGGTAGTCCCCACTGGTGGCAGCATTGTACCTAGCAATAGGGAAAGGAGTTTTGATACAAAACACCTCGGTAAAATAGTGCCCCCCTTTAAGCAAGGGGATGACATCCACAAATGGATTACTGCTTTGGAGAGGGCCTGCACTGTGCAAGGTGTTCCCCCAAGTCAGTGGGCAGCTATCTTGTGGCTCTCCTTTGAAGGAAAAGGTAGAGACAAGCTCCTCACTACAAGAGTGGAGGATGCTAATGATTACCAAGTCTTGAAAAATGCACTGGTTGAAGGGTTTGGCCTAACCACTGAGCAGTACAGGGTGCTGTTCAGGGATACCCAGAAAACTCAGTCTCAAGATTGGTCTGACTTTGTAAATTGTGCCACTAAGGCTTTTGAGGGCTGGTTGCTGGGCAGTAAGGTTACTGATTATAAAGGATTGTACAATTTGATGATGAGAGAACAAATTTTAAACAATTGTCAGAACCAGTTGTTGCATCAGCATCTTGTTGACTCAGATCTGACCTCTCCCCAAGAATTGGGAAAGAAGGCAGACAGATGGGTTAGAACAAGAGTTAAACAGAACCAGGGCCAGAATCAAGGTGGTCAGAAGAAAGCAGACCAGAAGGGTAAAGATTCTAAGGGGGAACAAAATGACCGGAAGTCTTCGACAGGTCCCCAACAACCCAAAGAGGGTGGGGGTCAGGCTCCCCAAAAGAAGAAAGAAGGCCAATCTAAAAGGTGGTGCCAATACTGTAAAAGTAAAACTCACTGGTTTAGTGAGTGCACCAAGAAAGGAGGAGGGCAGACTCCTGCCACTGCAGCCCCTAAGGCACCTGTGCCCCCTAGTACAGCCAGCAGTGGTAGTGCACCTCCCAAGGGTTTAGTAGGGTTAACCCTGGGTTCTGAGGGGTGTGACAACTTAGTTGGTACACTCACTCAGGCTGTCCTTGTCAGTACAGGGGATATGGATATGTCCCCTGACATAAGTCCCAATAGTTTGGGCAAATACAGACAGACACCTTTCATAAATGGAAAAATGGCTCAGGCCTATAGGGACACTTGTGCCAGTGTCACAATGGTGACACCTAACTTTGTGGACCCTGGACAGATCATGCCAGGTACAGATTTCCTGGTGACCAATGCAAGCAATGTCACTACCAGTCACAGTATGGCAATTGTAGCTTTCTCCTGGGGAGGGGTAACTGGCCAAAAGAAGGTTGTAGTTAGTTCAGACCTCCCAGTGGATTGTTTGTTGGGCAATGATTTGGAGTCATCACAATGGTCAGAAGTGGAGCAGAGGACTCACATGGAAATGTTAGGTTTGCCAGCACATGTGTTTGCTGTGACTAGGTCACAGGTCAGGAAATGCCCCACTGAACAGGTGCTGGATCCTGGAACAATGGACCAGACACCTTCCAAGAAAAAGAGCAGCAGGGTTAAGGCTGTGCCTTCCCCCTTGCCCCAGGTTGAGGATCAAGTCTCAGAGGAGGCTGACCTACAGGAATTGAGGGAAACTGAGCCCAGAGAGTTTGAACTTGATCAAGTTGAATTCTTGGGTTCAGGGGGACCCTCAAGGGAAGACCTGGGGAAGGACCAGTTTAGCTGCCCTTCTCTTGAACCCCTCAGACAGCAGGCTGCTGCTGAGGCTGCTGGGAACGCCACAGGTACCCACAAGGTATACTGGGAAGATGGACTCCTGTACACTGAGTCAAGAGACCCCAAGCCTGGCATGACCAGGAGGCTGGTTGTACCCTTGTCTCAGAGAGGTTTCCTACTTACCTTGGCCCATGAGATTCCCTTAGCAGGTCACTTAGGCCAGACAAAGACTTGGGACAGGCTTGTCTCACACTTTCACTGGCCTCACATGAATGAGGATACCAAGGAGTTTTGTCGCTCCTGTGTCACTTGCCAAGCCAGTAGTAAGTCAGGTGGCACAACAAAGGCCCCCCTTATACCAATGCCTGTGGTGGGGGTGCCCTTTGAAAGAGTGGGGATGACATTGTTGGACCAATGGAACCCCAGACAGCATCAGGGCACAAGTTTATACTGGTGGTAGTGGATCATGCCACCAGGTATCCTGAAGCTATTCCACTTAGGACCACCACAGCACCTCTGGTGGCAAGGGCCCTAGTTGGAGTGTTCTCCAGGGTGGGCTTCCCTAAGGAGGTTGTCTCTGACAGAGGTGCAAACTTCATGTCAAGCTACTTAACTGCTATGTGGAAGGAATGTGGTGTCAATTACAAATTCACTACACCCTATCATCCACAATGCAATGGGCTTGTTGAAAGGTTCAACAGGACCCTAAAAGGGATGATTCATGGACTACCTGAAAAGCTCAGGCGTAGATGGGATGTCCTGATTCCCTGCCTTCTGTTTGCTTACAGAGAGGTCCCACAAAAGGGGGTTGGCTACAGCCCTTTTGAACTTTTGTATGGGCATCCTGTGAGAGGCCCCCTGTGTTTGGTGAAGGAAGGATGGGAGAGACCTCTCAAAAAGCCTGCAACCAGCATAGTGGACTATGTACTTGGTCTCCGCTCCAGGATGGCTGAGTATATGGAGAAGGCATCAGAAAACCTTAAGGCCAGTCAAGAACTTCAAAAAGCTTGGCATGACCAAAAGGCTGTCCTGACTGTTTATCAGCCTGGACAGAAGGTGTGGGTGTTGGAGCCAGTGGCCCCAGCAGCACTCAAAGACAAATGGTCTGGGCCCCACACAATTCTTGAGCAAAAGGGAGAGGTCACCTACCTGGTGGACCTTGGAACTCCCAGGAGCCCCCACAGGGTGCTCCATGTCAACAGGCTCAAAGCATATGTCGACAGGAAGGGCATGAGTTTGCTCATGGCCATAGATGAGGGACAGGAGGAAGAGAGTGACCCTCTCCCAGACCTGCTCACTCAGAATACTGATGATGGGTCAGTAGATGGTGTTGTCTTTTGTGGCAGCCTCTCCGAGCATCAACAGAAAGACTGTAAACAGGTTCTTCAGTCTTTCAGACATATGTTTTCTCTGACACCCAGTCAGACCAATTGGTGTACCCATGAGGTTGACACTGGTGACAGCCTGCCAGTTAAGAGTAAAATCTACAGGCAGCCTGATCATGTTAGAGACTGCATAAAAACTGAAGTGCAGAAAATGTTGGAGTTGGGAGTCATTGAACCCTCAGATAGCCCTTGGGCTAGTCCAGTAGTTCTAGTGCCAAAGCCTCACACCCAGGGTGGTAAGAGAGAGATGAGGTTTTGCGTAGACTACAGGGGTCTCAATGCAGTCACTAAGACTGATGCCCACCCAATACCAAGGGCAGATGACCTGATAGATAGATTGGCTTCTGCCAACTACTTAAGCACATTTGACTTAACAGCTGGGTATTGGCAAATCAGGTTAGCTGAGGATGCCAAGCCCCAGACAGCATTTTCAACCCCTGGTGGGCATTATCAATTTGTGGTAATGCCCTTTGGTCTGAAAAATGCACCTGCCACCTTCCAAAGGTTGGTGAATCAAGTCCTTACTGGGCTGGATGACTTCTGTGCAGCATATCTAGATGATATTGCTGTCTTTAGCTCCACCTGGGAGGATCACCTGGTCCACCTGAGGAAAGTGTTAGAGGCTCTGCAAGCAGCAGGCCTCACTATCAAGGCCACCAAGTGCCAGATAGGGCAGACACAGGTTGTATACCTGGGCCACCTTGTAGGTGGAGGCCAGGTTCAGCCACTGGAGAGCAAAATACAGTCAATCAGGGACTGGGCTCCTCCAACCACCCAGACTCAGGTTCGAGCTTTCTTGGGCCTGACTGGTTACTATAGGAAGTTTGTCAGGAACTATGGTTCAATTGTGACACCATTAAATGAACTGACAAGTAAGAAAATGCCAAAAAAGGTTCAGTGGACAGCAGGCTGTCAAAAAGCATTCGATGACCTAAAGCAGGCCATGTGCACAGCACCTATCCTTAAGAGTCCAGACTACTCCAAACCATTCATTGTCCAAACAGATGCTTCTGAGTTGGGTGTGGGAGCTGTTCTTTCTCAACTGAATTTTGAGGGTCAAGACCAGCCCATTGCTTTTATAAGCAGAAGGCTGACCCCCAGAGAGAAGAATTGGTCAGCTATTGAGAGGGAGGCCTTTGCTGTGGTTTGGGCCCTGAAGAAGCTGAGGCCATACTTGTTTGGCACTCACTTCAAGATTCAGACCGACCATAAGCCCCTCTTGTGGCTAAATCAGATGAAGGGTGAAAACCCCAAACTGCTTAGGTGGTCCATTTCCCTACAGGGGATGGACTTTACAGTGGAACATAGACCTGGTACTGATCATGGCAATGCCGATGGGCTCTCCAGATATTTCCACTTAGAACAAGAAGACTCACCTGGTCAAGGTTAGCTTATTGTCCCAAAGTTTGGGGGGGGTCATGTAGGAGAGTAGGGTCTGCAATCCTATGATCACCCAGATTTTTTGCTTTTGTTTCACTGGTTTACGACTTTCTCTGGCTGTGGGCCTGCCAATCAGACCCACAGCCTGGCTGTTCTCTTTCTAAATTACGACATGTACCCTAGGTGCATTTACCAATTGGTACTGGGCCACCTTATCAGACCCTGTAACACAGGGCATAGGTGTACCCAGGGCTGCCAGGGGCTGCAGCATGTATTATGCCACCCCTGGCTGGCCTCTTAAATTTGACACAACTGGCTGCCTGACAGCTGGGGCAAAGTCGTGTAAACACGCTTTGCTGTAGGTGTAGTATACCTATACCTAACCCTAAAATGGACACACAGATTCCTATCAGTCACTCCTATGGCAGGACTTGACAATCCTGAAGGCAGAGTTCTTGGAATCGTGTGAGATGGTGCTCTGGCATGAGCTGAGCCTGTCTGCAGCTTGCGGAACCAAGTCCTAATAGCTGTTCCATGATATCGCATACCATATACTCTTAAGTGCATTATAATCCTCGCGGTTAAATGCTAACTTTGGTATTGCTTTATCAAAACATGTCGAGTAAGGTGTCATACGAATTGGAATACTAACCCCTCGCCAATTCTGGCGACAGGGTTAGCATTCCACCCTTCTAGAGGGACACGACATGTATGTAACTGTGAACCCCGGTTAAAGTTAACTGAAGCCTCAGCTCCACAAAATGGATGCTGCCACCACAGACACGAGTCTGACCCCCTGCAGCTGGGAGTCCTTCCAGCGAGGGGAGCCTGGACAAAGGGTTTCCTGTCAGGGGCGGTGCTAGCACCGTCCCAGACATGGTTTTGTGTATCCTGGGTAGGCAGGGCTTTTCAGGAAGGTGACTGCTGAGTGGCACCCCGGTGCTCACTACGCATAGGCCGGTCTGAACCAGTTCCAGGGGCACACCAGCCCCTGGCCTGGGGAAGTCCGGCATGGCTGAGGGGTGTAACCACCCCCCACCTAGTCCCACCCATAGGCAGGACCTAGTCACCGGGTCAGCCCCTTTTTTTAGTATAAAGATGGGAGCGGGCCCCCTGTTCAAATTAGATCATCTTTGGAATCAAGACACGACTTTCTTCGAAAGGACTTCAAGATTTCTTCTTCAAGATTCTCCCTTGTGGCTAAGGAGTAGTCACCCTGCATCAAGCGGGCACCATCCTAAAGAACACTGCGGTCTGCTGCAAGTCCTTCATCACGAATCCGACGACCCAGCTCGACGAGATCCGGCTTCCCTGGCACCTCTGACCTCTACTCACCTCTACAGCCAAGCTGAGAACCGTGAGTGCGACGAGACCTCGAGGGACCGACGATCGCCAAGACTGCACGACATCTTTACTGCAAGCCCACCGTGTCCTCCACGGGTGAGTGCTTTGGGGTCCGAGAAGCCCCGACCCTGCGCAGCTCTAGCACCCAAGATCAGCCCCCCTGCATCTCCACGATCTGCGTGGGGCCCTTCTGCTGTTTGCTGTGCACCGCGTTGTTTGGCTACTAGCCGGCTGGCTTGTGGCCTTCTGAACGACGCCCGACGACATCACTGCTGCTGGTCTGGTTGCTCCAGACTGGCCCTTGCTTCCTTCTTTAAGAGAGGCACCCCGGACCCTCCTGGTCCACTCCAGACGCCATTTTAAGTCCACCGCGTGGGCTTGAATTTGCCAAGGCTTTGTTGCCCAATCCTGGGTCCAGCGACGCCGACAGCTTCTATCTTCGTGGGACAGCTCGATCCTCCTTCCTGGTCGCCGACAACGCCTCCTGGTCCGTGAGATCTCCGAGCCCAGCGTCACCCACACGCCTTGTCGAGGTGGCTACCATCCGGTGCCCTCCTGGTGCCCACTGACTACTGGCTAGTAGTCTCGAACTTGGTCCCCTCTGCTTTCAGGTGTCATCTTCCATCGATCCAGGCTTGGATCCACCGAACTTTCTTCACTGGTCGCCTGCCAGCAACTTCTTTCTTCCAGGCTCCTGGTCCGGCAACGAGGATTCCCGACGTCTTTTGAGTCCTATGCAGCTGCAGCCCCTGGGCTAGGTAACTTCGGCATTTCGGTGCCCCAGCATAGCCTCACTATCCAAGGGTCAGGATCCACTTTCGTTTTCTCCCTACCAGGTCGGGTTCGCCCGAGAACACTAACTTTGCAATTACTAGCTACCATAGACTTTGTCCCGCATCTCGCGTGAGAGTGCACACACTGCACCCGAGTCCCCTAGGCCTCCTATAAGTAATCTGAAGGTTCTATAGTTAAGTCCTAGCGATTCCTAAGCCTATTAGTACTGTACTTACCTGCTAGTAATTTCGCATTCCACTTTTCTAGTATATGGTTTTCCGTGCCCCTCGGGCATTTGTATATACTGTGCTAACTTAAGTATTTTTGTAAGGGTTTTGGTTTGTGCTTAGTACCCTGTCCTCATAAAGAGTACAGGGCTGTTGTGATTCTTAATAAATAACTGTTTATTTTCATAACACTTGTGTGGTGTCCTTTCACTTGGTGTTCAAGGGGTATATGTGGTATAACAGCTGGCTTAACACGCCCTCTCGAGTCTTTTAGCCTTAGACTGCTCGTATCCACGCTACTAGGATAGCTGGTCTATAAGGTTGACTTACAACCAATCATCAATAAGGGTTGCTGGACTGATACATAGTGTTCACTAGAATAGTGAGCACTGCATATCAGGCCACCTTCTCACAAATGGCGGCTGAATATTGTGCAGAGAGTCTGAATAATAAGGACTATGCATTTGGGATCCTCCGTTCCCTACTAGTTCCCCTGGCCCGTTTACAACTCTTGGTCATGTGAAACTGGTTTCTCTATCCAAATGTCAGGTTGCCTGATAATAGGAACACGAACACGGATCAGGCTCATTATGTTAAAACAATTTCTTTCCATCAAAATGGTGTACTGCATGACATATTGCAATGCTGTAAATTTGTTGGAATGGCTAGTATCTAAATATGAAAAGGCTTTATCATTAATTCGGAATGTAATTATATAAATGCGAATAATATACAACTTCTTCGCATGACACTGCCGTAGTTGTACTTAGAAGGATCAGTATCTGAGGCCCGACATTCAGTCATCTTGGAAACACTTTCCCAAAGGAAAATGGCAGCTGCTTATTTGATTTTACCGACAATCGGAACATCAAGAATTGTATAATTGAAATCAGAAAATATGTGAACTGGCAGTTCAACCTTTGGTTTACTACCAGTTTCTTTCTTTCAAAACCTTTCAGTATGGTAGAACACGCACCAAATCGGTCTCCAAATCGAGGAGGACAGTCCACTTTCTATGCCGATCACTAGCGGGCAGTCTTTACTTTTTAATTCGGACGCAGAAGTAAGCGCTTCGTTGCTGCGTCCAGGTAGAACTCAGGCTTGGCTCCCTGCAACATTTGATAACGCTGCCCAAATGGTAAGCTTTGGGACCATCTCTTTGTTTTCCCTGAGTTGAAAACCTGGCTGCATTTTAATGAGATCGAGCTTCGGCCGATTTTTAACACATAATTTCAGTGGAGTGAAGCACTTGTGGTTTCCCTCCTAATTCTTTTCATTAAAACAGCTACCCGAACTGTGCTGACAGGAGCTTTGGATGTAAGCGCTCGTTGCTGCGTCCCGGTAGAACTCAGGCTTGGCTCCCTGCAACGTTTGATAACGCTGCCCAAATGGTAAGCTTTGGGACCATTTGTTTGTTTTCCATGAGTTGAAAACCCGGCTGCATTTTGATGAGATTGAGCTTTGGCCGATTTTTAACACATAATTTCAGTGGAGTGAAGTACTTATGGTTTCCCTCCTAATTCTTTTCATTAAAACAGCTACCTGAACTGTGCTAACAGGATCTTTGGATGTACCAAAAGAATAAAAATACGATAAGGTAAATATTATTGGCTATTATTAGCCTTATTCTGCCTTACAATGAGCTACTATAGTGGCTGATGTTGCCTGTAATTTTCTAGGTACTATCAGCCCGACTTTGGTACATATATGGAACTTTGTGCCCACCCCTTAATTGGATGATTGATCCGCCTACATTTAAGGTAATTTTTTATCCACTATGACTCATATATATGGGTTGGATGGATGACTTATTAATAAAATGGATTAAGTCTAAACGCACTGTACAATTTTGTTTTACAGGAGCACGCACTATTGTAAAGGCATACATACTTCGTTGGTTCTCCAACCTAGGGTAAGCGTGAGGCTCCCCCTTTTTTTATTGTTCTTTGATTGAATCATTATTGCCACTACCATTGGGTAATACATTCCCTTTATTATTACATTCCTGTAGCGTCATCAACACCCCTTGGTTGCCCATCTCCTTGTCCTGATGAAGACTCGCATGCCCCAGGTTCAAATGACCGGTTGGCCCTAAGTCGAGTCGAAACTTCGACGCTCCCCCACCTTCTTACCTTGGAGCACATCTTTGATCTAATACAGTGCTCACTAAGGACATAAATGTCCCTGTAAAATCTTGAATGTAATAGTTTTATAGTAATTTCTATTTGGCCAGGTACTTAATACGGCAAAATTAGAACACCGTTATTGATTGATAAACAATATGAATTTGTGATAATTATTGCTGTGAATTTCCTTTCTTTTCTTTATTCACTCAACACTCTGATCACTCTCTTCTGCACGCTCCATTTGGGCAACCTATCTGTTTTTTTTACTTATTAAAATATCTTATTATTGTATAAAATGAATTCAAAATATGAGACAATGAATTAAATACATTGCATCTCTGTCTTGGGTTGTAGTGGCGTGTTGTGTTCTTTCACTTAAGACTATTAATTAGAATTGGAGCAGATTCGGCTGAAGTGCTCTGTTATGTTTAAATGATTGAACAAAGATTGATTGGGTCAATTATTGTGATTAATAGGTCCAGGACCACTGTGTATATAGTTGTCAGCTGAGCAATGTGTTCTGAATGTGTGTGGAGAGACAGATGCTACAAGGGCCACTAGAATATGCATGACGACAGGCCTGGTGGTGGCCAAAACGAACATTGCTAAATCCTGGGGTTCCGCTCAGCCACCAGACATCGATGCCTGGAAACAGAATATAGATTGGTGCATGTCAACAGAAAGGTGGTTTATGAAAGTAGAGGCTGCCGACTGGAAATGGCGGGAAATCGGGGTGGGCTGGAACACCCATTACGAGCAATATTTGTGACTTTAGGTGACATGGAAATGCACAAGATTTTAATTAATGATGTGGGGCTCAGGGAGATGCTCATTGGGGTGGTTGGGGTGTGAAGGAGAAATGTGATGGTATTACAAAATGTACCAATACTATGCCTGCTAAAACATTTTGTGTTTACTGTATCAAATAAAAAGATTTTATTTAAAAAAAGAATACGTGGAAATGTTCACAAGCCCGCACCACTGCTAAACTTTCTTTCTCAGGTTGTGAAAAGGTACATGCAGTTATGACAAACTTCTGCTTGCATACACCACAATATGCCTTTGAGCATTTGAGTGTCCACAGTGTTGAGGAAGGATCCCGTCTAACCCATCCAGGCTTACGTCAACAACAACCTCTATATGAAGCTTCAGATGAAAGTAGGCCATTTCAGTGGCGTTCTCAATTGTATGCTTGATTTTCTTAAAACTTTGTTCACATTCATGTTGACGTAAATAATTAATTTACTCTCTTAATTTCTATGCAGGTAAGTACGTAATCAATAATAACTCAATCGGAATGAAAGAAAACAGAGTCCGTGGTGTTAGAGTTTCTAAGGGTTTTATTCCTCATAAAGGAATCAGGATATCATGTTCTGACCACCACAGGGGTGTCAGAAGGGATAGAGCGCTGAACTTTATTGACATTACATAGCTTATATACTTGAATTACACCATAGGAATCAATGTAAGAGGCGTAACAGCTGAGAGAGGACAAGATAACAGTATACACGTGGTACTAGTACATCATCAAGAGGCGTAAACTAGGCGTGAACCAGAGGTGTGTGCTAGAAACGTCACTGATAGGTGACGCAAGTGGGTGGCACCAAGGGGTGGTGCTAACAGAATGTTGCAATGTCAGCAGAAATCGGAAGCTTGGATGCGCGCGCAGCTGCATGACGTGTGATTGACGGGGTGCAGGGGACTTGACATTTACACTGACGGAAAGAGACAGAAGTCTGGTATGTCAGATCAACTTGTACTTCTATCATATCTGATATCTGATGTTTAGGAACTAGACTATCTGGACGAAAAGGTCTCTAGGGCAGAAGCTATTCTATGCTAACTGTGGATGCGTGTATAAGCGCCTGAGTGTCTACATGTGAAGCGTGGGGCTCGGGGCCTTCCATGGAAGCATGGCAACAGAGGCTGTGATTTACTTGTGTTAAGACAGGTCGGCCCTTTGGCTCTGCAGCTGGAGAGGATGTTTACAGGATCTAGTAGGCAGGAATGCATTCTCGAGGAGCGGAACAGATAACTCGAAGGTTATAGTCAGTCTTGGCAGAAAGCAGGCTGAGCTGAGCGCGAGGGGCCGCGCTGAAAGTAGGACAGAGTTCACGGGTACAGAGGTAGCCTGGGCAGAGTCAGGAGCCACAAAAGAGGTTCAGATGGCAGGAATTCAGGGCCTACTCTTGCTAGAGCAGGAAAAATACGAAAAGGGCACTACAAAAAGACGGTGGCATAGCATACTTAGGAACGGACTATATAATCCATTCATGGTGGATCTGAAAGAGGACATGTTAACGTTGGACGCAAATGTATTTGCGTCTTCATAGCTGGCACAGGAGGGAAGTTACATGCACTTGAAGCTGGTACATGGAGTCGGTGGGGTACGCGTTAGGGAACACAACATGGCCAAAATTTAATTTTCCTCATTCCCTCCTTGTTCCCTACGGACCCTTCATGAAGTATCGATCCTCATGAATCGATCAGTCTGTTCTAGTAACATCATTTGTTCTTCTTTCTTTCGGTTACGTTTTGAGTGAAAACTGGAATGTTCAATACAAGAGGTGGCACACAGTCCACAATTCGCTGGCCCGCACTGCAGGCACAGGCAGCAACTGAATACTAGGACTAGGCCAATGCCTAGGAAGGATAGGATCTTCCATCCCCAAGCTGTTAACGTTGTCCAGAACCAACCGGACCAAGTCCAGGTGCCTGGATTCTGATGTATCTGATTTGCAATTTTATGAAGACGGGTGATAGCTTGATATACAGATGGTGCATTTTGTGGAATGAAAACACAGCAGCTTGACCCGATGACCTTACAGGCTCCACCTCTATCTGCCAAGATGACGTCAATTACAAGACGATTCTGAAGGACAACAACCCGCATAGCGGACTGCTCTTCTGTTAAGTTACCTAAGGCGGAGGTAGTTTCATTTACTACGGCTTCAAGTGTTCTAGTTAATCTGCGTATTAATTTACTATTCTGGACAGGGCCTAAAAAGAAAAAGAATCCTTTATTAAAATCGGTGTACTGTTCCCATGCCGTTTCTGTGTAGTCGACAAGTGGGATATCTCTTCTGGGTCTATTCTTTACTAGATTGCTATTTCTGTGGTAATCAGGAGGAGCTAGAAAAACAGGTGGCAGAAGGAATGCAATGTAGCAGGTACCATCCCAATCTGGAGGTAGACGAATGTATGCGGTATGACCACAAACAAAGTAGGAATGACTGATAGCTTTGAAAGATGATTTTCCATAATCACTGAATTCGACCACAGTAGTGCATTTACTATGACCTAAGTGTACTGAACCTTTCTTCTTGATACATAATTCACCAGTGACTGGCAGTACTGACATAATAGGTAGAACTGGTGTGGCTTCGGATTCGACAGTAAGAATCATAAGGCTAATTGTATAATTACCTAATCCATACACTTCATTTTCTAGATCAGTTCCTATTCTAGTGGGGAGTCCCTCCTTATCCGGGTAACAGACGTCTAGTAGGACCAAGTTCAGGTTTCCCCAAACCCAACCCCCATCGAAAACAGCAATGTCGGGATCTAAAGAATTAATTATTTTGAACCATGCTCCGCAGGAGCCATTGTGAGAGAACGGGTACGGAAAGAGAGGCAGAGCTCCCTTGTAATTCTGGTAGGGAGGGAGTCGGCCACATATCCAGCAATTTGTAGCATTGTTAGTTTGATGAGAATGATGTAACATACTAATGAATGTATTGTTGCGCAGCGCGAGTCTGTAGGAAAGCTCATGAGGAGGTAACTCACTAAAAGTGTGTTCAGCAGAGACATTGTAAGCAGATTGTTCACGCTTGAAAATAGGATAGTAGATAGGTAATAAGATGCTAGCAATAATAATTAGAACACTGAGAATAAACATTATTATTAGTGTCACTATGCAGTGACTACGGAGTGATTTGCAATATGTACTTTTCTTTGCTTCTCTCTCTCTATCTTGATCTAGGGGATACATGTCAGAAACTATTTAACCGATTCACCTAGGGGAGGACTTAAACAATTAAACTGTCTGACTTGCTAGATCGTAATTTCATGCGGTATTGTTCTTGAGGAGTCTTTTCTCGTTTGGATTCGGTAAAGTCTTTGGTAACACAGTCTTTGGTGGGGGTGGGTGTGTCTTGTTCCGGTTTCAGTCCTGGGAATGTTTTGATATGACTTAGGTGGACCCACCCCTTTCTGCCTTCCAATTTGACTGCGGTCCTTGTAGTAAGAAGAACGGTCTTCGGAGACTTCCAGCGGGGCTCCAACGGACTTTTTCTGTCGAAGTTGCGGACGAGGACAATATCCCCGGGGCGGACGTCATGCGGCTTCACATCAGTGTTGTCAGGGAAGGCTGCGGCAACCTGTGAACGACATGATTGGAGTGCAGACATCAAGGAGGCAAGGTAATCTGTCAACATATTAGAATCAACATCAGTAATCTTTTTAGGAATGGGCGTCCCCCACATATTCGGTGGTCTGCCAAAGACCACCTCGTACGGGGATAGCCCTGATCTCGAATGGGCGACCATTCTCATATAGAATAGTGCCACCGGCAGGGCGACTATCCAGTCGACCCCTTTTTCCTGACATATTTTGGCAAGGCGGATCTTTAATGTCTGATTATGCCTTTCTACAAGGCCTGCTGCTTCTGGATGTCGGACACAATGGAACTTCCACTGGTATCCCAGTAACAAGGAAACTTGTTTCATTAATTCGGATGAGAATGGCTGACCGTTATCTGAGTACACGACACGAGGCATGCCGTATCGTGGGAAAAATTCACGAACCAACTGTTTGGCAGTGGTCGGAGCAGTGTAATCTGGGACTGGGTATGCTTCGGTCCAGCGGGACAGAGCACAGACAACTACGAGAACATATTTAAATCCTCGACAACGGTCCATCTGGATATAATCCATCTGGAGGACTTCAAAAGGGTGATCGGGAGGATGAAATCCACCTTGCTCTACAGGGACGCTTTTACCTGGATTGAACTGACAACAGATCATGCAAGTACGCACTTTCTGTTTTGCTGCTGCTCGTAAGTGTTTATTGTTCCAGAGATTTTGTAAACTGTCTAGCATTGCTTTCTCTCCTAGATGTGCAGGACTATGTGCTGTATTTATCATGACTTGAACCATAGAGTCAGGGAGAAACCATGTAGATTTTCCCTTCGTCATCCAACCTTGATCTGTCTGGATCCCTCCTAGTTCGATCCATTTCTTTATTTCTTCCGGAGTGGCATGTGTCTGAATGTCAATAACATCTAGTGTGGGATCTCTGACTGTCATACAGTTTGTCGGATCTGTTGTCTTTGTTGTGTCAGTTGTCTGAGTGTGAGTCAGTGCTGTATGTTTTGCTGTCTGATCTGCCAGGTCGTTACCCTGGGAAACAGAATCTGTGGCTTTAGTGTGTGCTTTACACTTCATGACTGATATGGCTGAAGGCAGATGTATTGCTTCTAACAGTGCTTGAATGAGAGGACCATGCTGTATCTTTGTACCATGAGAGGTCAGAAAACCTCTTTCTTGCCAGAGCATGCCGAAGTCGTGTACGACTCCGAACGCATAACGGGAATCTGTGTATATGTTGACATTTCTGTTCTTGGCTAGAATACAGGCTTGGGTCAGAGCGATGAGCTCTGCCGCTTGAGCAGACAGTGTATCAATACGGTGTGTTTCTTTAACTTCAGTTTCAGTGGTCACGGCATACGCGGCCACTAGCTCTCCTGTACTTGTTCTCATGCATGAACCATCCACATAAAGTGTCAGGTCTGGATTTGTCAATGGAACATCTGTTAAATCTCGTCTGGGCTTTGTTACTGCATTAATGATCTCTATGCAATCATGTGGAGCTGGATCTATCATAACTGTAGGTAACAGTGTTGCTGGGTTCAAGATACTGCAGCGTCTGATTTCTATGTGTGGCTGGAATAATGTCAATTCGTAACCTGTCAGTCGTGCTATAGTCAAGTGTTGAGTCTGGGTTCTATTTAACAGAACCTCTACAGAATGTGGAACTTGTACTGTTAACTGATGACCTAAAACAATTGAATCGCTTTGTCTGATTGCTAACGCTGTTGCTGCTACTGACTTTAAACATGCAGGGAGTGCCTGTGCTACTGAATCCAATGTACTTGAAAAATAAGCGCAAGGCTTATGTGAACCTGCTTGATCTTGAGTGAGGACAGACAACGCTGTACCGTCACGTTCTGTAACAAAAAGTGTAAACGGTTTGCTGTAACATGGTGTCGCTAAAACTGGCGCTTGGCATAAAACTTTCTTTAATTCCTCAAAGGCTTGTGTATGTTCCTGAGTCCAAGGGAGGACAGTCGAAGTCGCTGCCTCCTGTGTCGTTAACTGGATGAGTGGTTTAGCTAGAAATGCATATTGAGGAATCCATTGTCTGCAGTACGAGGTGAGGCCTATGAAGGCCCGCACTTCCTTTTGTGTCTGGGGTCGTGGCATGTTTACAATTAACTGAATGCGATCGGGAGTGAGCTGTCTCCCCACTTTGGACAGCAAGTGACCCAAGTACACAACTTGCTGAACACAGAATTGTAGCTTCGAAGGAGACACCTTGTGTCCCTTGTCGGCCAGGAAATGCAAAACTGTCAGAGATGCTTCTTCACATTCGGGCTCACTTCGTGCGGTGATCAGTAGATCATCGACGTATTGCAGTAAAGCGGTATTAACTGGCATTTGAATACAATCTAGTTGTCTTTTCAGTGCTTGACTATAGATGCTGGGGCTTTCTGTAAATCCTTGAGGTGCGCGGGAAAATTTGAAACTTCGTCCATTTAAACTGAATCCGAAGAGATATTGGCTCTCCGGGTCAATAGGTACACTGAAGAAAGCGTTCTTGAGATCGATTACATTAAAGAACGTTGCTTCTGAATCAATAGCAGTCAATAGGGAGGAGATATGGGGGACCACAGGATACTGTGGTACAATACATTTATTCAGTTCTCGAAGGTCAATCACCAGCCGGTATACTGGCGGTGCATTGCGGTCTGTACGTTTAAGAATTGGAATGATGGGTGAATTACAGATATTGGAGTCGGTCTCTACGACCACTCCCTGGGCAATAAGCTCTTCAATTATTTTCAGTAAAGCCACTACAGCATCGGGGGGTAACTTGTATTGTCTGATTCTGGGTAAAACAACTCCTGTCTTGAGTGTAACACGATATGGAGTGATATGCATACAACCTACATCAGCTGGGCCCTTTGCCCATAAGTGATCTGGTACATTTTTTAATCTGACATCAAAGTCACGTAGAACATAATGACCCTTGAAATCCCGTAGAAAGAGTCTGACTCCCTCTGGGGAACAGCATATAATAGCTCCTAGAGCCTTCAGTGTTTTAATTCCTAACAGATTTTCTGGACATGATTTCGTAAGCAACAAATCTGTAACTCAAGATAATGGACCCACAGCTAGTGGCACTGGTTCCGATACTTCATTTACAATAGGCTGTCCTGAAAAACCAAGGGAAACATTCTGTGAGCCTGAGAGGGGTGCCCCTGGGACTTCATTGTGACTGATGGTAGTGCGACTTGCCCCTGTGTCAATTAAAAACTTTCTGTCTTTTCCTAATACATGACTGTGTACATAAGGACCTTCTTGATCTACAGGAATTTCAATAAGAGGCAAATCACTTTCCCTCCCTAGGCTGTTTCATGTATAACGCTGATAATCTGGATATGCTGACTGGGCATACTGGTACATCTGTTGTGATACTTGCCGAGTTGCGGCAGCGGGCTGTGTCTGAGCATGCTGTGGCTGCGGTACGGCTACTGTCTGTACTGTATGGGACTGATCATGCATAGGCTGTGTATTCTGCATTGGCTGTTCGTTCTGTGAGGTCTGTTGATGACCCTGTTCATGTCTAGGCGGACGCGGTCTTTCTTTAGTTTTACCTGTCTCGATGTTATGTTTCAGGACTGGACATTCATGTACGTAGTGACCTGGCTGCTTGCAATAATTACATGTCCCTTTAACGGGAGCGGCAGAATGATTGGTCTGGGCCCCACCTTTTCTATGACCGTCGGCTGGAATCGTCTGAGCTACTAACATTTTCATTTTCGTGTCTTTCATACGTTTCTGTTCCTGATCTTGTTCTTCCCTAATTCTGTTCTGGTGATATTGTAACATTTGTAACATCTGAGATGGCGTATTTGCCTGCCAAGTACTTTCAACTTTGTACACTCTATTTTTGACTAATGGTAGGGCATTCTCTACTAATTTTGTTACAAAAAGGTGCGGGTATGACTCACTACTAGTTTTTAGACCACTATTTATGATAAAACATTTCTCGAATCTTGAATAAAAGTCACTAGTATCTTCATCTTGTTTCTGTTTACAGGACGAGATTGCGTCCCAATCTTCCTTTCTTGTTGTCAACAATCTTGGCAAAACCTGTACTATTAAACCTGGTAATGCTTTAGTCTTGTCCCCAAGGCCTACCCCTGGGACTCGTTTGCTTTCTTCGTCTTCTATTTCTGCCCATGCTATCTTTGACTCTCCTACCTCCCAATCCTTCTCCTTTAATTTTTCGTAAATGCCCGTGGGCAACAGTACTTTTAACATTTTCATAATATCATCATACGTGTAATCTCCCATCAGTAACATGTCTTTAAGCTCTCTATGAAAACCTGCAGGGTCTTTATCATGGCACGGAACTAATTTCTTCATTTCTAACAGTTCTAACTTAGTCAGTGGTGTGTGAACATACACACGCTTCAAGCGTTGGTCCTCACCCATAACTGGATGTACTTCTCGTAAGGGGTTCTGACTTTCAATGCCGCCACCGCATTGCATGTGGTACATTTTCCTTTCTGGAGGTGGGGCGGGAACATATTCAGGACTTATGAAGGTGTTATACTTACGTCGCTGTTCTAGAATTATTTGTATTAATTTGGTACTAAAACCTCTCCATCTATCCATGAGTAGTGCTTCTAAGGTTTCATGTAAGGGACCTGGATCAGAATGATGGTTTCTGAACTTGATGAGGAGGTGCTGAATCATGTATACACCTGCTATTTTCTGCTCTTCCGGGGAAAGGTTCAGGAATGTCTGCACTAACGTGTCATCATTATACATGTCTGGGTTTTCGGCCCATAACACGGCTGACCGGGCTAGTTCCTGTTCATCCATAGAATTGAGTACATGGTACCCCACTCGGTCTCGAAGCCTTTTATCAGTTTCCTGGAACTGATGTTCAGAAGAATTCGGATTTGTTAAAGCAGAGAAAAGAGCTCTCTTGCTTTCTGGACGGACACCTTTCCTAAGGTAGGCTCCCCTACCTACATATGCTATAGTATCTGTAGACCTTCCTGGTGTGTCATGTTCATCTTCCTCCTCGGAGGAAGCTTTATCATTCTCTTCCTGGTGTACAGTCAATACTGCCTTTCTAATTTTCTGGGACATACTGGCTATGCAAGCCCCTTTATCATGCTTTCCGTCGGCTATATTTTGACCCCACTTGTTTAATGCGTCTAATTCACTTTGATCTGTCCCGGGCCTGTCTCGTTCTCTTATTAAACAATTTATAAAAAATCGTAATATCTGTGCTTGAATGTCAACTTTCTGTTTATGCATGGCAGCTTTGACACTGTCGGGGTCTTTCCCGGTCTGTATAAACTTATATATTCTGTCGAGAAGTTCCTGCATTCCTACATAGCATAACAAGCTATCGGTGGCAGATCTTAATCGTAGTGATGCTAATATCATTAAATCGTCTTTTCCGGGTACTGGATCATATCTGCAAACTGACATCTTCTCTTAAAATGCTTCAAGCCGGGATAAGTGGGGGGACTGGAAAGGATTCTGCGTGTCCCTTAAGTTTAATCTGTGTGTCGGTGGCGGGGTCTGTAGACCCGCTGTCGCACCTCCTGAGGCGGATGCTTGAGCATTATCTCTCCGCGGAGTCTGGATCTGAGTCTGAATTTGTCGTTTAGTAAGATCAGGTAGGACTGGTTTCGGTAGGTCTGTTTTGAGTACGGGAAGTGGCGGAGCTATCGGAACAGAGGAGGTCTGTCGCGGTACCGGCGGAACATTATCTGGGGGCGCAGTGCCACCCCCATCCCTGTCAGTAGGCAGGGCACGAACAGGCAGATTGGTATAAGCTGGTGCTACATCCTCTAGATACGAATTCAGGAATATGTCTTTAGTAGTTTTATGCATTACTTTAGTTGGAACTAATGGTGTCGGTAAGTTTTTCGGTATCTCTGATTCAGTTTCAGATGTGCCATCTGCTGCAAGATACATACCGTTTACAAGATTATTTCGGGCACGGTCTATTTGTTCTGTTTTTACTCGGATCCCTTCAGTAACTAATTCGTTTTCCTGTTCTTTATCTGATTCTTTAAGTCTATCCTCTCTACGGAGTGCTTTGTCAGCACGCTTACGTGATTCCTTACGCCAAAATTCTATGGCGTCCTTCTGAGATTGTCTAGCTTTCTTTTTCCATAATGCTTCTTCTACCCTCATGATGCACTCGGCATCCCACGTTCCGGTAACAGGCCATCTGTGTCTTTCGTCTAGGTGCTTGGTGTAATCGGCCCATAAATCTAGATATAATATGGCATCTATGCCGTGTTTCTGGTACATAAAATTGCCTGGAGTGTCCCTAGGGGGGATAGGAATTTCTTCCTCCAGTAACCCTTTCCTAGTTCCTATCTGTTTTAACTTGTTGAAGAACGGCATCTTGTTTACTTATTACTGAACGCTAGATCTTTATTCCTTAATACTCCTGACAGCTAGATTATACGAGGAACACAATAATACACGTTTACACAGTCACATTCATACCACAACATTAATCACATAAAAACATTGAAAACATAGATGACTACCCCCCTATACTGTATGTACTGCTCAACAGTACGGATACACTGGTGTAACAGTGCAAAAATTCGGAATACTTGATATACTGCTAAACAGTACAGATACACTGCCTAAAAACAGTGCAGACCGGACTTGCGTACCCAAACCCGTCTAGATACGACCCAGCAATGGTACTCACCGGGAAGCACGGAAACAGAAGGCCTCGGAAAACTCGACTGGACTCGACTCGGAACTTCGGAAAACTTCGGGAAATTTCGGAAAACTTCGGAAAACTTCGGAAAACTGGTGGGCCTCTTCACACCTCGGACCTTGCTTCTTTCGGCTGGGCTCTGGTCGGGATCCTCCGCACTCCTCACCGCCTCGTCTGGGCACTGATCGCAGTCTTCGTCACCTCCGTGGGTCAGAGGGAGATGCAGGAAATCCTGCCAGTACACGTGTGTTCCGTCTAACTGATGGCAGGGGGCAGAGTTTGCAACGCACCAACCGGCGCGTGAGGTGGGGGAGGGGTCCCTGTTCGGGCGCCAAAATGACGTAAATAATTAATTTACTCTCTTAATTTCTATGCAGGTAAGTACGTAATCAATAATAACTCAATCGGAATGAAAGAAAACAGAGTCCGTGGTGTTAGAGTTTCTAAGGGTTTTATTCCTCATAAAGGAATCAGGATATCATGTTCTGACCACCACAGGGGTGTCAGAAGGGATAGAGCGCTGAACTTTATTGACATTACATAGCTTATATACTTGAATTACACCATAGGAATCAATGTAAGAGGCGTAACAGCTGAGAGAGGACAAGATAACAGTATACACGTGGTACTAGTACATCATCAAGAGGCGTAAACTAGGCGTGAACCAGAGGTGTGTGCTAGAAACATCACTGATAGGTGACGCAAGTGGGTGGCACCAAGGGGTGGTGCTAACAGAATGTTGCAATGTCAGCAGAAATCGGAAGCTTGGATGCGCGCGCAGCTGCATGACGTGTGATTGACGGGGTGCAGGGGACTTGACATTTACACTGACGGAAAGAGACAGAAGTCTGGTATGTCAGATCAACTTGTACTTCTATCATATCTGATATCTGATGTTTAGGAACTAGACTATCTGGACGAAAAGGTCTCTAGGGCAGAAGCTATTCTATGCTAACTGTGGATGCGTGTATAAGCGCCTGAGTGTCTACATGTGAAGCGTGGGGCTCGGGGCCTTCCATGGAAGCATGGCAACAGAGGCTGTGATTTACTTGCGTTAAGACAGGTCGGCCCTTTGGCTCTGCAGCTGGAGAGGATGTTTACAGGATCTAGTAGGCAGGAATGCATTCTCGAGGAGCGGAACAGATAACTCGAAGGTTATAGTCAGTCTTGGCAGAAAGCAGGCTGAGCTGAGCGCGAGGGGCCGCGCTGAAAGTAGGACAGAGTTCACGGGTACAGAGGTAGCCTGGGCAGAGTCAGGAGCCACAAAAGAGGTTCAGATGGCAGGAATTCAGGGCCTACTCTTGCTAGAGCAGGAAAAATACGAAAAGGGCACTACAAAAAGACGGTGGCATAGCATACTTAGGAACGGACTATATAATCCATTCATGGTGGATCTGAAAGAGGACATGTTAACGTTGGACGCAAATGTATTTGCGTCTTCATAGCTGGCACAGGAGGGAAGTTACATGCACTTGAAGCTGGTACATGGAGTCGGTGGGGTACGCGTTAGGGAACACAACATGGCCAAAATTTAATTTTCCTCAATGTGACTAGTAAAATGAAGCATTTCTTTTTGTTAAGTCTCTTAAGGGAGCAGTTACTGTGGCAAAGTCACATGTGTATCTGGAACAGTAACTGGTCATGCCAAACAATGAACGTAACATGGTGAGATCTTGTGCGGGATTGGTGGCTGACAAAGCTTGTACTTTAGCTGGATATAGTGTCATACCCCTATCAGAAAAGATGTGGCCAAATAATTTGAGTTTTGTTTTGTGGAACTCACATTTCTCAGCATTCAAAGTTAAACCTACACCAACAAGTAAGCAACACACTTGTGGAAGAGCTTTATTATGTTCCTTTTGTATAGCTCTGAAAAACAATAGGTCATCACTGTAATAAAACCATTATTGACAGGCTGTATGACAGGTCAAATGACATCTTGAAAAAGTTCTGCAACTGATGATACACATAAACTTAATCATTTATATCACAACAAACCAATATGGGTAGTAAAGATAGTAATGTAAAGCAATTTTCTTCGAGTTCTAATTGATGATATAATTTGTTCAGATCCAGGTGAGAGAAGACTTTGGCACCATTTAATAGTGTGATCCGGTTGGCAATGTGCGGACCAAGATCTTGTTCTCTTTCGATTGCCTTGTTAGCTTGACGAATATCAACACAGATGCATACAACTCCTTAATTGTCCTTTTTGGGCACTACCACTAGGGGCGAAACCCACAGAGTTGGATCCGTAGATCACTTAATGCTTTAGTGATGTCTCAAGCTCTTTCTCATCAGCTTCTTGTAGATTAAATGCAATGTGAATATTTCTTTGAGCAACAGGATGAATGTCCTCCTTGGTATGCAGTTGCATTTTCAGGGTCTTATGGTTTCCCAATCCATGAAACAACAACTGGAACTGATTTACTATTTCATGATCAGCATTCATGTTGTTTTTCAGAGATATTAGTCTCAAATCAGCAGCAATATTGAAACTGAGTAAACAGGCAGCAGAGGCCCATGCAGGTAAGAGTGGTGGGGTGGTGGGGCCGGATGGGGGGGTGGGAGAATTTGATGGACGTTGATGAGGGAAATTAAATAAATATTTAATATTTCCTCATTGTCGTGTGTCAAATCCCCCCCCCCCCCAACAGTGTTTTTCTCTGCATGCGGCCAGTCCAACATGCGCACATTTTTCTAAGGTAAACATTGTACATCCGTCTTCCTCACTGTTACTTGACAATGAAACTAAAGGACTCTTGAATGAAGATTTAGACGGCAATCAACTTTGTTTAGTGTCAATTAGTCTCAGCTGATGTTGCAGCTTGGTCCTGTGGGTGTGCGTAGAACGTCGTTTCTGGAACGTTTGTGCGTCAATTTTGTTTTCTTGTTGTCATGCACTTAGCCTTTTCTTTGCCTTGCAAAACTGTTACCAAATGGTTCTCCTTTCCACCTCCTTTACATACTTGTCCAATGGTGGGACATTTACCGTCATGTAGAAATGAAAATCCACATCAAAAGCAGTTTCTTTGGCTTTGAAGACATCACTTTGTGTCCTTCAGTTCTGTCTTTCTGCTTACTTTGCATGTTCAATACTGACTCACCTCAGGCCTCCATGTCAACAGCTTATCTATCAGCACATTCCTTATCTCTGGCAGCCATGAGAATTCACACCAGACTAAAGATTTCTCTCAGCATTCATCGTGTGATTGAATCTGACAGACATCCGTCGATAACTTAGAGACAAATAGCTTGTTCATAATTTAATTAATTGAACTTATAGTGTCTAAACTAATTTGGCGACTGTTCCACAAGCTTTCTGTCATTCCTGGTTGAAAGTATATCTTTCATAATCTTTAATAATCAATGCAATGAATTAAACTTGAGATTTAACGCTTCTTTGATTTGACAGTATGTGACTGTCAGTTCACAACAGTTTCTCTATTACTTTTCTTACTTCTTCACTGGCAAGATTTTTGAGGTATTTGACAATATTTTTGTTATCTGCTTCTTCTAGTGCATCAATGAAATCATCCAACATTTCAGTCCATCTGTCACCAATATTTAGCTTTTTGGTGGTATTGAAGGTAGGCCAAGATTTTAGGAATGCGGCTGCATCGCAATCTTTGGAACTTTATGCTGTTGAGAGCGTAGCTCGCTCCAGCAACGTCTGCTGCCCGCTTGTACAAGACACCTTTGTCAAACACTAGTCAGGTGCAACCACCCAGGTAGTTGTGCCTGCTCTATGGCTGTGAGGTGCTGTCTTCTTCATTAGTGGTGAGTAGCAGCTTTGTTTCTTGCCAGGTTCTTCACCCTTCTTGCCTCTTTGCATTGTATTTGTTTTATCCTTTAGTATTTCCTTGCATTCAGAGATCACTGCCTTTTGCACTTCTCTGCACCTGGTTGTGGCAGCCTTTAGCATTATCGTACTGTATGATTTATAGCTGAGTGCTGTGTAGTGGCGCAATACCTCTTTCACTGCATTACTAGCAGGTTTCTGGCCAAAAGCTTCACACTGGCTTGAGGGTGCTTTGACTCTACTTACTCCAAATGTCTTCGACTTCGACTGAGGCCCATGTGGCATGCATGAGCAGTTCTGCAAGAGCACTGTCCATCTTTGGGAAACGTATCCCCTATCTTGTTGCCAGTTGTAGCATCCTCCCCAGTCTGGGAAATCATAAATTATTATACCACACAAATAATTTACTATTACACACCTTTATTCCTCTCTGTGTAACTCCAAACTCAACATTCTAAACATGAACTCTATTCACCACACCTGAACACTTACTTCACAGTTCTATGGAGTCCATCAGGAACCAAAAGGGTCCCATCATAGCTAACTCACAAGAATCTCCAACCTTCAGAGAGGCAGGGCTCAATATATGTCCCTTTCAACTTGAACCATGATAGTTGAACTTGAAGTAACAATGTGGTGGGTGCTTTTCATCCCTGTCTATTGAGGGATAACTAACTGCCTTGTGTGTGATTGTTCAAAGCATTGTGAAAAATAGGTTTTACAGTATTACATACATTATGCCCCAGATAAAAAGTGACTACAATCTCAACAAATTTCGAAAATGAATTACTTTGTCGTTTAGTAGAAAGGCATGGTATACTAGGACTTTGCTGCTTCTTAAAGATTCAAAAAAGGAAGGGTTTCCAAAGAAGTAGTGGCAGATGTGAGGGCACTTAGTATTGTCTCCTAGAATATAAAAGAAAATCATACAGTGCTATCACAGAAAATAGAAATTATTCTAGCTATCCTACTCTTCACTAATTGTACACAAACCTCATGATGGAAGGTAAACCTTAGCCCGTACAGCCTGCCCGCGGAGCAAATTAGAAAATGCCGCATGTGTTCACATGTTCTGGGAATGTCCACTGTTATACGTGTTTTGGGGGGAAGTCACAACCAGACTAAATAAATGAGGTGTCAGATAGGGATATTCTGCAGACCCCGGGTTTCTGCCTGCTACATTGGTTTCCCCACACTGCCCATAATAAGTTTACCAGTAAATGTATAGATTTAGGATTAGTCCTAGCTAAAAGAAAGATTACTAGCCCTTGGAAGGCGGTTAATGCTCCTAACGCTTCACAATGGGTGCGAGAATTTATAAAGTAGGCTGACTGTGAGGGGATTTTCAGACTACAAATGGCTAAGAGAACCAATAATGACAAATTGTTGGACGCGGCTAGGGCATGGGTATCGATGGTGGACTTGCTGAAGAGCCCGACTGATGAAGATGACTGACTCTTAGTATGCGGGAAGCGATGTTTCATGGACTTTTTGACATCGTTATTCAGGAATGAGATATATCCCGTTGACCCATACGCATGAGACACTGTATATGTCACAAATTTGATAATTAAGTTTATTTTGCCGATACACGGCGTGATTATGGTTGGGTGGTTTTCTGAAATAACAACATGCATATTCAAAGATGGCGCTTAAACATGAATGTTTGAAGCAGTCCTATGTTTGTTTTTACCACCTACAACGGATGTACATAATGGCGCCGCGCAGTGCGTTCGTTTGTAACACTGACGAAGGGAGTTTCTCCCGAAACGCGTTTGTTATGGTAATAAACCTTTTTTGCTGACAACTGGAACCCCGAGAGTGCTGTATTTTTTCTAACCCAGCTGGGTATCATTTGGAGAAATTGGAGCGAATATTGTTATCGCAGGACACCACCGCGGATACAGCACCCGCTGCTAGAGTGACTCGTGTTATTGGTGTTTTGGAGCAAGAATTAATTTGAACGAGTGCACCGTCGCCCACGTGGATGTCGAAATAGGATGGACTACTGTTTTTCCTTTTGCACCCATACTTGAACGGACAGCTTGGAAGTGGAAGCAGTAATCTGCATAAAGAGCTACAAGCAGCACGCGGTAAGCCGGCATTTCCATTTTATCCTCCAAGTGAGCCGAAGTTGATAACTGTTTAAGCGGCGCAGCGAGAGGTTCCATAGTAATTCAGTGTTATAAAGGAGTGGCATTCCGGGACCGGGACGCCACAAGATAAACCATTACAACATGTTCAATATGTCAGAACGCAGAGACGCGGCTGGGGACATCTTTAAAAACAAGAATCCTGACATTTCAAAACCGCCTCCAAAAACCAACACGGAGGCAATGAATACATTGACTATTCAGTTTCAGAAATTGGAGAAACTTAATGAGAGAGAACTTTGAAAATGGTGGGAGGGGACATCTTTGCAAGGGTACATTGAGGTACAAAGGGTACCTAGAGGATTACGGATTTTTACTGTCCCTGCATATGAAAATCCTGATCCCCTCCTGCAGGAAACTTGGGCGACACATATAGCCCATACATGCAAAGGGATGCTTGAGATCTTAGTCCAGTTTGCATGGAGTGATCGGGATAAGGTGGTAAAGGAGATCGAGTTAATGGCAGAAGAGCTCTCCAAAAATCCTGATAAGGATGAACAGGAACAACTAAGGGCAACAGTGAAAAAGAGATTACAGAAATACGAAATGAAGATCAAACTGAGAAAACACGAAAAATTTGACCGAGATGAGCGGGACTATGCGATGCGCAGGGTCCTGACCTTTTCCAAAAAATATGACCAGCCACGAAAAAAATCTGGCAAAGAAAAGTCAGATGCCAGGAGCAGTACCAGAAGTAAGAGTCAAAACCTCCGACTCGGATGCCACAGCAAGCGAGGTATCGGGTGATGAAACAACGAGCCCTGTGACTGTGGCTACCAAGACTCCTTTTCAGCAGGAGTTCAAAGTAATCAGGGAAAGCTGGCTGAGGGACGGCAAAAACAAACCCCCGGAAGGGGCAGGCAAACCAGACGTGGTGGCTGGAAAGGGAAGAGGCACCGGGCAAACCAACACGGCCCCAAGGACAAGAAGTCAGAGAAGGGGGAGGTGGTAACTCAACCGGACCACCTAAAGATTGTAAACTTGTCCGACAGACCGCTAACATCTTCGGAAGAATCCGTTCTAAAATTGGGACTTACATTCTGTCCAAATGTGAACATGGAATATACCCAGACAAGGATCGATCTTTACAAATTTATTCGCAAGATCAAGTTACACAAATTCTTCAAGGTGAAACCTACTGCTAAGAGGTCAAACAACTGAGAAATAATAAATAGGACACTGACCTTTTAAACGTCAATGATTTGACCGCGTGCGAAGTATTACAAAATCTCCGATCAGAGAGTAATATGGAGACAAGTGAAGCCACAAACACTCTCACTCAGAGGCTAGCCAACATTGAAATTGATCAAGAAGCACCCACAAGTGGGCTGAAATGAACATCAAAATTTGTGCCACAAACCGCTATGGATGCCATTGACTCGTTTTCTGACGCAGTTATTAAGGACCTGATGAATATGAGGACAGAACAAACCTCCAAACGGAAATGTTTTAACATTTCGAAAGAACAAAGATTGGCTATAAAACAACTATCGGGGGACAATTCAATTGTATGTAAACCCTCCGATAAAGGAGGTAATATTGTCATCATGTCAAGAGAACAATATGTGACAGAAGCCATGCGGCAGCTACAGGACGGGACCTGTTATGCCATAATAACCAAGAAGGAGTATCTTGAGAGCATTGACATGCTACATGATCTTTTGAAAAAATGGCATGATAAGCAGATGATAGAACTGGAAGAATATTTGTTTCTAAAAACTGTGAATCCAATTCTGCCCACTTTTTATCACCTGCCCAAGGTTCATAAAAACATTGACATTCCCCCAGTAAGACCAATCATTTCCTCCATTGGGGGATTAACTGAGAATATTTCCAAATTTCTGGACCACTACTTATTTGAGTTCGTACTTTCATTGAAGTCGTATATCAGAGATACATCTGACTTCATTCAGAAGGTTGAGAACTTAAACTGGCAACTGACTTATGTACTATTAACTCTCGACATAACGAGTTTCTACATGTGCATTGAGCACGATCAGGGCCTACATGTCATAAATATTTTTGGGACAAAAAATCACAAAAATATGCCATGCACATAAGATGTTGTTAGAATTAATTCACTTTTGTTTACATCACAATATCTTTCTATTCCAGGATGACATATACAGACAGCTGTCTGGTACGGCTATGGGCTCCTGCTTCGCCCCCAGCTACGCAAACTTGTTCGTTGGCTAGTGGGAGGGGCAGGTATCCTGGGCCCCTGGGAATGCCACTTGGAACACCAAGGAGGTGGATTGGTGCAGGTACATTGACGACCTGTTCCTAGTATGGGATGGGTCTGTGGCAGAGGCCAATGAGTACATACGACTGTTAAACAACAATGATTGTAACCTAAGATTCACGGGGGAAGTGAGCCAAGAAAAGGTTAACTATCTAGACCTGTAAGTAAACGTTAGGGATGGTAAAATCCGTACCCTACTATAACGTAAGCCCACGGCAGGGAATAGCGTGTTACACGCATCCAGCAGTCACCCCCGGAGACTTATAAACAGTATCCCGTATGGGGAATTTCTTAGGCTAAGACGTAACTGTACTCTAGCAGAAGACTTTGAAAAGGCAGCCAGTGAGAGTTTGGATAGATTCTCTGACAGAGGATATAAACGGAATCTTCTGTATGATGCATTGAACAGGTTGAGGAAATTGGTTCGAGGTTCTCTCTTTCAGAAGAAGTCACGTCCACATACTGATGGGAAATTTCGTATGATCACCCCCTACTCAGCCAACTCCTCTAGATTAAGATCTATCATGACAATACACTGGCATATCTTAAAAACTGACCATATTGTTGGTCCTGATATACTGGTTTTCCCCTGATCACCTTTAAAAAGGCGAGATCTTTACGAGATAGTGTGGTCCAAAGCCACCTAAAATCCACATGAAAGATCCAAGGGACATTGAAAGATGCTAAGGGCTTCTTCCCTTGTGGAAGGTGCAAAGCCTGTGCATCCAGTAAACGAACGTTAACATTTGATGTGAGGGGCTGCAAGGGTGGAAAAAGAATAAACAAATTCATGTCCTGACACACAGACCATGCAGTTTACTGCTTGATGTATCCATGCCAGCTAAAATACATTTGCAGCACCATCAACCCAGTGAAATTGAGAGTGCTTGAATATATGCGGGCAATAGCCAATAAAGACTTTTCATATCCTGTCGCCCGACATTTTGCAATAAAGCATAACAGCAATAGGGATCTCCTGAGATTTTTCTGCCTGGATTGTGTTCCTTAAAGGCCACGTGGTGGCAACAAGTTACAGACACTCAGGAGATTAGAGTCTCGATATATAATCGATTTAGAGACTAAGGCACCGGGAGGTCTGAATATGGGAGAAGAAATGTCATCTCATTTAGGATGAATTTGGAACATCAGTTACTGAAATGTGAATTCTGAAAAATGATGATATATGTGTGATAATCCTCGTGTAACAGTGAACTATTTTTTGAACAATGAATTGCTGAAGGGATTATTTAAAGAGTGATGTATTCGTTATGAAGGTTAAATTGTTTTTAAAGGTATTATTTGGAAGTCATATTCAGTGTCAACATAGTGTTGAGAAAATGTAATATTATGGGTCTATCTGGGAGCATTTCATTACCCTGGATTTTTGGCGGCCTAAAAGGCTGCAATTGCCGATACACGGCAAGATAGTAATCATATATGGATATTATATCTAACGCTTAGTATGCGGGAAGCGATGTTTCATGGACTTGCTGACATCGTTATTCAGGAATTAGATATATCTCATTGACCCATACACACACTGTATATGTCACAAATTTGATAAGTACGTTTATTTTGCCGATACACGGCGTGATTATGGTTGGGTGGTTTTGTGAAATAACAACATGCATATTCAAAGATGGCGCTTAAACATGAATGTTTGAATCAGTCCTATGTTTGTTTTTACCACCTACAACAGATGTACATAATGGCGCCGCGCAGTGCATTCGTTTGTAACACTGACGAAGGGAGTTTCTCCCGAAACGCGTTTGTTTTGGTAATAAACCTTTTTTGCTGACAACTGGAACCCCAAGAGTGCTGTATTTCTTCTAACCCGGCTGGGAATCATTTGGAGAAATTGGAGCGAATATTGTTATCGCGGGACACCGCGGAAACAGCACCCACTACTAGAGTGACTCGTGTTATTGGTGTTTTGGAGCAAGAATATAGATATATATATATATATATATATATATATATATATATATATATATATATATATATATATATATATATATATATATATATATATAGTTGCAATGTGCTCAGTGAAAAAAGTGCTGTGCGAAATAAAGAAGGTAAGAAGGTGTATCTTTAGCTAGACTCGTTCAATATAGGGCATGAATCGGGTGCGCAAATCTGCAAGTCACTCAGCAGGTGTTATCACTGGCCTTGTCTTTGTTGTGTCTAGAAAGGGCTATTACATGGTTTTCTTGCTCTACCAAAAAAATGGAGCTTGTGCTTGAGAATGAAGTATTCCTTTTTTAATTAAATACAATCAGCCTGAAAAATGCTTCAGACAGAGTAATTTTGCTTATAACTGTTTCTAAGATACACCCATGGCTCAGAGGGAGCTGAACTATTTTTAATAAAAGGAACCAGTTCCCTGAAGCCTCCTGGTGGGAGAAAATTCTTAGGAAATAAAGGCTGACCCTGCACAGTTGTGACATGGGACTTTGGCATCAAGGTTTCCCAGCACCAACACCATTATTGTACAAAAGAAACTTCATGTCTGTGTTGGTCCGAAGAACCTTAGAAAAAAAAGTTCACCGTTTTCTGCATAATACCAGCCTTTTGAAAAACAGATTGTGGGACTTGTTTCTTTAATATCTCGGCTTGAAAGTCTGTATTGCTGCAGTGCACACACAAACACTGCTTTAGAGATTGGGTTTGTGTTTGGTTGAGATTCATTGAAGGACAAGCAAGATGCAGAGCTGTGTAAATAACCCGTGTCATGATTAGCTATTTATTTTATCTGATTTTCATCCTGTCATTAAGAGGGCACCTCTGGGTCTCGACTGAACGCACAGAAGTTGGCTGTGATATAAAAGGGCACGTGCTGCTTGAATAAATGAACGGAAGGCAAGGAGCACAAGGGAAAGACTGTATCAAGAGGCCAACAGAAAGCAAAGAGGGACTGTGGGACAGTGAAGCACTCTTATACGGAAGAGACACCGCTGGGCGATTGGGCTTGTTTGCTTCTGTAAGGGCTACCACATCAAGGTCTGCTCCAGCCTACGTTTAATGTAAATATAATGAAACCTACACCATGTTTATGCTTTCTTACACCCACGTTTCAAATCATATATTCTCGACTTTGCATAAGGAAAAAGTATTAGCAGGACAGTTGTTAACTGCAGAGCATTAGTGAATATTAAAGAAAAAAATACAAAAATAGTTCCATGCGAAATGTGTGGTGACTGAAAATCTACACAAGCAGGGCCGAAAACCTTCCTTTAAAAAAAGGGCAATTTTCGTTAATCCTACGCTTTCTGTAATCATCTTCTGTGAGATGTAATGAAAAGGGAAAAGCAGAGGCAAATAGAAATAGAAACAATGACTGACTTCCTAATAGTCAGCTTTGACGAATAATGCATGGCACACCCCGCATTAACTCAAAGTCGCTGCATGGTTTGTGGCAGAAACGTGATTGCACTATAATTAAAAGCCTTGGGGTTTGAACAACGTCACATTTTCAAATTCCAGAGACGGGGTTTATGCCACTTAAATGGCAAGATGTGCACTTCCAGGCCGGGCATTTAACTTGAAAACAGTGTTTCTGGTAATTATATTCCTTACCTGTAATTTCACTGGAAATTAATAGATGCGCAGGCAACTAAATTTCATTTCGCAAGTTGGGGCCTGGAAAGAAGCAGCTCCATTAGACACCCTGACATCACCGGCAAGGCTGTTCAGTGGTTGTTGGTACTAGTTAGCATGCCTACTAATCACCATTCAAGTCTCAGACATCGATTATTACTGTCTGCCTGAAAAGCAGAGCAGTCTTACTATAATCCATATCAGCAGTAACTGCCAAACGCACGAGCATGTGTCTCACCAAATTAAATGTTGACACGATTTCAACTTTCATAATGACGCAGTGCGTGAATGGCAGCCTAGCCTGTGGTGTCGATCAGCAACCGAGGCATGGTGCCTGGGCCTGGGTATGCATGCACAAATGAAAGGGAGCTCACTCTGCCCAAAACAAGATCCTGCAATCCCGACAATGCCCATCACTGCACTTATTTTGTTTTGCCAAGGGAGTTGAGTGAAGCACACCACTTCATCAACAACTTACAAAATCCTTTCTCCTTCCATATCAAACCCTTGTAAGGTTTATATTTAGGTCCTGTGTTTTTGAAACTGCTTAGCAGTTGTGAGGCCTGGTTGCAGGTGGTAACTGTTTCAGCTGGCTTATATCCAGTGACGACTCTAGTACCAGCCAGAGCGGCAGAGAGTATGTGATGCCATTGTGAAGTTTTGAGGTTGGTGCTGAGAGAAAAACGGGTGTCAGTGTTGGTGGAAGAGAAGCAAGTGAAAGTGGAGGCCAGTTGCTGCTGTCACCAGGAGTCCTGAAACAGCTCTCAAACGTCCCCTCTTCTATCCCTCCACTATCCTTCTGAGTACAAATAACAGACTAACAAGTCCACCACTCAAATTACTTTCATATTGCACTATACTAATTCACAACTAATCCTTTATCTTTATTCCGGAGTAGTATGCTACTCGCCAAAAAGCGCTTCAACACCTCATCAGAGTTAACAAGCGCTATATAAATGCAAACCTTTTTCCCTATTCTATCCCTCCACTGTCCTTCTCAATCCAAATAACTGACTAACATATCCACCACTCAAATTACTTTCATATTTCACTATACTAATTCACCACTAATCCTTTATGGGTTCCAGAGTAGCTTGCTACTCGCCGAAAAAGCACTTCGATTCCTCATCAGGGGTAGCATGCGCTATATAAATGCAATTACAGTTACAACTACAATTACAATGTAACCTCCAGGGTAGCTCTTTCCTGTTGCCTCTGCCTCTCTATATATTTATCCTGAGAGAGACCTCAAATCTCGCAAGTATGACCCTTCATTGAGCCAAACCCCTAATGCAGTTTGGCACTAAGGTTAAGTGGCAGACCCTGTGCTCACAGGAGTACAGGTGAACCATCAGGATCCTGTTTGAGTGACACTAAAGGGTGGTTGTTTCTGACACTGACATGACTTGTGTTGGTAGGACAGTATGTTTATGGCAAAGTTGATGGGATGTTGTTGTTTGCAAATTACAAATTCACTGAAGGCTTAGAAAAGAACTGGATGAAACATTAGGTTCAACTTAACTTCCATGTGTAAGACTGCTAAGGGCTGACACAGCCCTAGAAACAGTATCGGCCACATGCATCAAAGTAAGGTTTTGCGATTCCTTATTTGCGATTTTTAGGGAATCGCAAATAAGGAATCATAAAATGGGATGCATGATTTAAATCGCATAATATTTGCAATTCTGTAAAAATCGCAATTTTTACAGAATCGCAAATATTATGCGAATTCTAATTTGCGATTTCGCAATTCCCATTGATTCCTATGGGCTAAAAGGCCCATAGGAATCAATGGGAAGTCATTGACATTTTGCGAATTTCAATTAGCGATTCGCAAAATGTTAATGCATTCCATGGGTGCAGGGGGGGTCCAAAGGACCCCCCCCCCTTGCACCCCTGAAATGTATTTTGAAGTGCATGTTTCACACACACATGTCCTAAGGGCATGTGTGTCTGTAACATGACAGTGTTTTAAAATGCAATTTTGAGCATTTTAATACATTTTCGCAAATTACCACGAGGTTCACCCTCGTGGTAATTTGCACCCCCTAATTGCGAATTCGCAATTTGAATCACAATCATGCATTGCTTTTAAGGAATCGCAAATTTGAGATTCCTTAAAAGCAATCTCATTTATGGAAATCGCTAAAAATATCGAATTTCACAAAAATGAATGATGCATCCCAAAAACTTATTTAGGAATCGCAAACGGCCGAATTTACCGATTCGCACCATTTGCACTTCCTAAATAGGTTGATGCATGTGGCCGTAAGTCTCTTAGGCCCAGATACACAAAGACTTTCTGTCTGATTTTAACACAGATCTGACGCAAAGTCTACTGGTGGGATTTACAATGCAATTCAAATTGTGGTTTGCATTGGATTGTAACCCAAAGTAACGCAGCAGAGAACAGTGAGCTGTCTTGCTTTAATTTGCATAAAATGAACATTCCATGGATGGTGCATGGGCATTCCTATGCCACCACCTACGGGTTTTTGATGCAAATCCTTATCTACAAAGAACTGTAGAGAGGTATTTGCGCCCAAATCTTGTGCCTACATGAGGCAGGCGTAATGAGGAGAAATGTTTTCATTTCTCATTTTTTCCTTTGGAGCAGTGAGAGACCTGATGATCACCTCATAAGCTAAGGGGATAGCTGGCGATAGGACTGGGAGCATTTGTGCGCTCAGTGGTTGCTGCCGCAGACTGGAGCCAGCTCACATCCTGCCTTATTGTCAGTGTGTGTAGTCAGGTAGTCGACTTGACTTCCTGGTTCTGAGGTGTTGGAGAGAAGGTGCTCTTACACTCAGGGTGCCAACGGCAGGGATTCCCCTGTAGAGGGATGCCCTGTTGTGGCTTGTGGTCCCGCGCAAGGGTGGAGAAAGCCAAAGAAGCCCAAAGTATGCAACAAGCTTACCATTTGAATCAGCGGCTGCAAGAGACATTCAGAGTCTCCTTATTCTACCTACCACAACGATTCTGTGGCCTGGATACTCCCTAATAGCTGCCTATAAGAGGAAGATGCATGTTCAATGCCTGCTCCATGCCTCTGGTGACTTAAAGAGCATGTGGGGCAGCCAGAAGGGGCAAAGATTACATTTTATTAAAGAGTCCGGGACTGAAACGGCAAGTGATACCAATATAAATTGACTTTAATTGAAACAGCTTAATCCAACTGAAACCCAAACTAGCATGCTAACAAGACATGAGGTTCTCCTAAAAAAATATCCACCCTGTGATAAACACTGCCATGCAAAGTGAGACTCAGTCGTTAACTCCCCATTAGTGTTAAATTGCATCTCTGTGACCTTTGCAGTCATCATGAATGCTTCAGTACCCTCCGTACACTTCATAGCTCGAGTGTGTGTCTCCGCCCACATGTTATGAGTGTTGCGATTGGTTTGCTCCCGTGTTCATGCCCACCCCTGTTGTCAGAGATGAAGGCGGAGAGTGAAAAGCGTTCAAGAAACATGCAAGTTCGGTCTTCATTTATCTGTGAACTCCTTGACTCTCTATTCCCATTGGAAGTATGCTTGGAGTCTGTTTTGTGATGTACCAATTTGTCGAGAGCTTCTGTCCAGCTCTGTCCAGTTGGAGGCCTGCGGTTTGTTCATTGTAGCCCATACTTGGACTCTGAGGGGAAGGCCACTGTGTCATCCAGCTGATGTCATTATACTTATGTCAGAGGGAATGAGGACAAGCAGAGGTTCTAGAAGGAAGGTGAAGGGAGAGGGTTGTTGGTGAGACCCGATGGATGAGGTCACTGTATTGAGCTTCACTTAAAATATAGATACTGTAGTAAAACCACTGCACAGAGAGTAGGTTCAAGTAGATTTATTCAACAGGAGAACAGCTTATACAACCACAGGTAGCAAGTGATGTCCTCGTCCTCAGACAAGCTGTAACTGACTACAGTCAAGGGAAAACATTCTAAAGTCCTAACACTCTACTGAGTGACATGGGAGGATTCTAGATGACATAAGTCAGATGACATGGGTAATGGAATACCACACACCTCCCCCCCTTAAAAAAAACAGAAAAAAAAAAACAAAATAAAAAAAAAAAAAAATAAATAAAACCCCAAAAGAAACAAGATAATACAAAAAGGAATCAGGTTATAATGTAATCTTTAAGTTTTGAAGGAACACATTTCACTCGCACGCTACGTCTTAATGGAATGTCTTCACACTCTACATTTGATTGGTTGTCCACAGTGACACAAGGAATAGGTTGCACATCAGGGTTAAACACAACATCAGAATTATTTACAATCACCTTTCCTAAGTTGTCATAAACTTCATGCATGCCGGAGAAACCATCGGAACTGTAATTTGATACAGGTTTGTCTGAGACAACCCTGTCTGGAACAAGTCTGTTAGGAACAAACCTCTCTGGAAGAGTGGATTTCTGAGGAGGAGTGACTAAGGGTTTACATAGTGAAATCCTTCTTAAATTCCATATTTTCCCACCTTCAACTCTGACAGCCTTGCTAAAGATTTCGATAACTTTGATAGGATCAGACCACCTAGATACATTTTTGTGGAACAAACCACCCATCTTTACACGAACACGATCACCAACTTTTATGCTGCAGTTATTGTACTTCTTTTTAGCAGAATGCTGAACCATACCTTCCTGGTATTTCCCAATTTTCTCCCTCAAGACCTTAAAGTCTACCTCGTAGGGAGAATCACCTTTTAGCCACCAAGGAAAAAGCCGAGAGCCTGGTTTCCTTCCGCGCAATAATTCGAAAGGAGACAGACCAGTGACTGAATTGGGGGATAAACGATAAGTCAATAAGGTTGCTTGAAGAGCTTTCTTCCATTTCAAGCCACTTTTAATAGCTAGTTGACAAGATTCTTTGATGACTCTGTTGAACCTTTCAACTTGGCCATTGGCTTGCGGGAAATAATTAGAGGTTCTTTTGTGAACAATACCACAGTTTCTGAGAAAATGCTCAAACTCATTACTTATAAATTGTGGACCATTGTCTGATATAAGTTCCTCCGGTAAACCTTCCCTTGCAAATATCTCATCAAGGAAATCAATGACATGTTCAGAAGAGGTTTTCTCGACAATTTTTAACTCAGGCCACTTAGAGAAGTAGTCAATTAAAACTAAAGCAAACATTTCCTTACCAGACTGATAACTGAAAGGTCCAATGATATCAATAGCTAACCTTCGCCAAGGACCATTGGCGTACTCAATGGGAGTGACATCAACAGACATACTCTTTACAGATTTGTCACTTAAGGAGCACGGAGAACAATTCCTGACCCAACTATCTACCATGGCATCAATACCAGGCCACCAGTAGTGTTCCCTAATCCTTCTTTTAGTGGTAGACATCCCCATGTGCCCCTCATGTGCCAATGTGCAAATTCTTTCTCTCAAACTAGAAGGAGGTATGATTTTGTCTGATCTGACTATAATATCACGACATAACATAAGATCATCCTTAACTTTATAAAACGACCCCAACTCTCCAGAAAGTTTCCTTTCTTCAGGCCAACCCCTAATTAAGAATTGTCTAACCTGAGTCAAAACAGGGTCATTCTCCATAGCTTCTGCCCAGTCCTTCTCTGAGAGAACTAAAGAACTTTCTTGATCTGAAATGATGTTGACATCCGCAAGAGAATAAGCAACATCACAATCAACACTGTCACCAACATCTACCCTAGCTGGAAAACGCGACATACAATCCGCGTGGACATTCATACGTCCAGGAATGTACACCACCTCGCAACGGTATTCCTGTAATTTGGCTGCAAGTCTCGCTAACCTAGCAGTAAGAACTCTTCCACCACCAGCAGCTAACATGGTGATCAGAGGCTTATGATCGGTTTTCAAAAGAAATTTTGTCCCCCACAAAAATTGTCTGAAGTGCTGAGCAGCCCACGTACAGGCAAGTAACTCTCGCTCAATAGTAGAGTAGTTTTTCTCAGCGTCACGTAGAGCTCGAGAAGCATACGAGACAACAAACTCACCAGAATTATCCTTTTGCATTAAAACAGCCCCTAATCCAATGTTGCTTGCATCCACACAAACAATACATTCTTTGCCCACAGAGTAAGGTTTCAAAAATGGAGCCTCAACAATTTTTTGTTTCAAAATTCCAAAAGAATCTTCTTGCTCTTTGCCCCAAATAAATTTTGCATTTTTTTTTAACAAGACCCTCAAAGGATGCACAATATCAGAATAATTTTTAACAAATTTGCCATAGAATTCAGTCAATCCTAAAAAAGAAAGTAACTGTTCTTTTGAGTTGGGAGAAGGAGCATTGACAATATTTTGAACATGATTAACTTTGGGTTTGATTCCATAACTTGATATTTCATGGCCAAGGTACTCCACTTTGTCTTGCCTGAATTTGCATTTGTTAAATTTCAAGGTAAGACCCTTAGACCGGACTCTTTCCAAAACCAAAGCTAAATTCTCATCATGTTCAGCATAGTCTTTTCCAAAAATCAAAATGTCGTCTTGGAAAGCTATAGCCCCCTTGCAATCTGTCAATAATTCCTTCATAAGACGCTGGAAGACGGAGGCCGCACTTGCCAAGCCGAAGGGCATGCGTAAGTACTGAAACATGCCCTCTGGAGTGACAAAGGCAGTAAGTTTCCTTGAGTCTTCATCTAACTCCACCTGGTGGTAGGCACTAGCCAAATCGATTGAGGAAAATACAGTAGCACCAGATAAAGCAGAAATCAACTCGTGAATATTAGGCAAAGGATGTTTGTCTATCCATATTTCCTTATTGAGACTGCGTAAATCTGCACATAAACGAAGTTCGCCTGAACTTTTAATTGAAATTACAATGGGTGAAACCCAAGGGGAAGATTCAATTGGCTCTATTATATTCCTTTTTACTAAATCGTCTAGAATAACTTTTAATTTGGATCTGTAAGCTAAGGGAACATTTCTCACTTTATGCCTAACGGGGACAGCATTATCAAATAGAACTATTTTGTGCTTGAAATTAATATATTTTCCCAGCTTATCATTGAAAATTTCAGGAAAATTCTTGAGTATGCCTTTGGTGAAGTCCGAATCACTAGATGTATTCAAAGTTAAATTAATTAGAGAGTCAGTAATGTGCCTTTCAACTCGGGGCTCTTCAACATAAACTGGTGGAACAGCATTTGGATCTAATTTGATCCCTAGAATACGTTGATGGGGCCAACTTAGGATGGAAACACCTTTGGTGGCAACATAAACTTTTGCTCTGACATCCCAGTTTCTAAAAAACAATTTGGTCCAAAAGAAACCCTCTAAAGAAATTTTCCGTCCTGTGTACCCACCAGGATATATGTCAGGACTTAAGAGTTCTCTTTTGTGCCAAAGACGTTCAAAAATATCTTTACCAATAATACTGTACCAAGCACACGAGTCAACAAAAATATCAATAGGTTTGTTGTCCATAAAAATAGTGCAAGAGGGAAAATTATTTTGAATACATTCATCAATAGATAGTATGCAATTTAGGCTATTTAAAACTTCCTCTTCTTCAGGAGATATATAATTAATTCTTTGACCAGATCTGCACACATTCCCAAAATGACCTTTCTTTTTGCACTTGATGCAAATCTTATCCCAAGCGGGACAACCTTTGTAATTCCCAACGTGGTTAGTACTACCACATCTGTAACAAACAACAGTACTTCTTTTGGTAAAATTCCTATTATCACTAGTGTTTCTTATATATTCTTTCTTAAAGGTAGGTCTGGAACTGAAAGTGTTTGAAGTGGAATTACTAGAATGAGTTTTAACAATGGCTACTTCAACTTCGGGAACATTAGCTTTCAGACTTTGCCCCCTTATTTCAGATACAAATTTTTCAGAGTGCTCTATTCCCTTAGCTATGTTCACCACTGCGGCAAGAGTGGTTTCAGTGCCCAACCAAAGCCTTTCTTGGATCTTTTTGCTTTTCGTTTTCATCATGATCTGGTCTCTGAGGACTTGCTCATAAGATATAGTTTCAAAGGAACAAGTACAAGCAAGAGAACGCAGTGCTGCAACGTAATCCTCAATTGTTTCATCAGGTTTCTGTTCACGAGAGTAAAATGTGAACCTTTCCATCACAGTATTAATCCTTCTACCAAAACGAATTTTCATTTGTTCGGAAGCTTTGTTGAACACATCTATATCACCTGCATCTTCCAAAGGTGGTAAATTATCAAATTCTTTTATACCTGCCCCGCCAAGACAATGTCTTAGAAGAGCAAGTTTTCTTTTTGCTGAACAATCCTCTTTTTCCAAGACATCCACGTAAGCAATAAACATGGGAAACCAAAGATCCCATTCTATTGGAGGATCGCCAGCCACCTGGAGAAAATGAGGTGGTGCCGCAATGTTTGACATCCTGTAAATAAAGGTTAATATTAACACATAAATTAGAACAGTGTAAATAAATTATTAAATAAATGAATAACTCTATATAAGGTTTTGTTTTCCTTTTCTTTGAAGAAGGTGTGCAAATCACCGTGGAAAGATTTGCAACTAAAAAAAAAAACTTAGTAAATGTACGTTAGATAAAATTGCAGCAAAGCGTTTGATATTTGGAAACAGAAAAATAGATTTAATTCGCCTTTTCTTTTCTTCCAAACGGCGTGATTGCTTCAAACCGAAGCTTGACTACAATCAATGTTGGATTGTGAAGGAAATACGAAGAAAATGCTTCGTACTACATTAAGATGGCCGCCTTGAACGTGAAGAGGTGCGCGATGACGTGCACTATGTTGTCATCCCAGAATGCAGTGCGCAATGACGAGCGCGAAGGAATTATCCCAGGATGCAATGCGGGATAGAAACGGACTCGTTGAAGCTCGAGCGGGATCTCGAGGTGAGTCCTTGAAATTGTTTACTTTCAACGTTTCGTAGAAAGAAATGGCACATCAAAGTTGACAAATACACCAAACACGCTCGTAGAAAACCGCTCGATGAATGCGGTCGACAATAACGGTGACTGCTTGCTGAATGCGCGCGAGCTAGGCAAACTGCTCAATGAATGCGCGCGAGCCAGGGAAACTGCTCGATAAATGCAGTAGAAAGTTGAACACAAATGAATGCTCGAAGGATAAGAATTGAAAAGACTCACGGACTCAATTAGGACGAGCTGCAATAAAAGTTCTTTCCCACGGCATTCAAATGGGTCGAAGATCTTTTCCAGTAAACAAAGTCCAACTTTGCATAAAACAGGAGTGCAGATAGGCAGGTGAACGCTGTCTCCCGAACTCCACTGCTCCCGACGTCGCCAGTAATTGTGTAGTAAAACCACTGCACAGAGAGTAGGTTCAAGTAGATTTATTCAACAGGAGAACAGCTTATACAACCACAGGTAGCAAGTGATGTCCTCGTCCTCAGACAAGCTGTAACTGACTACAGTCAAGGGAAAACATTCTAAAGTCCTAACACTCTACTGAGTGACATGGGAGGATTCTAGATGACATAAGTCAGATGACATGGGTAATGGAATACCACAGATACAACAACTCAACTTTCTATGGATGAGTATTTATTCAACCCTGACTTCACATCCGCAAAAAAGTGCACAGGGGCCAGTAGTGGCTCCCTGCCACTGTGTCCCATTCCCCAGGAGAGCTGGAAAAGTCAGACGTGTGGTTGGTCAGTGAGAGTTATGGGTCCCTTGTGTGAGCAGTGTTTTCTGTAGACGAAGCCTGGGAAGTCACCAGTTTCAGATCCAGGCATCCCAGCTATACCTTGGCAACAATGACAGTGTGGTTCACGAGCAAGTATAGGGTGGAGGCAGCGACAGTAAATGAAGACTAGGGTTCAGTAGGAAGGAGGTCTGTGTTTTTTTCAAAGCTATTCTGTTCCTAAATTAGTATCACCTTGTGATCAGGAAGACAACGGATACAGTCAAGGAATTTTAATAGACTTGGAGTTTGGAAGGTGATATTGACTAATTATATAATAACCCTCCAGCCCTGACTAAGAATGTTAGTCACATCAGTCTGAATATAATAACATTTCTATGAGATACATTTTGGTGCAGAAGGAGTGCCTGTGATTACGTCCCAGTATATGGCTGATGTCTCCCCCTGCACTAAAACAGTAAAATGGAGTCGCCACATATTTTCTCTGCACCAACTTAATGATCGAAACAGTCAGATCTGGCCAACATCAAATTAGATAAAATCAAGGACAAAGAAACACCATCTGAAAAAAGAGGGTGAAAGAAAGAGAAGACAAAGAGATAATGGACTCTTGGTGAAAGGAAAAGAAGAAACAATTCCAAACAATCTAACTCCATAAGGTATTTTATTACCAAGCACTTTTTAATACCGATACTCCACCAGAAAAAAGGAGTTTGGTCGGGAAATTAAGAAAGACCTGAGATGGGAGTAAAAATGGAAGTGCCAGAGGATTCTGTGGATAATCTTCTATTCACAAATCTGGAGAAGGGCCCCAGGCTCTCTTCCTTGCCTTGTCTTCATCTCTTGGCCCAAACTTCTGAGGTGTTGACTTCTGACCATTGAGGGGATTTGATAAGTCAGGAATCTATTAGGCCAGTTGCATCTGGTTGTCAAGCAAATTAACCCTTACTGCATGCAGCAGAGTCAAATTGGGCATTATTAGCATCATCTCTGAATGTATACTCCTCTTCATCCTTTTTCCTATTGGATGTTAGTTTAATGCAGAAGATAAAGACTTTGCAAGGTGTTCTTGAAAGTTTGGTGGTTGTTAATTCCAATCAATTGTCACAAAAAAGTTATTTGAAAGACATCCATATTTAATTACTTAAAATTAATGTATGTCTGTCGTGTTTAAAGAGACCCGTTGAGGGAAATCCCCCGGTAGTTTGCCCGCTGAATCTGGGAAATAATACACAAGCTCAGAATAACTTTCTAGGTGTCCGGTATTAGTTTGGAAAATATTTCATGCCTACGGATGTGAGTAATTCTCTGCAAATTTCGAAAGTACATTTCGATCTTTCTTCAGGCTGTAGGATTGAAAAACATGCATTAGTGAAATATAGAAAGAAGACCCGTTGGAATTTCTGGGAGGTAGATCCTGTTCGGGGCTCCAGCAAGAGGTTGGCCAAGTTAAAAGAGTCTAATCACATATAAAAAAGCTAGGTAGAACTTAAGCTACTAATGGGGAACAATTTAAAAAGCAACAAACAGAACAAGGTAGAAATGTTGTCCCTGTTAGTTCACAAAAAGTGAAATCCGTTATTCCACAGGAGGAGGTACATGAAGTCAATGTATTGGCGAAGAGTGTTTCAGTACCCAAACCTCTGAATCACTCTCTATTGTCTGATAGAATTCATAAAGGAAAAGAATTGCACCCACTGAATAGGTCCAAGGAGCTTTCCATTTTTCATAAAATTCTCTCACTCTCTGAAATATCCTCGTGGGGATCTAACCCACGTGGGTTTTCAGATAGGGGAGGAGGGCAGAGAGCCACAAAAGTAGATTTTACATCACCACTAATTGTTAATATGGTGCACAGTGTAGAACAGTGGATCTTGGGTGTAGGCAGTACCTCGTGTTAAAAAAACTAGACACGGAGGGAAAGCTCTATCTGTTGCAGGGCCCACACTGTGGAATAAACTTCCTCTGGCCCTGAAGCTCTGCACAGACCATTTAAAATTCAGGAAACAACTGAAAACTCTGCTATTTACTGATAAAATCTAGCCCCATGCCTCCTTATCTGCATTTATATTGAAATCTTATTTGGTATCACAGCGCAGAGATACTCCAGTTGGAGTCGATTCCAGCGCTATAGAAACCCATAAATAAATAAATAAATAAATAAATAAATAGGCCTAGGTATAATGGTCCCAGCTGAGGCAGGGCTACAGGAGAGACGTTTAGGGTATTATATTTTAAATCACTATTGGGGGGGTTTGAACCTGAAGCAGAGTGAATTTACTTTAACTTAGCCTGCGAATAAAGCTTTAATTTCCAGGATCTGGCAGTCTCATCATATGATGGACCTGCCCCACAATGATAATCTGAGGATTGTCATAACAAATGATAGGGCTTCACAGCATATAAGCCCAACCCCCAGAAATTAATATAGTAATTGTTATGCAACTTTGTTGGGGTATCAGCACACCCACGATTGGGCAGGCTGCACTGAGGAACCATAGAGTTATGAGTTCTCTCATAACCTGAAAATGTCAATTAGGAATACCCATGGTAATGAGAGAATTAAAAAGGGAGGGTATATAGATGAATTATTAAATAACCATCATGACATATTCTTAGTTGAGAGAAGCAGAGATATTGAGGGCTTTGTAATCATTAATAGCTTAGGGAAAAAGCAAGGCAGAGGCATGCTTTCAGCAGATTTATTAACATAAGTGAGATATCTGTTCGTCACCTATTTCACTTTCACTATAGAAGAAGCCCCAACATTGTAGAAGAGACTCGAACAGTGGAAACTTGCAGTCAAAAGGTTCTAGAATGTAGGATGAGGAGCATGTGCACTCCTGAACTGGCAATTGGAATGCTGCAGCTGAGGTGTATGTAATAAACCTGATGCTTCTCTTCACTCTCTGGTTTGCTTATTGCGTAATTCATTTATCTTGCGTTGGACACTGGCGATGAGGACGGGATCCATCTCGGTACACCTCAACATGCACTCGATGTAGCAGGAAGATGGAGTGTGGACACTCTCAGAAACTGAAGGGTATTCAGGGAGGTACCCTGGTTACACGACTGAGCCCATGATAATTTTGTCAAACTGACTCTGGTACACAGTGAGTACATTTGCGGATGGTCTGGAGTAATTGCCAACTGGCGGCAGTCTCTGTGGTGACTTAACGGTCATCCCGAAGTGACCCCCATTTGTCACTTGAGTTATTGACTTGGGAAAGAAACTGCATGCCAGAGGGATGTGGTGATTTCAACCTCCGTCGAGCACGTAAACAATTATAAAGAGAGATGACTATCTGATGCCACTGGGTGCAACCTGCATGTTCTGCCACTAGTGCACTCCACGATCTGGCCCCCCCATATTGAAGCAGTTAACATCCGGGCCATGGACGCCGTGTGGAGGAGCTGCCAGTGGACGATTATGGAACAGACCACCTGGGCTGAATACATGTGTATCTTGGTTATGCAGAGATTTGCAAATTAATTTATGCAGATAACCACCGGATTAGTGGACCTCAGGTCACAAATAAAAAGAGGCGATGTGCAGGGAGAGGGGATGTTTGGCGCTATGTCCGCTTTGATATCTTACCGTGATATGACCGCCTTCCCCAAACCCCCTCTAGAGACAGCTATGCCAATGAGAGAGGCGGCCCTTGTCTTTGTTAACGCACTCACCGATGCCCAAAATAATGGCCGAGGACCTGTTGAAGCCCATTGGCGTAGGATATGGGTTCATGTCCCTTGGAAAAGGTCAGAGGTAATGCAGTTGAAAGGGCAGTTACCAGATCCTCAAAAAAATCTGGCTGCCTTTTACAAAGAATTGGGCCAGATAATATCTGCTGGTACACTTATTCTTGAAGACATTAACTTGCTCTATGGTACGCGCGTTCCTACTGAAATTTGGGATAAAATTCTACATACTGACCATGAAATAGAGCTGGGAGGTAAATGGGCTAATTTGGAAGCTATGGAAGACGCAAGGGTAGGGGGGACTAAGCCAGAAGCTGCCATCCTGACTTTGCCCGGTAAAATAATAACACTGGGATAAGATAAATGCCTTCAGGCAATGAAAAGATGAAAGTGTGGCTAACTTCTTTAGCCGTTTTGAAACAGAATACAAGGGACATAGTGGCTTGGTCCCCCGGATCCCAGGCTCTAGCCCATTATTTGTAGATAAGTTTATCCGCAACTTGCTTCCTGAGATTTCCGCCAGGCTCAAGAAGGTTGAGAGTACATGGTCTTCCCAAACTATGACTGGTATCTTGGTTATGGCACAGTATCACGAGAATAGGGAGAATGAAGATAGAGAAAAGGAAAGTAAGAGGGCTAGGGATCTTAGGACTAAGGTACTTCTACAGCAGGCTTACCCTTCCCGGGGTCCCGATGCTCGCAGGAATATCAGACCACAGCCCCAACCCCCTCCGAGGGCTCGCCAGTCTATCCCCTTAGACCCTCAACGCACGGGAGCCCTCCAAACAGATCAGTGTGCTTATTGTAAAGAGTACGGCCATTGGATAGATGAGTGTCCCGTATTAGCTGAAAACATCCGAACAGGACAAAGCACATAGATCCAGGGATGATGCCCCTATCCGGCAATACCCAGCCAATAGGTTTGATGGATACGAAGCAACACGCACGTATTACAATGATGATTATGATGAAGTTGATGAGACAGGGTTCTATCAAGCATAGGACTGCCAGGAAAGGGGTACTACTAGGGTCCAAATTCCAGTGGATCAAAGGGGCCCATATGTTCAAATGTCAGTTGTGGGGAACGATCAGCATTTTCTTCTGGATACTGGGGCCACCAGGTCTTCTATTGCACGTCTGTCAGTCCCGGAGGCACTCCTTTCTGCGACATGAATGTCTCCGTGGGTTTTGCAGGAACATCAGTGACCAGCCCTGTTTCTAAACCCCTCCCTCTCGATATTGGCCCGCACATGTTGACGCTCCCTTGGTCCTCACTACAGGTTGCAGTGAAAACTTATTAGGCCTGGATTTACTGAAAGCTCTGTATGCGACCATATCATGTAGTCCCCAAGGTGTATCCCTAACAATTTAACCCACCACAGCCTCCTATATGTATCTGTCCGTTCCCCTCCCACCAGAGTTGCAGTCTTTACCTTCCTCCCTCTGTGCATCATCAGACACTGATGTCGGCTGTCTCAATATACCCCCTCATGTGGCACGTATTCAGCCCGGCGCCATCCTTCCCCGCATTTGACAGTATCGACTGCCCGCAGAAGGGGAAGCGGCCCTTTTAACAATAATATCTGAATTGATGGACAAGGGCGTAGTGGAGGAGAAACGTGGTAATATCTGTAACAGTCCCATTATTCGAGGTTTTTAAAAAGACCAATGGAGATGCTCTCTCCCCTAAAATATACAGATTCGTGATTGACCTGAGAGCTCTTAACAAAATAATGATCTCCCAATACCCTGTTGTCCCCGACATTACAGCCCTCTTGGCGATGGTCCCTTCTGACGCCACACACTTTTCTGTCATAGACCTGAACAATGCCTTTTTCAGTGTTCCTATACATCCTGACAGCAGACATATTTTTGTTTTCTCCCTTGGTGGGCGGAGCTTTAGATTTTGCCACGCCCCTCAAGGCTTCACCGAGAGCCCCAGTATCTATAGTCAAGCTCTCAAAAGTCATCTAGGTTCCTTGGAATTCCGTGATAATTCCACACTGCTGCAGGATGTTGATGCCCTCCTCATTACTGCAAATTCCGCCCCGACATGTAAAGAGGCTACCCTCTGTTTGTTACGCCACCTTGCTCTCCATAACCACAAGGGCTCTTTAAAAAAGCTTCAATTTTGTCAAGAGAAGGTGACCTATGTAGGTCATCTCCTCTTGAAGGAGGGAAGGCAGCTCACTGCTGATCGTGTAGCCGGTATTAATGCTATGGCGGCCCCACAGACACAAAAGTAGGTGCGAGCCTTCATAGGTTTAACCTCATACTACAGACAGTGAATTTCCAGTTTTTCGGCCATAGTCAAACCTCTTCTTGCCTTTTCCACTAAAGACATATCAGACAGTTCCTTTCCAGGGACTAGAGAGCATACGCAGGCCTTCCAGGATTTAAAAAGAGCTCTGTGTACTGCTCCAGTCCTCGGTACTCCTGATTATAACAATTTTTTCTTTTTGTACATGAGACAGACGGCTGTGCAGGCGCTATCTTGACCCAGATATTCAGAGGTCACCATCGGCCATGTGCCTATTTTTCAGCCACCTTACATCCTGTTGCGAGGGCTCTCCCAGGATGCCTACGGGCGACATCTGCTGCCGCACTCATGGTCCGTCAGATTGCAGGGATCTTCATGAACTCCCCCTTCACTCTGATGGTTCCCCATTCCGTGGATACCCTCCTTAATAACCCCAAGACACAGTACCTCACTAGCACACGACTCACAGAATATGAATTGACACTCTTTTCCATCCACATTAACATCAAGAGATGCACTGTACTGAATCCCGCCACCTTACTCCCACTGGATACTCAGGATGCCTGTTTAGATCCATGTGACTGGATATTGAGGACAGAGGAGGAGACGAAGGGGCGGGTTGACTTACAGGATACCCCGATGGCAGACCCAGAAGGTACATTGTATGTGAACGGATCATGTCTGAGGGGGCCAGATGGTAACACATCAGCCACCTACGCCTGGACAACATTGGAGCAAGTAGTAGAAACAGCTCAGATTCCGCAGAGTTAAGCAAAGGAATAACGGTTAATATCTACACTGACAGTCAGTATGCCTTTGGGGTGGCTCACAACTTTTGGACATTGTGGAAAGAAAGGAATTTCCTTACTTGACATGGGAGGAAAATTCAACATGGCCCCCTAATTCACCGATTATTAGACTCCCTGACATTTCCCAGAAAGGTAGCTATTAAAAAATGTAAAGCGCATAAGAAAGTGACGGATGATGTTGGAAAAGGCAATGCCCTGGCTGACCAGACAGCTCTTAAGAAAAAGGAAGGAATGTATGGCAGAGGGGGACATGGTTGAAGATGGTGATCGATATTCAGTCCCATGCTACCCCTGAGGAGCTGAGGATGTGGACAGAGCATTTAGCAATAAAGGAAATAGATGGTTGTTGGGCCCATAACAATATGGAGAGATAATGGATGTTGCCCGACAGTCATGTGCTACTGGTAGTAACGATGGCCCATGGCCCTGCTCACATTAGCGTGAAAGGGATGGAAGGGTTGAGATTTTGATCAATACCTTATCACTATCGATCTAAAACCCCGGTCTGGCCGACTGAATCTTTATTGCCTGTCATTGAGGAAAGAAAGTGCATCTCTTACCAAGTTAGTTCTCCCAGTAAAGGACTCTGCTTCAAAGGATCACAAACAACTTCTAGCTTTCAAAGATTTATTATAAGTTGCAGGTACAAACATCTCAAAATGAGATTCACCAGATACACAGGCCCAACTACGTACACGTGTTCTCTGAAAGCCCTCAGACGAACAACGGAAACTATCAATACCAGTTCTAAAAACAATAGTGCTATTAGCATAGACACATATTGAAATCTATCACTCATTTACAGGCGGAAGAAAAATACAGGTTAGGCTTTCCCTACCCTGCTTTAGATGGTATCCCTACTTAACCAGGTCTCAACCTATCAAAGGTGTCAGCAGTGAATGACTCCCAAGGGAAGCCACCCACTCTCGAACTCTTGGTGAAAACCTATAGTTCTCCAATCATGGCCCCTCTCTGCCTACCCATCCGCTCTCTAAAGGGTCCTCAGGCGTCTGCTCTAACTCCACCCAGGGGTGCTGTCCCTAATACAAAAATCCAACAACATTTAGGACGCCCCTTGTGAGACGCCCCTCACGTGGTGTAGCTTCTGGCTTTTTCCATGATGAGGCCTTGTGGTTAGAATCGACCTTGCTTCTCAGACTCTTCTCCGGCCCGCTGATACCCCTTAAACATTCCGGAACCCTCCTCCATGTCTGGTCCATTTCTTGAACAAGCTTCTATTCATTATATTAATAATTGAATACCCCCTTTTCTCTTCCAGACAGACATCTGCAGCCTAATCCCAATTCTCATGGTCTTCCAACCGCATTGCAACATTCCCCAACCCAGACTAATACGTATAAATCAACATTAAAGCTTTCCAACTCTACAACATTTTATAGCATTCAACTTCTTCTTTAATTATTAGCATGTTAGTACTCATATTCTACTGATTTCGGTAAACACATCTATAAATCAAAAAGCCTACTCATTAATACTAAACATTAGTGCAATCCATATTGTGAATTTTAATCACCTTCCCCCTCCCGCCTTGCTCTGGCCCTGAGGCCTACCACATTTCAACGTTTCCGTATGCCATCTTACATTTTAGCAGCTACACAACATGGATTCAGGAATAATCACGCTTAATAAAATCGTATTGCTTCACACATTTCTGTATTAGTTCCACTTCTATTTAAACTTCTATATTAACTACACATTTCAGAATATAACTATGGATACTATCAGCACTCATGGCATTTCTCTTCATGATTTGTGCTTACTACGTGTAAGTGTGATGTATTTCTACATTTTGGTCAGTTTGCGCTCTCTCAGTTCCCCCCTTTGATGACCTCTCGGGGTCATCATTAATATTCAAACTGCAGTGATTGCTAGCATAACTCGTTTCTGTGTTTCCAAAGCCCTCAGACTCCGGTACTGACTATCTTGTATGGCAGCCAATCTCTGCAGCTGTTTTCTCCGAGCCCTCTCTGACCTTCTTGATCTGTACCATTTGAATACCCTCACCAATCCCCACAACACGATCCCACAGATCAATATTATGATGATAGGTTTTAGTATTTTCCACACAAAGCTTTTGCCTAAGGTGGTGAGCCAACCTCCAGCGTCACTTATCCCTTGGCCCACCTTTTCCCAGACATTTTCTCTGCTCAGGTCTTCAATCTCCTTGTGAATATCAGTTATGTTCCTAATAACCTTTTCAAGGGGCTTCGAATTGTCTGGAATGTAAGTACAACATTCTTGGACCTTCAAAGCCTTACAGACTCCGCCCTCTTTTGCTAATAGGACATCTAAGGCAAGACGGTTCTGAAGAACCATAGCCCTTATCGATTGCATCTCTCCTTCTACCAGCATTAAGGACTGAGCAGTGCTGGCAGACAACCTGTCTACGACTGTTGCTAGTCGTCTAATTTTAACATCATTAAGAATTAATCCCAGAAGAGGGAACACAGCTCCAAAGACATCTCCAACCATTTCTACACCTCCTACATCTCTCTTTCCCCTTGATGATGTCTTGCCCTCGATGATCTCTAAGTCTTGGGCATGGTATATTTTAGGGAAGATAATTGCCAAGTAACATGAGCCATACCAATTATCAGGTAGCTTCACGTAAGCATTTCTTCCACATACGAAATATACATTTGGAATCACTTGCATTCCCTTCAGAAAGTCCTTGGTGTAGTACTCTAAATTGAAAGCATGTTCACAGCTAACTTCTCCCACGTATACATTTTCATAATACGTTTTGGCTCTATGAAGACATAACTTTCCTCTCTGCGTTCTATCTAAAGCTATTGGACCACTACTACCCTTTCTCTTGTGTGCCTTTTCTTCATCGGTCCAATCTGTTTTCCATTGTCCTGATTTTTTCAAAATCTTTTGTCTCCTATTCCGATCATCCACCTGCCCTATGAACTTTTTCTCGACTTCTGACACCTTGCATGTCAGGTTATTTCTGCGGGCATGTGAAGTATCTAAAGTAATCCAAGGAATGAAAAACTTTGCCAACCTGTCTTCACTCTTCCAGTAGTCCCATTTATTCATTTGTTTATAATTTGGGACTTCTGGTAACACTGCATCATAATTGGAGAAATAGTATTCAAAACTATCTCTCCCATAAAATATACTAAGCAACAATCTACATGTAATGCCATATGTCAGCGGGAGGTGATGATATCGAATGCCTTCATCTACAGACGCCGGCAACTGCATGCAGACGTAACAGTCCTTGACCTCCATGGCATCCACGTATTCATATAATAATTTTGCATAAGCATTTGACCTAAATTCACCTTGGGACTCATCCACGTGTAACCTGCGGGCTTCTGCAGCTAATAACGCTTTCTCTTGTGTGTTTTCCCCTTTCCCACCAGCAACGGTGGGTGTAAGCGCCTCTACGGATTTCACATCAGTTACCTTTGCCTCTTCCTCACGTCCCTTTACATAGGAGACTGTTACTACTAAAGCTATTAATATTATCACTCCTACTATTAGTGTACCTATTATACATTTCGCTCTGCGGTTCTGGGTACCAGCCTCCATTTCGTCAGATAGTGTGGCTCTCTCGTAACTCAGCACAAAGTTCCTTTCTTTTTTTCGTTCCTTTACAGTCTCTTTACTCCTTTTGTCTTGAGAACCACGCAACTGGAAGCTGACAACCTTTTCCGCAAAAGTTCCTTTTAGTTCAATATAGACAACCCTAGCCCTTCTCCATCAACTCAGGGAAAGTCCCTAAGATTCTCTGCTTCCTAGGCGCTAGGTAATCTTCTTTTCTTCACGCTTATTTACAAAGTCCTTTAAGCATCCACTATCAGGCGCTCGCCTGCAGCTTCGACAGCAAAATTCAATATTTCCAGACGAAGATTGTGCTCTTCTGCGGCTGATATCTTTGTACCAAAATCAGGGAATTGCAATTCTGTGAGAAACATGTCCTTTATCTTGCTGAGGCGGGGAGGACGGGGGAGCATGAATGTCAGTGACCCTTCTTGTTCGACTCCGGGTACTAACAGTCGTATCTCCACTGTTACGATGGGCTCAGAACTGGACACCACCACCGCTCGGATCCTCCCTGTCACTGGTTTCGAAGCCATCTGTCGCCAGATATGTCCACTCAGGGGTGGAGTATCTTCTGTTAGGCACCCGCACTCTTCTTGACCTCCTCAACTCCGGTGCTTCAGCGCCCTGAGCACCGTCTTCTGGGTCTGAGTCTTCTGATATCGGAGGAAGGGTTCTCTCCAGAGTTGACCTTAGGCTAGAGCTCCTTCTTTGCGGCCAATCAGCTTCTCCGCGTACCCTTCTACTCCGTCTTCTTCTCGTTTGTTCACGCTCTCTGTCAGACCTATCAGCGTCTGACTCGTACTCCCAGCTACTTTCCCCTTCAGTAGCGTCGTCTGTCTCGCTGTTGTACTGACCGTCCTCAGCTTGGTCAGACTCGTTCCCTGCTTCCGCTGGCACCTCTACAGCTTGGCTAGCCCCCTCTATGGCTTCTCGGTCCGCTGCTGAACGTCTATCCGAGAGAGGAGCTGTTTCTTCCAGAGGTGCTGGAACTCTCCGCGTGTGCGACGCGTGGATCCAATTGGGCAGGCCTCCCACTTTCACAGCCGTGTTTGTGGTCAGGATGATCTGGAAGGGCCCACGCCAACGAACATCCAAGCAGCTGCTTCTCACGTGCTTTTTCACCAGGACCCAGTCCCCAGGAAGCAAGTCATGACAAGGGTCCTGGCACGATGGTACCTCGGCAGCCTGCACCTGAAGGGACACAGAATGAATGGCGTCAGACAGCCCCTTACAATAGTCCAGGATCATATCATCTGTGATGCTAATCAATGCAGCAGTTGGGACAGAAGGTAACCTCATTGCTCTTCCCATCAACACCTCGTGAGGAGACAAACCCGTTCTCCTATCCGGGGTACTACGGAGGCTCATAAGGACCAATGGCAACGCATCAGGCCAACTCAAGGATGTTGATGAACACACCTTCGCAATTCTGGCCTTGATGGTACCATTTATCTGCTCCACAATTCCTGAAGCTTCTGGTCGATAACTGCAATGTAGTTTCTGATCTATATTCAAAGCTGCACAAATCATTTTCACAAGCGAGCTGTTGAAATGCGTTCCCCTATCTGATTCCAAAGAGGCCGGCACCCCGAAGCGCGGGATAAGTTCCCTAAGCAATATCTTAGCTACTGTGAGGGTGTCGCACCTGCGTGTAGGATATGCCTCAACCCATCTGGAGAAAACGCAAACAACCACCAGGATATAACGGAGGCGGCTGCACCTTGGCATTTCAATAAAATCTATCTGCATTCGGTTGAATGGACCTCCTGACCTCCCTATGTGGCTCAGTGCAACTGGTGTCTTTTTTCCTACATTCAACTGCTGGCACGTCACACAACGCTGGCACACTGCTTCGGCTGCTACTCTGAACTTGGGGTTGTACCAGGTCTGTCTAAACACTCTCAGCATAGCATCTCTTCCTAAGTGGACAGGACCATGTATGTGTCGGGCCATTGGGCTCACCATCTCATTGGGCAACACTGCTCTGCCATCTGCTGAAACCCAGAAATGGGCCTCCCCCACTACACATCCTGCCTTTTGCCATGTTTCTCTTTCACAGTCAGGAGCATTTTCTTGCATCTCCTTCAGTTCGTCCCAAGTATCAACAGTTTCCAATATCATAGCTAATTCAGTCCTTACATTTATTCCACCCACTTCCACCTCGGTGAAAGAGTACCCTGTTTCCGCGCAATACCGTGCGACTTCGTCGGCATATCTATTGCCTTGTGACACGAAGTCCATATTTCTGGTATGTGCGGTACACTTCACAACTGCGATACCTGCTGGACATTGCAATGCCTCTAACAACAGGCGCAAAAACTCTCCATTGCGAATGGGAGAGCCTGAAGAGGTCATGAAACCTCTTTGAGACCATAACTGCCCGTAATCATGAACTACCCCGTAACCATATTGACTGTCAGTGTATATGGTGACTCGGATTTGATTGCTTGCCAGGCAGGCACGCGTCAGGGCAATAATCTCGGCTACCTGAGCGGAGTGTACTCCTTCCAGGCATCCAGCTTCCACTACTCCAGTAATTGTACAAACAGCGTAAGCTGCTCTTAACTGCCCAACTTCGTCTCTTACACATGAGCCATCGACAAAGAAAATTTCATCTGGGTCGGTCAGTGGCTCATCTACGATGTCGGGTCTTGGTTTGGTGCATAGTTCAGTCACATCGAGGCAGTCATGGTCTGTACATTCATCATCACCCTCAATATCGTTTGGAAGTGGCATCAAGGTGGCAGGGTTCAAAACAGAGCATCTCCTGAGGGTCACGTTCTCTGCAGCAAGAATAACTTGCTCATAGCGCGTGAGCCTGCTATTCGTCAGATGCTGGGTTTTGGTCCTGGTCATCAACAATTCAACAGAGTGGGGCACATGCACCTCTAATGGGTGCCCCATTACAATATTCTCACATCTCTCGATGCTGACACCCGTTGCGGCAACGGATTTGAGACATCCGGGCAACGCTGCGGCTACTGGGTCTAAAGTAGCCGAGAAATACGCGACTGGTCTACGGGCATTCCCATGGATTTGGACTAACACAGACAGCGCGCATCCTTCTCTCTCACAGCAATAGAGCAAAAATGGTTTATCGTAATCTGGCATTCCCAGAGCCGGAGCACGACACAAGTCCTCTCTCAGCTGCAGGAACGCCATCAAACAGTCTTTGTCCCATGGTACCGGATCACTCACCTCCTTGTGCGTCAGTTTTTGTAAGGGCTTTGCTTTCAGTGAAAAGTTTGCGATCCACTGTCGGCAATATCCCACCATTCCTAGGAACATCCTGACTTCTCTCTGCGTTTTAGGCGCATTCATCTTCATGATGGCCTCTATCCTGTCTGGTGACACCTTCCGTTTTCCTTTCTCAATTCTGTGTCCCAAGTACTGTACCTCTGTCAGGCAGTACTGCAATTTTCCCGGGGACACCTTATGCCCATTTTCGGCTAGATGGTTTAACAAAGCAATAGAGTCTTCCCTGCAAGCTTCCTCTGTCTCTGACGCCACAAGGAGGTCGTCTATGTACTGGACCAGAACTGACCTCTGGGGCAGTACTAGACTTTCAAGATTTCTCTTCAGGAGCTGGTTGAAGATCGATGGGCTCTCTGTATACCCCTGAGGAATACGACACCATGTTAGGACGCGACCTTCCAGCTTAAATGCGAAAAGAAAATGGCTTTCTTCGTCCAAAGGGATCGAAAAGAAAGCCTGGCAAAGATCAATTACAGTGAACCATTCTGCTTGGAATGGTATCTGAAACAGTATCACGGATGGATTCGGTACCACTGGACAACACGAAACGACTATATTATTAATCTTTCTGAGGTCCTGTACTATCCGAAATTTCCCATTTGGTTTCTGCAGACCCATAATCGGGGAGTTACATGGACTACCCACGATTTCCTTCAGTATTCCCTGCTTAATCATGGACTCAATCACGGGTTTTATGCCTGCAATCGTTTCTGGGGTCAATTTATACTGAGGGGTTCTTGGGAACTCAGCATGTGGTTTCACTACAATTTTCACTGGGTCTACTCCTTTCACCAACCCAATCTCTTCCCCAGTGAAATCCCATACTTCTGGAGCAACGGTCTCTCTCAGATCCCAGGGGAGCTCGTCTACTGTCAAAGTGGGATACAGTTCCACACATATTCTGGAGTTGGCGACTTTAAAGTCAGCATCATCATCATTTGTCAGTACCTCCACTCCTTGCGGTGTACAGTATATAGTGCAGTTCAATTTGCATAAAAGATCTCTTCCTAGCAGACATACAGGACTAGAATCGCAAACCACAAACTGGTGCTCATCACTGTACTTCCCTATTTTCACCTGCACGGGTTCCGTCAGAGGACTGGTCATTCTCCTGTTAGCGACCCCCACCACTTGTATGGTCTCTCCAGACATGGGCAGGCCTGGCACTGCGGCTGACCTGATCGTGGATCGGGTGGCTCCTGTGTCCACTAGAAATGTCGTGGGGAACCCTGCCACTTCGGCCTCAACATAGGGTCCCCTCTGATCTACCTCCAGAGCTGCCCCGAGGGTGCAGTCATCCCTTTCTACCCTCTGTCCAGTTAGTGGGTCCACATAATAGCATTCCTCTCCCCCGACAAACAGTGGCATCTGTCTATAGGTCTTACCCATAGTCCCTACTCTGGGTGGCTGCGGGAACTGAGCTCGGGGAGGTGGCCCCCCCCCTTTGAGCACCTTTCCCTGGTACTGCGTTACCCCTCTTGCAGGCGCACTCTGGGTCACTTCCTCTTCTACCTCCTGGTCTCCTATCTCAACATTATAGGGACACGCGCGTTTCCAATGTCCCACCTCGTTACACTGGTGGCACCTAGTTGTTTTCTTTAAGGCAGTTATATCTATCCTGGGTCTAAAGGTGGAGTTCTCCTCATTGCCCTTGTTCTGACTGTACTGTTTCTTTCCTCCAGTACCGTTTCCTGGTTGCTGTTGCTGCTGTCCCCCCTTCCCAGCTGCCTGCATCTGTACCACCATCAGTTTCTCCTTTAGTTTCTTAGCCTTGGAGTCTATCTCATCACAGCAGTACCTGGCATACCTCAGTATTTCGTCTAGGGGTTTATTTTGCCAACAGATCAAGTGTTGCTGTATCATTAAACTAATATCCGGTCTCAGGCCCAAGACGAACTTGGACACAAATTGCCCTATGTCCTTTGGATCCATTACATCCAGACCGCTATACTGTTTGAACGCCTTCAGCAATCTCTCATAGTATTCGTGAACTGTCTCTTTGGGTTCCTGTCTTGTTCGGTCAATTTTTACCCAATCTATGTCTTGCATTGGCACTTTATCTTTCAGCCAAGTCATTACTCTCTCAAACTTTGCCATCACACTCTCGGACGGCCCATTAGTCTTAGCATCTCTCTCGGGCTCTATGGTGGGCCACTCAGCGCTAACCTTGCATGCGGTCCACAAATCTCCTGGCACTACTATGTCAAACAGCGTGTTCAAATCTATCCATAGGACCTTTGAGATTTTTACGAATCTCTCAACTTGCTTATACCACTCCACTGGGTTTTCCCGCAATTTGGGGAAAGAGGTGGTAAAAGCAGCTAAATCCCCCCTACTCCAAGGGACGTGGACATAGGTCCCATTTGCGACTTCCCTCAAAGGGTATGTCTCTACTCCCTGCTGTCCTCCTGGTGTCATCCCAAGTGTGCTTCTCCTGACGGTCCCTCTCTTGGACCACCTCTCTTCCCACTTATCTAGGGCCCTCCATGTCCTTATTCCAGTGATCAGTTCCCTTATGTGTGTTTTCAATCCGATGGTTCGCCTCTCATCTAGATCTCGGTCTGTGTAATGTAGCCTGTGGTTGCCCTGTAAGGCTTTGGTCCTTGACAGGTCTACCATGTATTTGCCTGCTAGTTCCACTAATTTCTCATGGGTTGCTCTCGCCTTTCGAGTTACGTCCTTTGCCATGAACAGAATTTCACCCTGCTCATACATGTCTATTCTTTCTAAGGACAGGGTACCGTCTACCATGTCATCCAGATCTGACTTTAAGCTTGAGACATCGAGTCTTTTAGCTTTTAATTCTGCTCGCAATATCTCCTTCGAGGGAGGTTCACAGGTGTCTCTCCCATCCCAACTCCGGGCCCTTCGTTTGGGTTCGGGAGAGTTGGGGAGTGCTCTCTCTTGTTCCCATCTCTCCAGATCCCATGCTCGGCCATCCGATCTTGGAAGGTGATGGAACACAGGCCTGTTACCCCCTATCTTACTCTGTCCATTCTCTCCTCTTTTCTCACAGTAGGACTCCCTGTTATTCTCCCTTCGGTCCCCATCCCCTCTTGGCCTTGTATCACTCAGTATCTGATACAATCCTTCTTGGTTTCCCATATTCCCTGGGCTGCGCTCATGTCCGTCATCACAGGGACTATGGTGCGGCCTCTCGCAACTCCCACTCTGTACTCTCCTACTGGGCACACAGTGGATACACTTAAAGCTGTCCCTGTACTCCCAAACCCTCCTGTCTTCTTCATTAGGTATCGGGCGAGACACCTCCCCGTTCTCTGGGCCCCCATTTTCCAGGTCTGTTCTACCTCCAGTCCGGGCCCAATGGGTGCCTCTCCTACTGTCCTTCTCCCTTCCGTCCCACTCCGGACTGCTCTCTCCAGCCCCGCAGTGAGTCCGGGTTCTGCTGTCCTGACTTTCCCTTTCAGCTTCCGCCGCTATGATGCTCTTGTGAGCCTCAACTGCCTCATCCCATTTCTTCATGTACTCGTTTAACTCTTGAAAGGATTTCCGTCCTGGTCCCCTCATATCCTCTGGATATCTAATGTCCCCCAGATCTCCTGTTGTGTGTACTGGGGTGCTCCAATCTCTTGGTATCGGCAACTGACTTGGGGAGTTGATCGTATCTTTCCTCCTTGCCATCTCTGCTCTTTCCCTGTCCCTCCGTACCCGTTCCTCCCCTCTAGCCCTGTCTGGATCATATACCGATACTATAGGACCTATGGTAACCGGTACTTGTAGTGCATCAGGTAACGCGTAGGATGTGGCACACTCCGTTTCTGGCGCTCTTTGCACCACAAACCTCCCGACCACCTGTTGCACTTGGCTAGGCTGGGACAGTTCTTTCTTTGCAGCAGGATCCCATTCGGAACTGGGAAGCGGCCCATGCTCTCCTGCATTGCCCCCCCCTTTCTCGGCATCTCCCCCTGCTCTGTTATACGGAGGCGGCCTGTCTGTCAATAATCTGTTTATCAGGCTATCCTCTGTCTCGCTCTCGTCATCCTCTTCTAGGGGGTTTTTATTCCCGGGCATCTCTAACACTGGATACAATTTGTTTACTTCCATGTTATGCACCCTCCATCTTTTAGCATCCTCATCCCACTTGGCATCCTGTACTGCTCTTACCGAACGTTTCACTCTTTCTTGCCGTCTATTCATGTTCTTTTCATGCGCTGCCCTAATCCATGCATTAAGGGCTTCGAACTGAGTTGGTCTAGGCAAGGGTCTCGTAGAGGTCATAATTGCTTTTAATCTGTGTAGCACCTCTAATCTATACGTCCCGTACTTCGGGAACGTGAGTTCCTCATTTCCATCTGTCATCTTACTCCACTCTGAGATCCACAGAATCGTGTGCAGCCCAACATTTGTCCCCATGTAATGAGCTGGCGTACCCTCCGGCGGGGCTTCTTCCCCTTCATACGATCCCCTGCGTTCTCTTTTAAACAGCGCTCTTAACCATTTAAAACACTTCATAATTATGCGCAAGATTTCCAGCTCGAATACTTTGTTTACTTCCTGATGACAATCCACCAATCCTAGCGCGGCTTTGCTAGCTGGCCTATCACAGCGCGGTCTTTCACCGGCCGGCCAATCCCAGCGCGGCACTTTCTAACGTCACTAGTCTCCGCTTCGCAGCAGCACCCCTCCTTTCTCAGCTCTCCTCGCGGTCATGCATGCGTCCCATTCATACTCCGAAAAATGACTACTTCCGACCAAGCGGTCACTTCCCTCGACTGTACGTCCACAGTCTATCTGTAATTGTCAACACAACTGACGAGATGTCTATCGTCTCTCTGATAGGTTCTTTACACACACAGTAACTTCCGACCAGCGTCTGTTACTCGCGCACTCACTCTTACGTTCCCCCTATCTGGTCCTTCGGGTGGTCACTGGTACCTCATGACCCCCTTCACACTGGTTAACAATTACTCTGAGTGTCCGATACACCCGAACCACTTAAGCTCTCCTTGAGCCTAAGATTTCCACCGGTTGCGCGCGCTCACAACCTGTTCCACAGTCTCTCTACAGTCATTCAACTCCGCCAGACATTACAACATAGATACAATACAAAACACCGCAATCTTAACACGCATGACCCTTTATACTCACTCTCGACCGATACTGCTGCTTTTCTGCCTCACGTCATCCGGTCCTTCTTCCGCGGGCGGTTCTTCTGATCATCGGTCTCTAGGGGGCTTGGGGTAATCTAACCTGGCCTAGATCACCTTCCTCAAGAAGGCAACCATCCTCTGCTACCAACTGGAAGGGTTGAGATTTTGATCAATACCTTATCACTATCGATCTAAAACCCCGGTCTGGCCGACTGAATCTTTATTGCCTGTCATTGAGGAAAGAAAGTGCATCTCTTACCAAGTTAGTTCTCCCAGTAAAGGACTCTGCTTCAAAGGATCACAAACAACTTCTAGCTTTCAAAGATTTATTATAAGTTGCAGGTACAAACATCTCAAAATGAGATTCACCAGATACACGGGCCCAACTACGTACACGTGTTCTCTGAAAGCCCTCAGACGAACAACGGAAACTATCAATACCAGTTCTAAAAACAATAGTGCTATTAGCATAGACACATATTGAAATCTATCACTCATTTACAGGCGGAAGAAAAATACAGGTTAGGCTTTCCCTACCCTGCTTTAGATGGTATCCCTACTTAACCAGGTCTCAACCTATCAAAGGTGTCAGCAGTGAATGACTCCCAAGGGAAGCCACCCACTCTCGAACTCTTGGTGAAAACCTATAGTTCTCCAATCATGGCCCCTCTCTGCCTACCCATCCGCTCTCTAAAGGGTCCTCAGGCGTCTGCTCTAACTCCACCCAGGGGTGCTGTCCCTAATACAAAAATCCAACAACATTTAGGACGCCCCTTGTGAGACGCCCCTCACGTGGTGTAGCTTCTGGCTTTTTCCATGATGAGGCCTTGTGGTTAGAATCGACCTTGCTTCTCAGACTCTTCTCCGGCCCGCTGATACCCCTTAAACATTCCGGAACCCTCCTCCATGTCTGGTCCATTTCTTGAACAAGCTTCTATTCATTATATTAATAATTGAATACCCCCTTTTCTCTTCCAGACAGACATCTGCAGCCTAATCCCAATTCTCATGGTCTTCCAACCGCATTGCAACATTCCCCAACCCAGACTAATACGTATAAATCAACATTAAAGCTTTCCAACTCTACAACATTTTATAGCATTCAACTTCTTCTTTAATTATTAGCATGTTAGTACTCATATTCTACTGATTTCGGTAAACACATCTATAAATCAAAAAGCCTACTCATTAATACTAAACATTAGTGCAATCCATATTGTGAATTTTAATCACCTTCCCCCTCCCGCCTTGCTCTGGCCCTGAGGCCTACCACATTTCAACGTTTCCGTATGCCATCTTACATTTTAGCAGCTACACAACATGGATTCAGGAATAATCACGCTTAATAAAATCGTATTGCTTCACACATTTCTGTATTAGTTCCACTTCTATTTAAACTTCTATATTAACTACACATTTCAGAATATAACTATGGATACTATCAGCACTCATGGCATTTCTCTTCATGATTTGTGCTTACTACGTGTAAGTGTGATGTATTTCTACATTTTGGTCAGTTTGCGCTCTCTCAGGGATATGTAAGTTGCTAGAACCCACCTGGTATAACTCAAAGATACCAGCATATGCTGAGAGGATGGTCAAAACATGCATGATTTGCCTTATGTACAACCCGGGAAAAGGTACAGTGACCCCTCGAGGAGGATTCTCCCCCCTACCTTTCCTTTCAAAGCCCTCCAGATGTATTATATCCAGATGGACAGATGTAACAATTTAAAATACGTCCTGGTGGTGGTCTGTACCTTCAGCCGATGGGTGGAGATCTACCCTGTCAAAGACTGCACCGCTATCACTACAGCCAAAATACTATTGAAAGAATACTTCCCACGATTTGGTTTGCCCCGTTTGGTCTGGAGTGACAACGGGACACACTCTACGGCTCAAATAACGGAGTATGTCTGTTCAGCACTGGGTGTGAAACAAAAATTTCTTGCAGCTAACCACCACCAGTCAGCAGGTCTAGTGGAGGTGTACAATGGCATCCTAAATACTAAAGTGGCCAAGATTGTAGCTAGGACAGGTGTAACTTGGGTTGGTGCTCTGCCCCTGGCTCTGCTGTCTGTGAGGACAATGGCCATACCAGGATAGGACTATCTCCTCATGAAATTGTGTTCGGGAGGCCTGCCAATGTGTGGGGTGTTACACGGCCCTGGAAACTGTCTGATATTGAATACCCTGTGTTGACTGATTCTCTGTACAGTTTGACTAACACCTTTCATACTCTTTACCACCAGGTGCAAGAGGCCATACATGATAAAAGTGAGGGCCCAGGACACGTTATCCAACGTGGCGACTGGATTCTGATTCACAATTTTCAACGTACTAAGAGCCTCGAGCCCCGCTGGACACAGCCCCATCAGGTGTTACTGGCCACCCGCACTGCCGTGAAAGTTGAATGTCAGAAGAACTGGATCCATGCGACGCACTGCAGACGAGTGCCTTTGCCTCTCCCCTATGATCAGTGGGTAAGAGAAGGACGAGGAGACTCAGAGACAGAAATAGTCCCGACGTTTGGTCTATTCAGCGACGCAAGATTACTTCTACCCGATATAACTTGCATTCCAGAAGGAAGGCTTGCCCTTGACTTCGCTCAGGTACCTATAGGCTTTAGGGCTGTGATCTCCCGGCTAAGACCGGTGCTGGTATGTCAGACTAAGGTACGCCCCTAGGGCTCTTGGCACCTGCGTCCAGTGAAGCAACCACCAATCACAGACAGCCGCTACAGGTCCCTGGCTTAGTACAATGGCAGCCATCCAATACACCAAGTCCAGAAATGATATGTCTGTCTCCTACATGGCAAGTGCTACGTGGCCCCCATGGTGACGCTGTTTGTCTCAATCATCTTGTCTATCATCGGTTGGATGTTACTGGTCTACTATCCTGTTACCTCACCAACTCCTACCCCGACTCCTGAAGAGCATCAGTATTTCACGTTACCCGCCCACGAATTACCCCGCCGTGCAAATTTTTTCAATAACACCTTTGTCCAGATGTTACATCATCAACAGCTGATCATAAATACTTCCAACTGTTGGGTATGTGGACTGATGCTGCATGCTATGACACAACCTGTCCCATTCTTTCCTTGTCCTTTTTCCATTTCTGGGTCCTGTCTTGCATGGTGGATATTGATGCAGGAGGCCTATACTATCAATGGTACTGCCGATTCTGTCCTTGGAACATTTCGAGATGACTTCTGGCGAAACAGGTCTGGCAATACCAACACCCCTTTTTGCCCGACCGGCTCATCAACATTGCTATTACCAACGGATGAACTCAGTGAGATGGTGGTATTTAACTGAACTTCTCGACAAACATTTACCAAATTTCACGCCAGAAGGCTACTACCTGATGTACGAAACACTCTGAATGTTATAAATGTGCCGGGCTGTGTCTGCATCCATGGCTTGGGAACTAAGAAAGTTGGTACTAGTATCTGTGACATCATTAAAACTTTAAACTCTATGTCTCCTCCAAAGTTGGTGGCGTCCCCCAACACTTATTTTGTCTGTGGCACAGCAGCCTACACTTGGCTCCCCGTAACTGGTCTGGTAGCTGCTATCAGGCCTTCCTCCTTCTACCAACATATTCTACCCATGGAGATTACTACCTGTTGATGAAGGGCACCTTGGGCCGCTCACGTAGGGGTGTCATATTGGCTGAGGATACAGTAGGCCAGAAAGCCGGGGACTTCTTTAAGGGTTTCCTCCCATTCTGAGGTCCCATGGGAAACAGTTGGGCTATACGAGGAATGACCAGGGTCCTTGAGGCCACCATCACAGAAACAGCTGGTGCCTTCTCCAACATCACTGCAGAGCTGCAGGCAAACCGCCTTGTAACACTTCAAAATCGTATGGTCATTGACACCATCCTCGCTGATCGTGGTGGTGTGTGTAAATTGATTGGCTCCAGCTGCTGTGTGTATATTCCAGATCACGCACCAACAGTATATGATGCCATCCAATGTCTGCATCAACTTTCCTCTGAAATTCATCAGGATGAAGGCAACTGGTCCCTCACAGGCTGGATCCGGGTCCTCCTTTCCCAATGGGGATGGAGGGTCCTCATCTTCCTTGCCTTGGTAGTGGCTGCCCTAGTCTCCTGCTGTTTGTGCATTCAGTGCCTGCCAATGCTCTGTGCAACGTGTGTTCAGGCTCTCAAGCCTCAACCCTCTAACATTCACGACACAAATATGAAGATGATGCTCCAACAAGAAACAGATGATCTCATGAATATCGACGTATTTGACACTCAATGGCAAAAGGAGGGTCTGAGGAAAAGTGTCCTTCTTTCCAGCATTTATTTTGTGTCAGGACTCCATTATTTTTGCATTGCCATTTCGTGTCAAACACCTCTGCACTACCCTCCTGGTTGTTTCTGCTGATGTCTGATGAAATTCTAACTGTCACAACCACCCTGCCCCTCCTGCTCCTTGTGGTTGAGCCAATTTCGAAAAAGGGAAAAATAATTGGCCTCACCCCTCAGACTGAACTCCTGCACCCATCCATCCTGTTTCACAAGACTTGGTCACGCCACCGTCCCAGAACTTGTTTCTTTCACATTTCCTGTTGTTCAAGATCTGTCTGTTCTCTCACGTACATATCCTGTTTTGCAAGACCTGTCCGTAATCTTTGTACCATCTGTTGCAGCCTCCATCCTGCCTGAACAAACTATGGTGTAACTGCATTTTGACTCGGGGGCACCAAGCCCCCACCCAAACTAGTTTCTTAAGGTGGGAAATGTGTATATAAGGCCTGAAAGCTGCAGAGTGAAGCAGCAGCCTCCTCTCTCATGTCTCTGACGAGCTTGGGACTCTGTTCCATAGCCCGGGCTAATCGAATAAAACTTGGTTCCTCCTGCAGACGAAGGCTCCTGTGTCTCCTTTTTATATATAAGGAGGGTATGGAAGACTTGGGCGATTCCCCCACCACCGAGACCCAGTAAACGGTTCTTCATTCCCATGAATGAAGGTGAGTGTAGCCAGCCGCCAGGAGTTTGAACAGGCTAGTGCTTGCTGTAATGACCTGCTACTGCCGAGTGCAGGGGCTTAGAGAACACGGCAAGAGGTTGTTAGGGCACAAACAGGGCAAATGCAGCAAAGTATTATCTAACTATACCACTAATGCTCACAGGAGTCACTATTGCTTGTGAAGAATTGCCAGAAAATGACAAGGCTACAATCTAAGACAGTGAAGGCCACTGGCTTTGCCATCGCCCCATCTACCCTCTCCCAGAGAGCAAAAAGGTGCGCTTTGCAGGCAAAGTCAGCTGCAGCCCAATCAAATTGTCACCTGCACTTGAGAATAGATTCCAAGACTCCAGCGGTGCTTAGTGCTAGACCAATTAACAATTAGAGCGAGAGTGAGAAAAAGGCTGAAATGGACGATAGTATTGACAATCATATTGCGATGTTTGATCCTGCAGTCCAAGTCAATCCCTGATAGCAGGAACAGCAGAAACAGCATCAGAGGCACAGGCACAGGTAACACTGCTAGCAGTAAGTCCGCACATATCTGCCAAAGATTTTTTTGCCCTTTCTCATCCCTTTTTATCTCAGGAGTCTCCTCCCTCCAACTCATGGGTAATAGGCAAATCTTGCAGCAGCCGGGGCAAGCTTCTCCTTGAGTCGTGTGTGGGACTAAAGGCACACGATCAACACAAGAGCAAAGGCAGACATCCTGTAGGGAGGATCACTTAGTCAAAATATTCTTGACACCATCTTGTCCAAGATAAGGGAACTATAGGTCTCACAGACACTTAAGAACACTGCCCTACATGACAGGCTATTAAAAATAGAGGAAAGCGTGATACAACTCCCGGCGAGATTGAAGGAGGCTGAATTCAGAATATTTGAACTTGAGGATAAAGTGGTAACTATGCAGAGAGAAGCGAGCCTAATTGAAAAGAAAAAGGGTCTCCTGGAAACTAAGATCGAGGAGCTTGAGAATTACATGAGGCACTCCAATACCCGTATTGTGGGTGTACCAGAGGGGAGAATTATTTCATAAAAGCCAATATACTACAATCTATGCAAAAGGAGCGCGTGATTCATCCAAATAATGATAGCGTTCCTAGCAGTGCGCTCATATAGCGTTCATTCTCTGTGTACCCAATCAAGAAGATCCCAAGGGAGTATTGTTTAATTGGAAAACCAATTCCGAATTTATTATTCAATCCAATTTTAACACAAAGGTACATTATCCAATTTATCCAGCCAACGCATTTCGTCCTCATCAAGCCTTTAAACTGAAAACAAGCCAGTGAAGAATCATTGTTCACATACATATTCACACTTCACCAAAACATAAATTTTAAATCAGTCACTATGAATATACTAGTTCAGACTCCCTACCTATATCCAATCTAAAAACATAAAAAGACATGCTCATTCATGAGTTTAAAGCAATACAGTTGCTAGTTCCAAAACATAGAGCCCAGTGTCCTCATTTTGACCATTAGAATTTCTTCATCGATTTTACATCATATACAAAGTTTAAGTTTTAGACCCTTTACATTACTAAATTTCTTCAATTCTTCACACTACAATGAATGGGAGTGGTGTGGAGTGGTGTGGCTCACTGGTTAGAGGCGGCAGCCCCGTAAGCAGATGACGGCCCGGGACCAGGGTTCGATTCCCGACGCGGCAGGGTCGTGGACAAGGGTCAGCGGGCTCGATAATTCTCGCCTCGGTGCCTACTCCAGTCAGGGACCACACTCGGCAACTCTGGGCATTAGCTTGCCTCATCTTCACAACGGCCCCCCCAGACCGCCGGGGATGCTTGGTCGCACATTAGAGATACCCATTAGGGACCATCTCTCAGGGTGAGCCAGGACGGGTTCCCCAGCGGTCGAAGCGCGGAGATACTCCTCCGGGAGTCGATTCTAACGCTATATAAACCCACAATTAAATTAAATTAAATTAATAATATTGTGTTACCTTCTAATATCATGATAATCATATGACTTTATATTCCATGTTGTGCGCCCATCCTTCTTCTTGTATCAATCTTTGTTATTGCAAACATCGAGAATATGAGAGAAAACACCAAGTTGCTCCAGTATATGTAATGTTTGTCCAGGTCTGCTATGCAAGACAATCCTGAGGCCACATTATCACATATTCCAAACTTCCCATGCTCCCACGGGGCCCTATGGTCCAGCTGTGTCTCAATAACCTCCATTCTGTCCACAACTAGTATACCCATCAATCACTATCTGTTAATAGTCCTCAAGGTCAGTAGCATGATACTAAATAACTACATATTTTTGCACTGTCCCATATCAATTCATCTCTATTTATACCCTCTGTCTCTATGAACATTTCTTTTAAAAAAAAGTGCACTCACCAATTACGTTCCATGCTTCCTTCTAGCGCATCTCCAAGACTGTCCTTCTTTCGTACACGGTCATGTTCAAACTGGTTTTGAACCCGCTCTTTTATACTCCACTGCCACCAATCAGTGTTCATTCAAAGCCTGCAGTATGCTTCCTTTCTGGTCCACACATCTTTCAACTAATCCATAACCTTGTAACTCAGTAGGTTCAATTTACTGATCACTCAATTCCAGCTAAAGTCTGCCTAGTTTCCATTTTGCTAATTCACAATCTACTTCCACCAATCAGCATTCATTCTGTTTTCCGAATCAGGTTTCCTCTCTGGTCCTCCTGTCCTACAGCCAATCACGTTAATTTTGCTAGTTCAAAATCTACTTCCACCAATCAGCATTCATTCTGTTTTCCAACTCAGGTGTCCCCGCTGGTCCTCCTCTCCTCCAGTAAACTTTTCCATAACAAAACTGCAACCAATAATATTTTAAGAACAGATAGTGCACATCCTCCAGCAGTAATTAGAGATATCCTCTTTGGGGAAATGATAAGAACCAGAAGAAACTGCAGCAAGGAGGAGGATTTTGAGAAAGGGTTCCAAGACTTGAGAAGGAGACTAGTGGCCAGGGGTTACACTAAATCAGTTCTAGATGAAGCAAAAAGACGAATGCAGGGAATCAAAAGAGAGGACAAATTGGTGCAGAGAAGCGAGAATCTCAGGGGAAATTGACCTTTGTTTCCACTTATAATACTGAGCATTTCAAGAGAGAATTTAATGTTGTTAAAAATCCTCTGACCACTGATCCAGACTTGAAATAATTTAGTCCATAAAAAACAAATTAGCATTATAACCAATGCCATTTCAAAAGGGCTAGCAGCTGTTCTTGTAGAAGATAGCGGAAAAGGTAAGGAAACCATTGCATTTGCCTCAACAGAACTAAGGAAATCTGTGGTCGACTATTCTGTACTTGAAAAAGAAGCATTGGCCGTGTACTGGGGGCTAAACAAATTCAAGAGCTTTATTTGGGGAACTGTGTTAAGATCAGACCACAACCCACTTGAGGAGGTGTTAGAACTGTGGGCCCTTTGGGTGGTCCTTCCTAGTTTGTTTTTTATTTTGTTCCCTATTTGCCTCCTAACTCTTTTTCTTTTTGTCCACTGGAATTTTTGGCGTTGTCCTAGGGGTTAGGTGCTACCTTGCCCCTCTAACTTTTTGAGGCCTAGTCATCCTTTCGAAATGCTGAAAACAGAGTCACAAAATGGTGGCTTGTGACTGCCACATTTTTACCTCAGGATCTAGAGCCATAGGGTTAAATGGGAAGGCTCTAGAACCTTCCGGCTGGTTCTGGTAGCCAGGGTCCAGCCTATATAAGGCCAGAACCAGGGCGGCCATTTTAGAATGACCAGGGAGCTTGAGGGGAGACTAGTGAGGAGTGAAGCGACAGTGTGGGGAGGCAGGCGCATTGATTGAAGTTAGATCGTCCTGTGGGTCGGCTGCTCTATACTGCTGACGTGACCCCTACCTACCGACTAAGCCCTGACTTTGCTTAGTGACCCTCTGCTCCATAATCCTATTAGAATTCCTGTGAGGAGTGTTTATAGCTGACCTGGGAAATCGTCAGGGAGGAAATCCAACTAGAAAGAAGATTGTCTTGCGATCTCTTTCCCTCTCCCGTTTAATGGCTCTACCTGAACTGCTTCTCCAGAAAGTGTGGGGACTGTTACATCACTGCCATCCCCTATAGAGATTCCCTGTGCCCACTCATTCAAGTAAAGAACCCTACCTTGTCGCGGCTGGCGATTGATGATCCTGCCACTGTACCGCTGCCTTGTAATTGTGGGCCCCTGTGAGACGATACAGGGAAATAGGGCCTGGTTTATGTCAGCCGGGCAGCAATTGTGAGGAACGGCATCGCGGAGGCAAGTGTCTGCGGACGGGTGAGAACCCGGAAGAAGGGGGCGGGAATTGAAGAAGACCGGCCGCGTCGCACCCTCCCCCTCTGACGATTGAGGTGAGGGCAGGACGCCGAACGGTGAGAAACGCCGAGGGAGGTGAGGCATCGCTACGGCTTATCCAACTGACAGAAGCTTGCTGCACTGAGAGCCGGAATCACCCCTGAACAGCGAAAGCGTGATCGGAGAAGCTTCCGCAACTGAGTGGACAGAACGGAATGAATCTATCACATACCCGGTAAGATTGAGAAGTGAGGTGCAGGGCCCCGGAGGCAAAGGGGGCCTTGCTGCAGCCGGCGGAACTGTAGTGGTAGGGGAGAGTTTGGCTTACCAGGATTCCAGCCTGAAGTAAAGTAACTGTCGATCACCGGGAGGGGGCCAAGAAATAACCATCAGACCTTGAGATAACACCCACTGGTTTATCTGCACCCTGAACAGTACTTCACGAGTGCAGGTCTCTAGGATTACCGCATTCTCTCCGGTTAGTGGAAGTAGCCTGAAGGAGAGAGTTTTGTGAAAGAGGCCTAAGTTACGGCTCATGAAGTTGAGGAAACGGGGTCATTCAGGGTGTAAGAAAGTCTTGGTCGGGAGGTTACTTCTGAGTTGCAGATCAATTAGAGACAAAGAATGTCACTGTGAAAACTTGACAGTATACTGTGGTTTTAAAGCAATTCATACAGTTTCATGAGAAGGATAAAATATTCTGCCTGTCTTTACTCAGATGTCCAGCTGCCTGAACCGTGGTTCTAGTGTGCTATTACTGAAACTGTTGCTGAAACCTGTAACTTCCTGCTTGTAAGAACTTTGAGACCCCAAGGGTAATGTACAGCCAGGTCTTACTGTAAAGAAATTTAATATTGTTGATTACTCTCATTAGGAATGTGGAATATACACTACTGGATGAAGGGGCAGGAGTGATCCATGAGCTCCTCGCGCTTTGGGGGGGAAGAAAAGTAATATACAGTTTTATGAAATGGTCTACATGCCAATAACTGAATACAAATAAATGTAAGGTACTGAATGTAAAGCCTGCTAAGGGAACAAAGAGATGCTAAAGATATTATTTTTATAAAAACAGACCGTATTTTTCCAAACTGGTGTAGAGTTATTCTTTTGGGTGGATGGGCGCTGAGTTACTGTATGGGATGTGATGCAAGCGTACACAAATCGCCCCTGAGTTTAGTCTTACCCACTTGCGCCAGGCTACCCTATGTGGACTGGTATCCCCAGGTCTAACATAATTGGTAATCAGTGGTGGGATTAGAGCTTGTGCTTGCATCCACTTAGCAGTGGCTTAGTGTACTCCACAGACCTACACCTGGAGTTTTCTCCTAAGCGGCCTCCCTAATTAACAGTTTTGCTTTTCCAAATTTATTCCTGGTGGTGGGTGGAGGAAGCCCTCTCGTGGTACCCTTCCTTGAATTCTTCCAAGTGGCTGTTTGATACCCTAGTGACAAAATGGAACTTGATTTGGAAGAGTTGGGGACCTATACTGCGGCACAACTCAGAGAGCTTTGTCAGAGAAAGGGGGTGTTTTTCAAGCAAGGTGTGAAAAAGAGTGAACTTTAAACTAGCTTGAGGGCATGGAAGGAAGCTCACTTAGAGGGGAAGATTGAGGAGGAAGAGGGGGATCGGAACACTGTCATTGAAGTGGATGAATTGTACCAAACCGAAAGGGGGAACCTATTGCAAGGTCCTAGGACACTTTCGAGGGAGGGCAGCAGTGTCTCTGTGAGGAGCTTAACTGAAGCCGAATTAGCTGACCGGAGCGAGGAAAGGCAGTTGAAATGGGATTTAGCTAGGTTGGAGTAGGAGAGGGAGGAAAAGAGGCTGGCTCATGAGTTGAGTCTCAGGGAGGTAGACCTCAGGGCCCTGCAAATAGGGACTCCCAGTACTCCTGTTGGTGGCAGCGAATCCAAAGACCTAACCAGGGAACCCAGACCCTATCTGCCTAAGGACATAGTCGCCAGCTACAGCGCAGGGGATGACATTGCAAAGTGGCTGGCTGCCTATGAGGTCTCCTTAAGAGCTCATGGAATATTGGAAAAACACTGGGGAGGGGTGGCTTGTAAAAATGCATGCCTCCTGCAGGAAGGGATACACTTTTGGCCCTAGAGCAGGGAGAGCAGACCCACTACCCCACCATGAAAGTGGCGCTGATAAAGAAGTTTGGGCTGACTCCCGAAAAGTACCGTCAGAAGTTTAGAAGCAGTCACAAACTTGCCACCCAGAATTGGGTGGATTTCCTTGACTATGCAAAGAAGGCCCTAGAGGGTTGGGTGCAAGGCAGCGAGGTGGGGGACTACGAGGGGTTGTATGACCTTATCCTGAAGGAGCACCTACTCGAGAAATGTTTTCCCGAGCTGCGACAACACCTGGTGGACAGCAAGCTGACCAGCCCCCGGAAGCTTGCTGAGGAGGCGGACATCTGGGCTAGTACCCGGGTGTCCTCGAAGGGGACTGGAGGGGATTCCCAAAGGACCGGACAGGGCGCCCCCCCAGAAGAAAGAGGGGGGAGATAAAAAGAGGGAGTTCTCAAGAGGCCCCCAAAACAGTTTTCAGGGAAAGGGAACAGGATTCATTCCCAAGGCTAACCCGCCAAGAAACCCTCATCCTGACCATAGTCAGCAGCCAAGGGTTGTCCGCTGCTATGAGTGTGGTGGGGTTGGGCACTATAAAGGTGATGTCAAGTGCCCAAAGAGACCACCCCCTCCCACTGGAGGAAAAGCCCCAGGAGTAGCTAGTGTAGTGCTCGGGGAGGAGTTGCCCTTAGATAAGGGGGGGCAGTGGGCGGGAGTCATCTTAGTGTCCCTGGGAGATCGGGAGATGGTTCCTAAGATCCAGGTGCCCTCAAATACTACCAAGTATGGGCAGTGGGTCACCATCAATGGCCAAAGAGGGGAAGCTCTGAGAGACACAGGAGCCAGTATGACTATGGGAAGGAGTAATCTGGTGTCTTTAGAGCAGGTGATTCCACATGTACTCCACCCCGCCATGATGGCTGACCGCAGAATGGGTCACTACCCGGTGGCCGAGGTTCCATTTGAGTGGGAGGGGGTTGCAGGGGTACTTCGAGTTGCCGAAAGCCCTGCCGTGCCAGTTGATTGTCTGTTGGGGAATGATATGGAGCACAATGCTTGGAAGGAGGTGGAATACCGGATTCATTCTGAGATGCTGGGTACACCTGACTGGGCCTGTGTCAGCACAAGGTCCGTGACTACCCGGAGGGGGAGTTCGCCAGGGCTGGAGCCTGGAACAAAGGCACCGCCAGCTGCCAGAAAGGGAAAGGTCCGGGGACAGGAGAAGCCTGCCTCGGCATCCACGCCCCTTGAGACGGATAGGCCACCTGTCCGCGGGGGGGGATGTTGTCTCCCTGGGTAACCTGCCTATCCCTGCCGAGTGGCATGTGGAAGGAGGGCCTACCAGGGAGGAGTTTTGTAAGGGCCAGAAGGAGTGCACCTACTCTTGAGGGACTGAGGCGACAGGCCGAAGCCCAGGCAGCAGGTAGCGTTGCTGGGAACTACCACATTTACTGGGAGGATGGACTCCTCTACAGTGAACCCAAGGCACCAGTGCACGGTTCGTCACGGGCCTTGGTGGTCCCTCAACGTTACCGAGCCTTTCTTTTAGAACTGGCTCATGAGATACCCTTGGCAGGACACCTGGGTCAGGACAAGACCTTTGCCCGGCTCGTCCCTCATTTCTATTGGCCTCAGATGAGGGTGGCGTCCGACACTTACTGTCAGACATGTGTGTCTTGCCAAGCCAGTGGGAAAACAGGGGTGAAGCTGAAAGCTCCCCTGGAACCACTTTCTGTCGTTAACACTCCCTTTGAAAGGGTGGGCATTGACATTGTGGGGCCATTGGATCCATCACCTTCAGCTGGTCACAGGTTTATCCTGGTTCTAGGGGATCATGCCACACGGTACCCAGAGGCAATACCTATGGGGACCATTCCCGCACCTGCAGTGGCGAGGGCCCTGATGGGGATCTTTACCCGAGTGGGTTTCCCCAAGGAAGTTGTGTCCGACAGGGGGACCAACTTCATGTCAGCTTACATGCGGGCTATGTGGAAGGAGTGTGGGGTTACCTACCAGTTCACCACTCCTTACCACCCACAGACCAATGGTCTAGTGGAAAGGTTCAACAAAACCTTGAAAGGCATGATCAGAAGTCTGCCTTAGAGCCTGCAGAGGAAATGGGATGTCCTCCTACCCTGTCTGTTGTTTTCCTACAGGGAAGTGCCACAGAAGGGAGTGGGCTTCAGCCCCTTCGAACTTCTGTATGGGAACCCTGTGCGTGGACCTCTCAACCTGGTGAAAGACGGTTGGGAAAAGACTCCCAGGAAGCTTTCCCAGGATGTGGTGAGCTACATGCTGGCTTTCCGGAGCCAAATGGCTAAGTTGTGGAAGCAAGCTTCTGACAACTTGGAAGCCAGCCAAGCAGTGATGAAGGAGTGGTATGACCACAATGCTCACCCTCTGGAGTTGGAGCCTGGCCAGAAAGTGTGGGTGATGGAACCTGGAGAACTTAGTGCACTCCAGGATCGCTGGACAGGCCCCTTTGAGGTGATGGAGAAGAAGGGTAAGGCCACTTACTTAGTGAATCTGAAGACCCCCCGGCAGCCCCTGCGGGTGCTCCATGCTAATCGCCTCAAACCCCACCATGAGAGGCCCGAGGTCATTTTAATGATAGTGACCGATGGAGCAGAGGAAGAGGAGAGTGAGCCTCTCCCTGATCTATTTTCGTCTCTGCAAAAGGATGGGTCGGTGGAGGGAGTGATTCTCTCCCCATCCCTAACTCCTGAGCAGCAGGAGGACTGCCGGCAGGTCCTGGAGCAGTACTCCTCGCTGTTCTCCCTTATCCCGGGAAGGACCCACCTGTGTACCCATGATGTGGACACATGAGACAGCCCACCTGTGAAGTCTTAAACCTACCGGCTGTCAGATAAGGTGAAGGCCATCATCCACAGTGAAGTCACTAAGATGCTGGGCTAGGAGTAATTGAACCTTCGAGTAGTCCCTGGTCCAGTCTGGTGGTTCTGGTACCAAAAGCTGCCCCACCGGGCACCACTCCAGAACTAAGGTTCTGTGTGGATTATCGGGGACTGAATTCAGTGACCAAAACTGATGCTCATCCGATCCCTAGGGCGGATAAACTCATTGACCGGCTGGGAGCAGCCCAATACTTGAGTACCTTTGACCTCACTTCTGGGTACTGGCAGATCTCCTTTACAGATGGAGCAAAGGAAAGCTCAGCCTTCTCCACGCCTGAGGGCCACTACCAGTTCTGTGTAAAGCCCTTTGGGCTCAAGAACGCTCCAGCGGCTGGTGAACCAGGTCCTCTCCGGGATGGAGGCCTTCTCCGCTGCTTATCTGGATGACATTGCCGTCTTCAGCAGCAGCTGGGAGGACCATTTGTGTCATCTACAAGCTGTTCTCCAGTCCCTGAAGCAGGCTGGCTTGACAATCAAGGCCAGTAAATGTCAGATCGGGCAGGGGTCTGTGGTGTACCTAGGCCACTTGGTGGGCAGGGGAACGGTGCAGCACCTTCAGGTGAAGATTGAGGCTATCATGGCCTGGGAGCCCCCAAGGCCTCACAGGGTACTACCGTCGCTTTGTGAAAGGGTATGGCACCATTGTGGCACCCTTAACTGAACTCACTTCCAACAAGCAACCCCGACGGGTAGTCTGGACAGAGGCTTGTCAGCAAGCCTTTGACACCTTGAAACAAGCAATGTGTGCTGCTCCAGTTCTCAGGGCTCCTGATTTTTCCAAGGAATTCATTGTCCAAACAGATGCATCAGAACATGGCATTGGGGCAGTGTTATCGCAACTCAATGGAGAGGGTCTGGATCAACCTGTTGTCTTCCTTTCCAGGAGACTGCTTCCCCGGGAACAGAGGTAGAGTGCAATTGAGCGGGAAGCTTTTGCGGTGGTATGGGCTCTGAAGAAGCTGCGGCCATACCTGTTTGGCTCGCACTTCCTGGTGCAGACCGTCCACCGACCCCTTCGTTGGCTGATGCAAATGAAGGGAGAAAATCCGAAGCTGTTGAGATGGTCTATCTCCCTACAGGGAATGGACTTCTGGGTGGAACATCAGCCTGGAGTGGACCACGCCAATGCAGACGGTCTCTCTAGGTATTTCCGCCTTAGTGATGAGAACTCCCAAGGGGTTGTGTAGCTCTCCCCACTTTCAGCTGGGGGGGGACGCGTGTTAGACCTGTGGGCCCTTTGGGTGGTCCCTCCTAGTTTGTTATTAATTTTGTTTCCTTTTTGCCTCCTAACTCTTTTTCTTTTTGTCCACTGGAATTGTTGGCGTTGTCCTAGGGGATAGGTGCTACCTTGCCCCTCTAACTTTTTGAGACCTAGTCATCCTTTCGAAATGCTGAAAACAGAGTCACAAAATGGTGGCTTGTGACTGCCACATTTTTACCTCAGGATCTAGAGCCATAGGGTTAAATGTGAAAGCTCTAGAACCTTCCGGCTGGTTCTGGTAGCCAGGGTCCAACCTACATAAGGCCTGAACCAGGGCAGCCATTTTAGAATGACCAGGGAGCTTGAGGGGAGCCTAGTGAGGAGTGAAGCGACAGTGTGGGGAGGCAGGCGCATTGATTGAAGTTAGATCGTCCTGTGGGTCGGCTGCTCTATACTGCTGATGTGACCCCCTACCTACCGACTAAGACCTGACTTTGCTTAGTGACCCTCTGCTCCATAATCCTATTAGAATTCCTGTGAGGAGTGTTTATAGCTGACCTGGGAAATCGTCAGGGAGGAAATCCAACTAGAAAGAAGATTGTCTTGCGATCTCTTTCCCTCTCCCATTTAATGGCTCTACCTGAACTGCTTCTCCAGGAAGTGTGGGGACTGTTACATCACTGCCATCCCCTATAGGGATTCCCTGTGCCCACTCGTTCAAGGAAAGAACCCTACCTTGTCGCGGCTGGCGGTTGATGATCCTGCCACTGTACCTCTACCTCATAATTGTGGGCCCCTGTGAGACGATACGGGGGAATAGGGCCTGGTTTATGTCAGCCGGGCAGCAATTGTGAGGAACGGCATCGCGGAGGCAAGTATCTACGGACGGGTGCGAACCCAGACGAAGGGGGTGGGAATTGAAGAAGGCCAGCCGCGTCGCATCCTCCCCCTCTGATGAGTGAGGTGAGGGCGGGACGCCGAACGGTGAGAAACGCCGAGGGAGGGGAGGCATTGCTACGGCTTAGCCAAATGACAGAAGCTTGCTGTACTGAGAGCCAGAATCACCCCTGAACAGCGAAAGCGTGATCAGAGAAGCTTCCGCGACTGAGTGGACAGACCGGGATGAATCTATCACATACCCGGTAAGATTGAGAAGCGAGGTGCGGGGCCCCGGAGGCAAAGGGGGCCTCGCTGCAGCCGGCGGAACTGTAGTGGTAGGGGAGAGTTTGGCTTACCGGGATTCTGGCCTGAAGTAAAGTAACTGTCGATCACCGGGAGGGGGCCAAGAAATAACCATCAGACCATGAGATAACACCCACCGGTTTATCTGCACCCAGAACAGTACTTCACGAGTGCAGGTCTCTAGGATTACCGCATTCTCTCCAGTTAGTGGAAGTAGCCTGAAGGAGAGAGTTTTGTGAAAGAGGCCTAAGTTACGGCTCATGAAGTTGAGGCAACTGGGTCATTCAGGGTGTAAGAAAGCATTGGTCGGGAGGTTACTTCTGAGTTGCAGATCAATTAGAGGCAAAGAATGTCACTGTGAAAACTTGACGGTATACTGTGGTTTTAAAGCAATTCCTACAGTTTCATGAGAAGGATAAAATATTCTGCCTGTCTTTACTCAGATGTCCAGCTGCCTGAACCGTGTTTCTAGTGTGCTATTACTGAAACTGTTGCTGAAACCTGTAACTTCCTGCTTGTGAGAACTTTGAGACCCCAAGGGTAATGTACAGCCAGGTCTTACTATAAAGAAATGTAATATTGTTGATTACTCTCATTAGGAATGTGGAATATACACTACTGGCTGAAGGGGCAGGAGTGATCTCTGAGCTCCTCGCGCTTTGGGGGGAAGAAATGTAATATACCGTTTTATGAAATGGTCTACATGCCAATAACTGAATACAAAGAAATGTAAGGTACTGAATGTAAAGATTGCTAAAGGAACAAAGAGATACTAAAGATATTATTTTTATAAAAACAGACCGTATTTTTCCAAACTGGTGTAGAGTCATTCTTTTGGGTGGATGGGTGCTGAGTTACTGTATGAGATGTGATGCAAGCGTACACAAATCGCCTCTGAGTTTAGTCTTACCCGCTTGCGCCAGGCTACCCTATGTGGACTGGTAACCCCAGGTCTAACAGGAGGTATTTACAAAAAAAAGAGATGGAGGCAATTTCTAGTAGAATTGAAATATGGGTCATTAATATAGAAGAGTACACATTTTCACACACAAGGTTGAGGTTAGACTTTTGGTGGCCTGGAATGGATGTACAGATTGAGGGAGGGAGAGATAAGGAATTGCATAGCCTGTTCTACCAGTGATATGGTAGCAAAATTGCACACTCCACCTATGCAGTGTTGCACCCTAGCTGAAGGTCCCTGGATTGATGTCGAAATAGATTTTATTGGGCCACTAACAGAACAAGCATTTACAATGCAATGGTCTCGGCATTATTAAAGGTAGAGCTATTGGCATTGCTCATGACATTTTTTTAATTTTTTTTTTTAAAACATAAATAAATGGTGTTGTCATTTACAATGGCAATAGGTGAGCATTAGAGAGTAGTAGAGAGTATTTGCGGACACAGAGACAGACACACACACACACACACAGCCACACACACACAGAGCCCAACACACAAAGCCCCCCCCACACACACACAGCCCCCACACACACACAGAGCCTCCCACACACACAGAGCCCCCCACATGCACAGAGCCCCCCCACACACACAGAGCCCCCCCCCACACACACAGAGTGCCACACACACACACAGAGCTCTGCCACACACACAGAGCCCCACACACACACAGAGCCCCACACACACACACAGAACCCCCCCCCCCCACACACACACAGAGCCCACACACACACAGAGCCCACACACACACACTCACATAGAGCCCCCACACACACCCAGAACCACACACCCAGAGCCACACCTCCACACCCAGAGCCACACACACACACAGGAGAGCAAGCACAGCGAGGGGGCAGGGAAGCAAGCACAATAGAGGGGGCAGGGAAGCAAGCACAGAGAGGGAGTAGGGGAGCAAGCACAGCCAGGGGGCAGGGGAGCAAGCACAGCCAGGGAAGCAAGCACAGTCAGTGGGCAGGGAAGAAAGCACAGCCAGGGAAGCAAGCACAGCCAGGGGGCAGGGAAGCAAGCACAGCCAGGGGGCAGGGAAGCAAGCACAGCCAGGGGGCAGGGAAGCAAGCACATCCAGGAGCCAGGGGGCAGGGAAGCAAGCACAGCCAGGGGGCAGGGAAGCAAGTACTGCTCTGCTCCCCGTGGAAACCATGAAAGAGTACATATATCTGTACATTGGCACAACGCAGCCAGCATGTACCTTGCCTTGTTTTTGGTCTATATCTGGCTTTAACTGCCTGCCGTGTGCATTGGCTTAAGGTGGGTTGCATCTGCCTTGCCCTGTGTATTGGCCCGGGGAGGGGCAGCGCTACCTGCTGTTTGTGTCGTCCCAGACTGAGGCTCCAACTGCCCCGCTATGTGCATCGGCCTGGGTCAGGCTGCAGCTGCGTTAGCTTGTGTCTTCGTTGGCTTGAAACCGGGCTGCGACTCCTGAGGAAGCCAGCCTCGTAGCAGCAGAAGCCACTGAGTACCATCCTGACAGTCCAAGGTAGCTACGCTCAGTGAAGACACGAGCTTTGCATGACGTCCATGGTGTCCATTGCTGAGGCAGCACATGAATACCACCGGCCACCATCTGCGGTCAGAAACCTCTCCGAAAACACTGAGGTGAGTGCGAGGACTAAAGACTGTTTTTCTGTCCAATCAAGCGATGGGTAAGAACTAGAGTGGACAACGAACTGACTGCACATTTTATTTGTGAGAAACGTAATTTGCACCTGAGCCTGATTCGTACTCTACCAAAGCTGGCTGGGGAAAATCTAAGACAGGGTGACCCGGTGACAGAAACATGAAGAGGAGTGACAGGTTTTAGCTCCCACAGTGACTTGAGACCTCCGGCATCAATCTGTATTTGTCATTGATTTGTGTAGTGTTAAGTACACCTGTGTCCTTAAAAGTACTTTTTTCCAAAAACAAAAAAGGTTGGCTGGGATTTAAAGTTAATGTTGGTCAACAGTTGAGTGCACACGCCGTAGGTGGTTCTTGGGAATGATAGATACATCCGCACACAGAGCACAGCTAGCCAAAGGATCTCTCTGACTCCGAGTCAGCCCGTCTGAAGCGCCGGCCACAGCGGATGGAAAGGCCAGCCATGAGAATCGGGAGCTATGTCTGCGAAGGAGAGGCCGAAAGCAAGGATAACCAAGGACAGTGTCACGCTGCTACCCTGTTTTTATTTTGTGGAGGTAAGTGGGGAGACGGGTCTATGGAGATGCGACTAGCCAGGGTCAGGGGTGGGGGGCACGAGCACAACGAAGAACAGCGGGGTGGGGGGACACGAGCACAACGAGGAACAGCGGGTGGGGGGGCACGGGCACAACGAGGAACAGCGGGGTGGGGGAACACGATCACAACGAGTAACAGTTTGGTGGGGGGACACGAGCACAACGAGGAACAGCAAGGTGGGGGGCACGAGCACAACGAGGAACAGCGGGTGGGGGGACATGATCACAATGAGAAACAGTGGGGTGGGGGGACACGAGCACAACGAGGGACAGTTGAGAGGAGAGGATGCCCGTTCTGCTCGTGTTTCGCGTGCAGTCCATTGCCATTTTTGCATTTCCTCCTCTGACAGAGCGGGGTCCTTCATTTGCTGCGAGGGGAGGAAAAAAGCTGGATGCAGCACACGCCGTAGGTGGTTCTTGGGAATGATAGATACATCCGCACACAGAGCACAGCTAGCCAAAGGATCTCTCCGACTCCGAGTCAGCCCGTCTGAAGCGCTGGCCACAGCGGACGGAAAGGCCAGCAGTGAGAAGCAGGAGCCATGTCTGAGAAGGAGAGGCAGAAAGCAAGGATAACCAAGGACAGTGTCACGCTGCTACCCTGCATGTCCTCGGTAGATGCTGCTCTCCTGGTTTTACTGAGCAGCAAAATGGTGGCCGCAAAGCTCTGAAAGTTTCAAATTCAGGGGCGTGTTTTTTGCATTCTCAGTGACGGATGACGTCACAGGGCGTGTGGTAAATCTAATTTACCTATGCGGAATTTTATGCGGTAAAGTTCACCTCCGTTGGCCTGAGGGAGATACAGGAAATCCTGCGGGTACGCGTAGTTGTCCTTCACGGCTGTGGCAGGGGACCAGGCCTGCAACGCACCGCCGGCGCGTAAGGTGGGGGAGGGGTCCCTATTCGGGCGCCAATTATGTGGTAAATCTAATTTACCTATGCGGAATTTTATGCGGTAAAGTTCAATAAGAATAACTCAGTCAAAAATGAGAGGCAGAGTCCGTGGCATTTGAAGTTATAAGGGTTTTATCCCTTAAAAAGGAATTGGTTCGAACCAGGTATCATGTTCCATCACCACGAGGGTTCAGGAAGGGAATGGACATGAACATGTACAACGTTTTATTAACAGGATATCATATATATAGTCAATGCATTATAGTGATTATGAATGCAGAAGGCGTAACAGCTGAGAGAAGAGAGATAAGAACACATGTGCGTAACAGGAGGCGTGCACGAGGGCGTACACGGAGGCGTGTACTAGACACGTCACAGAAAAGCGTAACAGGTGGGTGGATCCATAGAAGAATCCTGCAGTGTCAGCAGAAATATATGGCAGAGATGCGCGCGCAGCAGCATGACGTGTAATTGACGTGTAATCGACGTGGAACTGGAGGGTGAAGGGGACTTGACATTTGCGCTATACAGGGAGACAGAAGTCTGGCGTGTCAGAACAACCTAATCCCAAATCATATCTAATATCTTGTGTTTGAGGAACTGTATTATCTAGAAGGAAAGGTCTCTTGGGCAGAGGCTATTCTATACTGACTGCTAGTGCGTGCATATGTGACTACGTGTCTACGTGTAATGTGAGGGGGCATGGGCCTACCATGGTAACGGGAGCTATGAATTACTTGCATGGAGACAGAAAGGCCGGGCCCTTTGCTCTGCAGCTGGGAAGGATGTTTACCTAAACTACTAGACAAGAATGTATTTTCGAGGAGCGGAGCAGATAACTTGAAGGCTGAATACAGTCTTGGCAGGCAAGCAGGCCGAGCCAGGCACCGCTAGCCGCGCAGGAAGTAAGGCAAAGGTCAGGGATACAGATGCAGGTCCAGGCTGCAGCTTTCAAAGGCAGAAGGCAGAAAGGGCTCGATGGCAGGAATCAGGGCCTAACTCGCCAGAGCCAGAAAAACGTGAGTGTGCACCATGTAAAGACGGTGGCAAGGCATACTTAGGAACTGAATATTCGACCCATTCATGGTGGATCTGAAAGAGGACATGTTAACGTTGGACGCAAATGTATTTGCGTCTTTATAGCTGGAAGTGGAGGGAACATACATGTACTTGAAGCACGTACATGGAGCCGTTGGGGTCTACGTTAGGGGACACAATTGACCATAAAAATTCATATTACCTCATTCCCTCCTTGTCCCCTACGGACCCTTCATGATATATCAATCCTCATTAATCTATCAATCTGTTCATGTAACATCATTTGCTCTTCGTTCTTCTTACGGTGTTTTGAACGTGGACTTGAATGAGGAATACATGATGTGGCGCACAAGCCGCATATCGCTGGCCCACATTGCAGACATAGGCAACAACTGAATACTATGAGAAGGGCTATTCCTAGGAAGGATAGGACTTTCCATCCCCAGGCTGATAACACGCTCCAGAACCAACCGGACCAAGTCCAGGTGCCTGGATTCTGGTGTATCTGACTTGCAATCTTATGAAGACGGGTTATGGCTCTATATACTGATGGCGCGTTTTCTGGAATGAAAACACAGCAGCTCGATCCGATGACTCTACAGGCTCCGCCCCTATCGGCCAGGATGACGTCAAGGACGAGACGATTTTGAAGAACAACAATCCGCATAGCAGACTGCTCCTCTGTTAAGTTGCCTAGGGCGGAAGTAGTTTCACTCACTACTGCTTCAAGGGTTCTAGTTAATTTGCGTATCAGTTTACTATTGAAGACAGCACCTAAGTAGGGAAAGAAACCTTTATTGAAATCTGTATACTGCTCCCATGCCGTTTCAGTATAGTCGACAATCGGGAGATCTCTCTGGGGTCTATTGTGTACTAGATGGGAGTCCCTATGATAATCAGGAGGGGCTAGGAAGACAGGTGGCAGAAGGAATGCAATGTAACAGGTGCCATCCCAATCTAAAGGTAAGCGTATATATGCTGTATGACCACAAACGAAATAGGAATGACGGGAAGCCTTGAATGTAGACTTGCCTTTATCACTGAATTCAATCACAGTAGTACATGTGCTATGACCTAGGTGTACTGAACCATTCTTTCTGACACATAATTCACCTTTGACTGGTAACACTGACATAGCGGGTAAGACTGGTTCGGCTTCGGATTCAACATTCAGAATCATGAGGTTAAGTGTAAAGTTACCTAATCCATATACTTCGTTTTCTAGATCAGTCCCTGTCCTTTTGGGAAGACCCTCCTTGTCAGGGAAACATATTTTATGCAAAACTGTATTCAGGTTTCCCCATACCCAGTTGCCCTGGTAAACTACGGAATTGGAGTCTAAAGAGTTCATTAAACTAAACCATGCACCACAGGAACCATTGTGTGTGAACGGGTACGGGAAGAGGGGCAGAACTCCCTTGTATTTCTGATAGGGAGGGAGTCGGCCACATATCCAACAATTAGTAGCATTGCTGGTCTGATGGGAGTGGTGTAACATACTAATGAATGTATTGTTGCGCAGCGCAAGTCGGTAAGACAACTCATGCGGGGGCAGTTCACTGAAAGTGTGCTCGACAGTGTCATTTGAAGAAGAATGTGCACGTTTGAAAATAGGATGATATACATGAAGCAGTATACTTGCAGCAATAGTCATAAGACTCAGAAAAAACATAATCAATAATGTCACTATGCAGTGACTACGAAGTGCTTTACAATATTCACGTTTCTTGAGCTGTTTATGTCTATCTCTCTCTCTATTGGGGTCTAGGGGATACATGTCAGAGACTTGTCTAACCGATTCACCTAGGGGAGGACTTAAACAATTAAACTGTCTGACTTGCTAGACCTCAATTTTAATTTATATTCTTGAGAAGAGGTTTTCTCGACCAGGGGGAGTTTTGAGTCAGTCTGTGGAGGAGGGCAGGGCTGGGAGTCTAGATCTGGCGGCAGTCCATGGTATTTCTTAATATGACTCGAGTGAAGCCAGCCCTCGACTTTAATCGCTGTCCTTGTAGTCAATAGTACTAGCTTCAGCGCTTGCCAACGGGGCTCCAGCGGACTTCTCCTGTCGAAGTTCCTCACGAACACCAGATCCCCCGGAACAACTTCATGTGGCTTCACCTCGGTGTTGTCGGGAAAAGCTGCAGCAACCTGTGAACGACATGATTGTAGTGCAGACATCAAGGAAGCAAGGTAATCTGTCAGCATGTTACAGTCAACATCAGTAATTTTTATCGGCAAAGGCGTCCCCCACATATTCGGTGGCCTACCAAAGACCACCTCGTACGGGGATAGCCCTGTTCTTGAGTGTGCTATCATTCTCATGTAAAAGAGTGCAACTGGTAAAGCTACAATCCAGTCGACGCCTTTCTCTCTACAGATCTTGGCAAGACGAGTTTTCAGGGTCTGATTATGTCTCTCTACGAGACCTGCTGCTTCGGGATGTCGGACACAGTGGAACTTCCATTGATAGCCTAGCAGGAGTGATACCTGCTTCATAAGCTCGGACGAAAATGGCTGACCGTTATCTGAGTATACGATACGAGGCAAACCATACCTGGGGAAGAATTCACGAACCAGCTGCTTGGCAGTGGTCGGAGCAGTGTAATCTGGGACTGGATATGCTTCTGTCCAACGGGAAAGTGCACATACAACTACGAGGACATACTTAAATCCTCGACAACGTTCCATCTGGATATAATCCATCTGGAGGACTTCAAAAGGGTGATCGGGAGGATGAAATCCACCTTGTTCTACGGGAATGCTTTTCCCTGGGTTGAACTGACAACAGATCATGCAAGTACGCACTTTCTGTTTAGCTGCTGCTCGTAAATGTTTATTGAACCAGAGGTTTTGAATACTGTCTAACATGGCTTTTTCTCCTAAATGTGCAGGACTGTGTACTGTGTTAATGATTACTTGGACCATAGAGTCAGGGAGAAACCATGTAGATTTTCCCTTCGTCATCCATCCCTGTTCTGTCTGGATCCCTCCTAGTTCAATCCATTTCTTGATTTCGTCTGATGTAGCATGTGTCTGTATATCAATTACATCTAGGGCGGGATCCTTAACTGTCATGCAATGTGTCGGTGTCTGGACTATTGTTTTTGTCAGGTCAGTTGCGTAAGTCTGAGTCTGAGCTGTATGCTTGGCTGTTCGGTCTGCCAGGTCGTTACCCTGGGAAATGGTATCTGTGACTTTCGTATGTGCCTTGCACCTCATGATGGATATCGCTGTAGGCAAATGTATTGCGTCTAACAGAGCTTGAATGAGGGGACCGTGCTGGATTTTGGCTCCGTGAGAGGTCAAAAAACCTCTCTCTCGCCAGAGTACACCGAAGTCTTGTACGACTCCAAATGCATAACGTGAATCTGTGTATATGTTAACTCTCTTGTTCTTTGCTTGAATACAGGCTTGAGTCAGAGCGATGAGCTCTGCTGCTTGAGCTGACAGGGTGTCAATACAATCCGTTTCTATGACTTCAGTTTCTGTCGTGACTGCGTAGGCGGCCACTAATTCTCCTGTACTTGTTCTCATGCATGAACCATCCACATAAAGTGTCAGGTCTGGATCTAGTAATGCGGTGTCTGTCAAGTCTTGTCTGGGTTTCGTCGTGATGGTAATGACTTCAATACAATCATGCGCCAATGGGTCTGTCTCACTTAATGGCAGAAGTGTAGCAGGATTCAATGTATTACAACGTCTGATTTCTATGTGTGGCTGAAACAATGTCAATTCATAACCTGTCAGTCGTGCTATAGTCAAGTGCTGAGTCTGTGTTCGGTTTAAAAGAACTTCCACGGAATGTGGAACTTGTACTGTCAATTGATGTCCTAACACTATGGAATCGCTTTGTCTGATTGCTAGAGCTGTCGCTGCTACTGATTTCAAGCACGCAGGCAGCGCCTGGGCTACTGGATCTAATGTACTAGAAAAATAAGCACACGGTTTGTGTGAACCTGCTTGATCTTGGGTGAGTACTGACAATGCAGTACCTTCGCGTTCTGTGACAAAAAGTGTAAAAGGCTTGCTGTAACATGGTGTCGCTAAAACTGGTGCTTGACATAGGGCTTTCTTTAAGTCATCAAAAACTTGTGTATGTTCCTGAGTCCAAGGGAGGACAGTCGATGTCGCTGCCTCCTGGGTTGTCAACTGTATGAGTGGCTTGGCTAGAAATGCATACTGAAGAATCCATTGTCTACAGTAAGAAGTGAGGCCTATAAAGGCTCGTACCTCCTTTTGTGTCTTGGGTTGTGACATGTTTACAATTAACTGGATGCGGTCAGGTGTTAGCTGTCTCCCCCCTTTGGACAGCAAGTGCCCAAGGTAAACCACTTGCTGAACACAGAATTGCAGCTTCGAAGGGGACACCTTGTGTCCCTTGTCAGCCAGGAAATGCAAAACCGTCAGTGATGCTTGCTCACATTCAGGTTCACTTCGGGCGGTGATCAATAGATCATCGACATACTGAAGTAGGGCAGTGTTATCAGGCATGTGAATACTGTCAAGTTGTCTTTTCAGTGCTTGGCTATAGATGCTGGGGCTTTCTGTGAATCCTTGAGGTGCGCGTGCAAATTTGAAGCTTCGGCCATTTAAACAGAATCCGAAAAGATATTGGCTTTCCGGATCGATGGGGACACTAAAGAAGGCGTTCTTCAGATCAATTACGGTAAAGAACGTTGCTTCTGAATCAATGGCAGTCAATAAAGACGAGATGTCTGGGACCACGGGGTACTGTGGGACAATGCATTTGTTCAATTCGCGTAAATCAATCACTAATCGATAAACATGAGGTGCATGCGGATCAGTACGTTTAAGAATTGGAATGATAGGGGAATTACATAGATTCGAGTCGGTTTCTACAACCACTCCTTGTGCAATGAGCTCGTCAATGATTTTCAATAAAGCCACTACAGCATCTGGGGGTAACTTGTATTGTCGGATTCGTGGTAGTACTACTCCTGGCTTGAGTGTGACTCGATATGGTGTAATGTGCATACAACCTACATCAGTGGGGCCTTGTGCCCATAAATGTGCAGGAACATTCTGTAATCTGGGATCAATATCTCTCAACACATAGTGACCCTTAAAGTCACGCAAGAACAATCGTACTCCTTCCGGAGAACAACATATCACAGCTCCTAGAGCTTTCAGTGTCTTGATACCTAACAAGTTTTCTGGACATGATTTCGTTAATAACAAATCTGTAGTGCGAGACAATGGACCAACTAAAAGTGGTACTGGTTTCGATACTTCATTTACAATAGGCTTGCCTGAAAATCCAAGGGAAACATTCTGTGAGCCTGAGAGGGGTGCCCCTGGGACCTCGTCGTGGCTTATTGTTGTTCTGCTTGCCCCTGTGTCAATCAAAAACTTTCTATCTTTTCCTAGTACTTGACTATGTACGTAAGGACCTTCTTGATCTACAGGAACCTCAATAAGAGGCAAGCCAACTTCCCTCTCTAGGCTGTTTCATGTATATCGCTGGTAATCGGGATAATCAGTTTGAGCATACTGGTACATCTGCTGTGTTGCATGTTGTGTTGCGGCAATCGGTTGTGACTGTGGTACCGCTACGGTCTGTACTGTCTGTTGTGGAGCATGCATAGGCTGGATATTCTGTGGTACTTGTTGTTGGACCTGGTCCTGTCTAGGTTGACGCGGTCTTTCTTTAGTTTTACCTGTAGCTATATTATGTTTCAAAACTGCACATTCATTTATATAGTGACCTGGCTGTTTACAATAGTTGCATGTCCCTTTAACAGGAGCTGCTGAATTATTGGACTGTGTCATACCCTTTTTCTGACCGTCAGCTGGAACTGACTGAGCTACTAACATTTTCATTTTCGTGTCTTTCATACGTCTTTGTTCGTGATCATGTTCTTCTCTAATTCTATTCTGGTGATACTGTAACATTTGTAACATTTGGGAAGGCGTGTTTGCTTGCCAGGTGCTCTCGACTTTCAGTACACGATTCTTAACTTGGGGCAGGGAATTTTCGACTAACTTGGATACAAAAAGGTGTGGATATGACTCGCTACTCGCTTTCAGTCCACTATTAATAATAAAACATTTCTCAAATCAGGAATAAAAATCACTAGTGTCTTCATCGGGTTTCTGTTTGCAGGCTGAGATTGCATCCCAGTCCTCCTTTTTCGTTGCTAATAAACGTGGCAAGACCTGTACTAACAATCCTGGTAATGCCTTAGTTTTATCCCCAAGACCTAAACCTGGGGTTCGAGTATTTTCTTCGTTCTCTAATGCAGCCCAATCAATCTTTGCGTCTCCCACCTCCCATTCTTTTTCTTTGAGTTTCTCGTAAATACCGGCAGGCAATAATACTTTCAATATTTTCATAATGTCGGGATAGGTATAATCACCCATGAGCAACATGTCTTTTATTTCACTGTGGAAACCTGCAGGGTCTTTATCGTGACTGGGCACTAGTTTCTTCATTTCCAATAATTCCATTTTAGTTATGGGCGTGTACACAAACACACGTCTAAAGGTATTATCAGTATTCCTGACTGGATGCACTTCTCGCAAGGGATTCTGTCTGTCTATGTAAAACATTTTTCTTTCTGGGGGTGGAGCTGGAACAAACTGTGGATTCAAGAAGGCACTATATCTGTGCCGATGTTCTAGAATTACCTTAATTAAATCGGTACCCAGGCCCCTCCATTTATTCATGAGTAACTCTATTAGTATATCAGGTAAGAGACCTGGATCAGAATGTTGGCTCTTATACAATATAAGGAGGTGTTGTATCATATACATACTAGCTAGTCGCTGTTCATCTGGGGAAAGATTCAAAAACGTTTGTGCTAATGCGTCATCACTATATTTATCAGAATTGTCAGCCCATTGGACTGTTGACCTGGCTAATTCTTGCTCATCCATGGAATCGAGTACATGGTACCCCATTCGTTCTTGAAGAATTTTATCGGTAGCCTGAAATAAATGTTCAGGAGTCTTCGGGTTTGACATAGCAGAGTGAAAAAGTCTCTTGTTTTCTGGGCGTATCGGCTTATTAAAGGATCTACCCTTTCCTACATATGCTATCGTTTCTTTGTCTATTTCTACTTCTAGCTCCTCCTCCTCTGAAGAGTCATTCTTGTTATTATCTGCTTCACTTTCAGATTTCTCTTTTGCATGAAATACTACTATTTCTTTTCGTATCTTTCTGTACATGGCTTCAATACATCTCTGTTTATCATGTTTTCCGTCTGCAATATTCTGACCCCATGTAGTTAGTACATCCATCTCATCTTTATTCACACCAGGCCGGTCTCGTTCTCTTATAAAACAGTTTATGAGGAATTTTAAAATCATACTTTGGATGTCTACTTTCTGATGTGCCATGGCCTCCTGAATACTTTCCTGAACCTCCCCTGTCTGAACAAAATGATATATCTTGTCTAGATAATCTTGCATCCCTGGAAATAAAACCAAAAAGTTTGCAGCACGTCTTATACGTATTGAGGCTAATATCCTGCAATCGTCTTTGCCTGGTACTGGGTCATATCTACAATCTGTGAGGTACTCTTTAAGCTTTTCCATGGGGACTGCTCTCGGGGTACGTTGCTTTGCTAGTTCTCTAATAGTTAATCGCTGTGCTGGTGGCAGGGTATGGTAACCTCCAGTGTCGCCTCCTGTGGCGGAGGCTTGAGCATGATCTGTCTGTAGGGTCGTGTCAGACCCGAAAGGATTAAGCGGATTAATAGGGTTAATGGGGGATGCAGGAAGTGGTGGAGGAGTGGTCTGTCGTTGGGGAAGTATGGGTGCAGGTGGAACATTGGTATATGCGGGTGCTACATCGTCTAAATAGGAAGAAAGAAAAATATCTGCTTCGGTCTTGTGACGTAATTTAGTCGGAACCAATGGAGGGGGCAGATCTTTTGGTACTTCCGGGGTCGCTTTAGGCAGGCCCTCGGCCAGGACTGGATACAATCCTGTCATAATTGCATTTCTACGTCTATCGTGTTGTTCTATTCTAACTCGTTCTCCTTTTTCTAGTAGTTCTTTTTCTTTGGCTTTTTCAGATTCCTCTTTACCTCTCTCTGCTTTTCTGAGTGCTTTCTCTGTCCGTCTGTGTGATTCTTTACGCCATAATTCAATGGCATCTTTCTGTGACTGTCTGGCTTTCTTTTTCCATAAAGCTTCTTCTACTCTCAAGATGCACTCGGCATCCCATGTCCCTGTAACAGGCCATCTCTGATTCTCTGCTAGATCTTTGGTGTAGTCCACCCACAAGTCGAGATATAATACAGCATCTAAGCCGTGCTTGTGGTACATAAAATATCCTGGAGTGTCCCTGGGTGGGATGGGAACAGCTTCCTCGAGTATCCCTTTTCTAGTTCCTATCTGTTTCAGTTTCGAAAACAGCGGCATTTCTCAGCCGTGATACTTGATACGTGATACTTACTCGGATTTGGACACAACTAATACAATAAACACAGTAAATGAAAATCAAACAATCACTCATACCACGACATTAAAACACATTGAAACATTTCGGAAAACGAACAATAACTTAATAGTGGAATACTGGATGTACTGCTAAACAGTACAGATACACTGCTAAACAGTGCAGATACACTGCTAAACAGTGCAGACCGGGTCTGTGTACCCAAACTCGTCTTGACCGGACACAAATTAATGCACCCGTCTAGATGCGTCCCCAGCAACGGTACTCACCGGGAAGCACGAAACGGAAGGCCTCGGAAACTCGACACTGGACTGGACCGGACTGGACTCGACTCGACCTCGATTCTGGACTTAGTTACTTCGGAACTTCGGAACTGGTGGGCCTCTGAACACCTCGGACCTTGCTCTCTCGGCTGGGCTCTGGTCTGGATCCTCCGCACTCCTCACCGCCTCGTCTGGGTGTCAATCGCAGCCTCAGTCACCTCCGTTGGCCTGAGGGAGATACAGGAAATCCTGCGGGTACGCGTAGTTGTCCTTCACGGCTGTGGCAGGGGACCAGGCCTGCAACGCACCGCCGGCGCGTAAGGTGGGGGAGGGGTCCCTATTCGGGCGCCAATTATGTGGTAAATCTAATTTACCTATGCGGAATTTTATGCGGTAAAGTTCAATAAGAATAACTCAGTCAAAAATGAGAGGCAGAGTCCGTGGCATTTGAAGTTATAAGGGTTTTATCCCTTAAAAAGGAATTGGTTCGAACCAGGTATCATGTTCCATCACCACGAGGGTTCAGGAAGGGAATGGACATGAACATGTACAACGTTTTATTAACAGGATATCATATATATAGTCAATGCATTATAGTGATTATGAATGCAGAAGGCGTAACAGCTGAGAGAAGAGAGATAAGAACACATGTGCGTAACAGGAGGCGTGCACGAGGGCGTACACGGAGGCGTGTACTAGACACGTCACAGAAAAGCGTAACAGGTGGGTGGATCCATAGAAGAATCCTGCAGTGTCAGCAGAAATATATGGCAGAGATGCGCGCGCAGCAGCATGACGTGTAATTGACGTGTAATCGACGTGGAACTGGAGGGTGAAGGGGACTTGACATTTGCGCTATACAGGGAGACAGAAGTCTGGCGTGTCAGAACAACCTAATCCCAAATCATATCTAATATCTTGTGTTTGAGGAACTGTATTATCTAGAAGGAAAGGTCTCTTGGGCAGAGGCTATTCTATACTGACTGCTAGTGCGTGCATATGTGACTACGTGTCTACGTGTAATGTGAGGGAGCATGGGCCTACCATGGTAACGGGAGCTATGAATTACTTGCATGGAGACAGAAAGGCCGGGCCCTTTGCTCTGCAGCTGGGAAGGATGTTTACCTAAACTACTAGACAAGAATGTATTTTCGAGGAGCGGAGCAGATAACTTGAAGGCTGAACACAGTCTTGGCAGGCAAGCAGGCCGAGCCTGCAACGCTAGCCGCGCAGGAAGTAAGCCAAAGGTCAGGGATACAGATGCAGGTCCAGGCTGCAGCTTTCAAAGGCAGAAGGCAGAAAGGGCTCGATGGCAGGAATCAGGGCCTAACTCGCCAGAGCCAGAAAAACGTGAAAGTGCACCATGTAAAGACGGTGGCAAGGCATACTTAGGAACTGAATATTCAACCCATTCATGGTGGATCTGAAAGAGGACATGTTAACGTTGGACGCAAATGTATTTGCGTCTTCATAGCTGGAAGTGGAGGGAACATACATGTACTTGAAGCACGTACATGGAGCCGTTGGGGTCTACGTTAGGGGACACAATTGACCATAAAAATTCATATTACCTCATATGAAAACACGCCCCTAATCCGAAAGAGACGGGGCTTGAATGGAGTGACGCCCCTCTCCTCCAATGGCTGGCCTCCATTTAGAAAGCCAGCCAATGGAGGAGAGGGGCGGGTTCAAGCCCCCTAACCTGGAAACATAATTTCTTCGGACTCCGCCCACTGCCTCGCAGTGCGACTGTCCCGACCTAAAAAGGAATTCCCCATACCTTCTAGTTTTAGTAGACTTCTATTCAAGATGGGCAGAAATTAAATTTGTTTCTGAAATCAGCTCGACCTCAATCATAAACTTCCTGGTAGCGTTTTTTTGACAAGCGGGACTACCGAACACCCTTTGAACTATACAATGGTGTTCAGTTTTGCTCCCAGAAATGAAGGAATGTATCCAATATGTATGCAATATAAAGGAATAACACTAGTCATTAGTGGACTGCATCACCCAGAAACCACTGGGGCAGTAGAAATATTTAACAAATTACTCAAAGAGGGCATTCAGGTGGCAAGATCTAATGGGTCACACTTGAAATATGGGGTTTGGAGGTGAATAGAGGCTTATCGCTTAACTCCTCATCACTCAACAGGTGTGACTCCCTTTGAGTTGTTAAAGAGTAGGACACCCAATTCAAGACTGCCTCCTGGGTGGATGAAGTGGCACAAAATTTGGGTGAGAGTTGAGGTAGGCCAACAGTGGAGGAAAAGGAGTTGGATCTGCAGGCATCCTGCAAATAGAGTTTTGACAAATTTGATTAAAGTTATGGAGTTTAAAAGTAGGTGATTGGGTAAGAGTGAAAGCTCCAACTGGCAAAAAACAATGGTTAAAATTTACTGAACCCATGAAAATCATAAAGGTCTTTCTCAATGAGGTCAAGACACCGGATGGTAGAATATAAATCTGGGGAGGGTGGTGAAACATTACTGGTGAAGGCCAGTTATGACATAATGAGAAGACAATTGAAAACAACAGTGAGGCAAGGTCAAAAAGTGGACATAAGAATGGCAGTCCTGAGTTACACAAGGAAGAAAACACTACGGTTCGGGTCAGTTAAGGAGGATGGGTAACTCGCACCTGAGTTTCTAAAAAGATTACTTAGCCAAGTAATGCAGCAAGAGTTATTACATGGTTAACTACACCTTATCTTTGGAAGTGTAATGTGGTACTCATGTCTAATTTTTACTCTGTGAAGCCATGATTAAACATCCTTGATTCACATATTTGTTTAGTGTTCTTGTCTTGCTTCAATTGTGTTATTCACTGTTGTGTGTTTCTATGCTTTCTGGGGTTGTAATCTGAGAAAAATATATTTTGGGGGGAAAAGGGAGATGTGTGGTATCTGTACATCACTTATGTCACTTGCACTGTTGAAGATACCAGAACATTGTAGAAATGACTAGAAAAGGGGAAACTTGCGGACACAAAGTTCTAGAATGTAGAGAGAGAAGCCTGCGCACTCCTGAACTGGCAGTTGGTATGCTGTGGCTGAGGTGTATGGAATAAACCTGATACTTCTCTGCACTCTCTGGTCTGCTTATTGCGTAGTTCTTTTATCTTGTATTGGATGATTAGTTTCCAGTAAGATTTTAACGAAGGTCGATGATGTGGTTCTGTTATGAAATGCAACCCTAGTTGCAGTAGTGGAGTAGCGGGTGAACAAGGGTGATTATACAGTGTTTATGTTGATTAATGTGTATATCCATAAAGAAGAATTTTTGGGAGTAAGTAAATGAACAGATGACTTTGAGCGGTAAACAGCCATTAGTATGCGACTTGTACTCCGTATACCATTGCAACGCAAGCATAGGAACACGTAGCCTTTACTAAACATGTTATTACATCGCATGCGCTGTTACAACGCAAGCGTTGTAATGCAATCCACATCGTTGTGAGGAAACTGAGGCTCTTCTGAGGCTAATCATTAAGACAAATAGTGATTGGTGGGCTAGAAGTTTTGCACATTGTTCTGTGTGGATAACTGAAATTTGGGTTTATCCTACTATATGGAAAGGTTCTGTGGTCAAGTATATTCTAAAAAGAAAGTGATGGAAGCTTTCCATCTAATTATAGGTTCATTATGTTTTTGGATGTCTCGGAGAAAGTAGTCTTGAAATGTTTACTAAACCGCCATAAAAAATGGGTGCAAGCAATGGCCTTCTCCCAATTGGGCAAGGAATATTCCAGGAGTGCCACAATACTGTTAATCACTGCTTTGACTTGTGGGCTATTATTAGGAAATCTATGGCCGGGGATCAGAAGCTGTGTTATTGTTTTTGTGACCTCTGCACAGCCTTCGATACAGTGGAAATCAGACAGCTTTGGGATCAATTTAAAACGTGGAATATTCCATGTGATTGCTTATATATAATCCTGTCTTTGCATCTTGAAAACTGGGTGCAGGTGAAATTGAATAAGTATGGAAGTCTTTCAAAAAAACGTAAAATAATAAATGGTTTGTGCGAGGTTGCATCCTGGCTTCAACTCTTTTTAGTTTCTATGTAGAAGATTTGCCTGCTGTTTTTAAATCTATCAAGTTGTTCTTACCCAAGGAGGGGCCCATGCACGTTCCATGCATCCTTTAGATGGATCACTTGATTCTTTTAGATTATACACCAATAGGTCTTCAGAGGAAACTGGAGGCACTAGAATCATTCTTTTAAAGATGGCTTTCTGAAAACAAATTTAGAAGAAATGATTATTATGATTGTCAGAAAAAAATTATCCATTTTAATTGGTTGCTTGTTTTGACTTAGGTGGAAGTGGTGAAGTCATATAAATATATAGGGCTGACATTTTCCAGCAATCTGAAATAGGATGTTAACATGAAAAATGTTAAGGCAAGAGTTCTGTTACCAACTGGGTGTTTGGTAAACTTCACCCAGACATCTGAGGGGCACTCACTGCCCCCCCCAATGAAATCATATGAGGGTAAAATTAATTCATTTACCTTGTACGGGGCAGAGGTTCAGTGTTTAGAATCCAGACATATGTTTGAGCCGGTGGAGAGTTTACTTATTCTCCTTAAAGGGACCATGGTGTAAAATATTTGGCTGGAACTACACCTTATGTCATCGTATCTCATTGCTAGCTCCCGCCTTTTAAGATTTCTGAAGTGTGTTGGCATGAAACTCTTGTTAGGGAAAGGAAATGGAGTATGGCTATGCTTGAAAGTAGAAGGAAAAGACCGGTCTCATATATGTTGCTGTACTGGTACCTGAGAAAAAAGGAAATCATGCAAAATAATAAAGAGTTACAGCTGGCTGAGATATTCCCATCAGACCACCCTTTGGCGGAGTCTCATCATATGGGGTATTTGTATTTCATCCAATCAGCCGCCCAAACCATCAGATGATGGTGCGGATATGGATATGGAAGAGAAACTCTAGCCAGACTGTTACTCAAAGGGTAGTGCTCAAGGTATGTAGTGCAGTGCTGTGGTGAAAACTTAAAATTAACGACTCAGACATGAACATTTTTTTAATAGGATTTGTCTGAGTGTCAAGGTAAAAATCACGCCAGGCAGTCTGAATGTATAACTACACTGTGGCGGCGCTGTGCAGGACTGTCAACATGTTTCAGCCAAATTGGATGGAATTCATCCGGCTTTCGTCAGGACGTGGATGACAAAATGGCCTGTGTCAATGTTTTTTAAATATGAATTGATTGATTAGTCATGTTTTTATGGATTACCCTCCTTATAAATTGGTTTGTATTAAATTCTTAAAACCTATATTTTTATAAAATAGGATAAAGTCCAGATGTCTGTCTAATATGTGTTAAAATGTATGTGGTAGTGGGAATGGCACCATTTTTACTTTTCATAAAGCGTAAAAGTCTAGTCAATTGTAATGATCAGGAGTGCAACTAGACTCAAACATCAGGGGTTGGGGGGGGGGCTAGCCATAAACAGTGTCGGTGGGCTATCATTTCTGAACTGCAGGCAGTGACAGTATTAGAATATATGTTTGGAAGCTCAATAGAGTCCAGGTTTAATGTACTAATGCATGGAAAAAGTATATTCTTTACTGCAGTGGCACATTAAAGCTAGATCTTTTGTCTTCACCAATGCATTCCCCTGAAACACCAAGCACTGCTGGAGCTCAGAGAGTTTCCACCATACCTGCAAGCATCGGCTGTCTCTGCAAGATGGTTGGTGCCGAGCGACTCCTGTGCATGTCAGAAATAAAAGCACTGAAGGCTTACTGGAAAAGTGTTTTTTCTGAGTAAAAGTGCCTAACAAAAATGAATGTGTACTCATGCAATGCAACTGGTGCTATATAAAGTACTCCGATACCCGATTCGGGTCAAGTTTGTGCTATAACCACATAGAATAATAATCTGGATACCAGTTCACAATGTATAAGCATGCATGTGTTGGTATTTTTATAGTATGGACCTAGCCTGAGAGCAAACGAACTTTGCCCATTATGGAAGATGATCAAAAATGATGCAACATTGTATTCATCAAGTGGTGGCTTATATCTTTTTGTTACATACATTTACACAAGTATCTCACACATTTTAGATTTTAGGCGCATTGGGATTAGGTGATTTCCCAGAACTGCACAATGTTCAGTCAATGCCAAACTAGATTGAAATCAAGGTCCTCAGACACTCAGCTGATCCTCTCCCTCACCAAGGACCCCTTCACTGCGGACCCCTTCACCGCCAAAGCCAACCTCCACAAAGGAATAAAGGCCGTCACCGACTGGATGAAGACCAGCCATCTGAAGCTGAACTCAGACAAGACGGAGGTCCTCGTCCTCGGCTCCAACCCTTCAGCCAGGGATGACTCCTGGTGGTCGACGGCACTGGGGGCAGCCCGACACCCACTGATCACGCATGCAACCTGGGAATCATTCTCGACTCAACACTCTCAATGACCAAGCAAGTCAACGCCGTCTCCTCCTTCTGCATGCTCCGCAAGATCTACCCTCTCACTGAGCCTACGACAGACCCAAGACCTGCTGACCTTCAGGAGGATACTCAAGACCTGGCTGTTCGATCAGTAGCAACCCCCCCCTAACCCCCCCAGCGCCTTGAGACCCTCACGGGTATGTAGTGCGCTTTACAAATGATTGATTGATTGATTGATAGCTTAGCCACTAGACATCTCATTCCTTAGTTGATGTACTAGAACTTTCAAATAAGCTTCAAACATTCTGTTTCACCACTCTGTGTGAACTCTCATGGTCTGCTGATGTTTTAACATAGCCATTAGGCCATATTTCTCATGCTGTCTAGTGAGTAGTCCGAATGCAAATTATTGCAAATTATTTTGGTATTTATCTTTTATACATGGGTAGTTCCTAGATCTGTATCTGCGCAGGGGCTCACCACTGTCTGCAATGGAGCTCAGCTGCATTCTTGGAAGAGCTCAGCTCTGTCTGCCCAGGGTCGCAGTGCTATGTACGCAGGAACTCATCTCCAGCTAAATGAAAGACATTACCTATGGGTACACGGTCTGTGCTCTATCTGTGCCTGGGTTCAGCACTATTTATCCATTGACTTGGATGCATCTGTGCTGAAGTTTAGCTCTATCTGCTGAGGAGTGAGTTCAGCTCAAAAAGATGATACAGTATGTTTGTGGCAGAGCCTCTCTCTCTCTGTATGCACAAGAACCTACTTTTCTCTGTGGAATTTATGTCTTCTAAGTGTTCAGCCATTCTTCCTCTCCTTAATAAAATAAGCACTAAAAAAATAGGGGCAGATGTATCATCCGTTTTTTTTGTCGCAAACGCTGGGATTCGGAAAATAGCATCGTTTGCGACCAAAAGAACGGGATTTGGAATGTATCATGCAAAAAGCCTCGCAATATTAAGGAATCGCAAATTTAGCGATTCCTTAATATTGCGAGGCTTTTAAGAAATGGCAAATTGCGATTTCTCATTTGAAATGTATTAAGCACTTCAGTGTTGCGATTTTTGACTAAGAATTCGCAAATTACCATCAACTTGTAGTTGGTGGTAATTGGCGAATTCTTTTAGAAAAACACTTTTTTTAAATTCTAAAGGTGCCATATGACGCTCATACATGCCCTTAGGGCATGTATGTGCGCCATATGCGTACACATGTCAAATTCAGGGGTGCAGCAGGGTGTCCTTAAGACACCCTTGCACCCTTGAAATTATTCTCAATTTGCGATTAGCTAATTGCTAATCGCAAATTGAGTATAATTTCACATTCATTCCTATGGGCCTACTGGCCCATAGAAATGAATGGGAAATTATTCCTTAATTGCGATTAGCAATTTGCTAATCGCAATTAAGGAATTTTAAGGAATCGCTAATAAATAGCGAAATTCTACATACATACCATTTTGCACTTCCCAAATAGCGATTCCTTAACAATCGCTATTTGAGAAGTGCAAAATGGTATCTTGATACATCTGCCCCATAGCTTCTTGATATAAAGTAGACTTCACCGTTTTGAATGGTGATTTTTTTATTTACTTTGCGCTGCAAGAGTTTAGACACACAGAGCTGATATCTTTTAAGCTTGTCTTCTTCCTAGAGTGCATTTTCTTGTGAATGTCTTCTTTATGTTCATTGCTTTTATGTCATTTGGTATGTGCTTTTGATCCATATTTGTAGTGAGGACATTTAGAAAGAGCAGGGAAGAGCAGGCTGCGACAAGAAGACAATGAAATTTGAAACAAGACTAAGGTGAAATATGTGGGGTGGAAAGGGTCAGGTTGAGAAAAATGAAGAGGGAGATGACAGGGAGCAGAAGATAAGTCAGTGACATGTGGAGAGAGTGACAAGAGGGACATAGGGTAGGATGAACAGTGCTGGGGTCCAGTGGACTACCTTTGGGCAATGCAATAGAAGTTAAACTGCACTGTACCACATGGGATAATGGAAAGAGTTGACATGAGCAGAAAAGCAAAGTTAAAGGTAAAGAAAAAACAAACTGAACTCTTGTCTGTGAGCATCAAGTGTGAGCTTTAAAACAGGTGAAAAGAGGGGAGCCAGGTAGACCATGTCTCTGAAGTAGGTGTGTTAACCCATGGGTCTACCCTTACCGGTTTGGATACTTTGAAATGTGAATGTGTCTTGAAATTTGGCACAGGCAGCGTTCTTCCTTTGGCTCAAGGTTTTCCACCCAACAGCTGCCACTTGCAGAGACAGTAAGGATGCTCAAGAGGTAGAGCACACAAGGGCAGAGCAATCTAGGGAAAACCACGCCGCTGTGGCATAAAGCTTATGTGATAGACGTGACAAGTGCTGTATATCCACAGTATCATTCTGATTCACTTCTTCAGTCTATTACGTGTCTGACTAATGAACAAAAAAGGGCAAGAGGCACACAAGGACCTTCTGGAAGGTGGACTGTGAGATGTCTAAGGGGCATAGCCCAGCTATGATCCCCTCACACAGGCACAATCCATTTTGTTTACAATCCATTTTGTTCAGCACACATACTCAGCATGCCTCAGGTAGCACAGTATATCTGATAAAATGGGGCTGTCAGGGCACAGATCAGTGTATCCCTGAAGCCAATGAAAAGAGATAATGTGCAGCAGGGGCAGGATTCTCAACGCTATCCCAGCTTCTTACAGACCTGTGCTTCCAGTCCTATCAACAGGGCCACTGGAAATAAGTGATTGTGCAGCTGCAGCATTTTTTGCACAGTTATGGTTTTGCCGCATTTGCCACATAATTCATCATCTGCTGCATAATCTCCACATTTTTACAAACAAAAAGTGTTTCTAGCTCAAACGTTACTAAAAACCAAGCGACAAGTGTTGCAGCATAGCAGAAGTCCCTTTGCAAAGGCTAACTGGTCCCCTTTCTTCTGCTTATTGCTATATTGAGGTGTTAAATCGGTATCAATGAGGTGCAACCTATACCCATAAAGTGTTAACAAGTTTAACAAGCATTTGCAATGCAATAGGTCTCATATTAGGAAAAATTGAGCTATTGTTATTGTAAATGACAATTTTTTTATGTATTTGTTAGCTTTGAAAATAGCGAAATTATTAGCTTTGTCATTTACAATGTCAATAGTTATAACTTTCACAAATGTGACACCTATAGCATTTGTAATGCAATATGTGTTGTATTTACGTGGCTTAGATGTATTGATATTACAAATAACAATGGCTTTTAATTTTTTTTAATAATGAATACTTAAATAAAAGTTCTTGTATTTTATAATGGCAATAGCTTAAACTTTTGTAAATAACTTTTGTGAAGATTATGTTCAGTGTATTTTATTGTGACGAAAATAAATCCAAGAACAGAAATGAAATATTAACATCTTTTTGTGACATTTGTACTAAAGCTTGAAACATTAAGAGAACATATTTGAACCAGTTGTTGTTGAATGGTTGGAAAGATAGATAGATAGATAGATAGATAGATAGATAGATAGATAGATAGATAGATAGATAGATAGATAGATAGATAGATAGATAGATAGATAGATAGATAGATAGATAGATAGATAGATAGATAGATAGATAGATGTGCGATGTGGCTGGTGATGTGCACGCGCCTGGCTCACATGAACTGTACCCGATCCGCAGTTTGGGTAGACTTTTGAAAGCCTTACTATAATCTCGACAAACTAACATTGCTAAAGCAATGCTGTAGTCGAGACCTAAAAATGAAAAACTAATGAAATGATACTATCACAAAATGATCTGCATTATTCAGCATAATTTGCCTTTTCTTGCCACATAATTTAGTAAACCATGCTGCATAATTTGACCCTCCCCTGACGCATAATTCCCGTGGCTCTACCTATCAAGAAGTGAGAGGGTCTTCCCGTTTTCAATCCTACCCTTGCTGCTCCACCTGGCTCGTCGCTGGGAATCATCGCTTGCTGGTCCAGAAAGCTATTCCCGCTCTGCTACTGTCATGGACCCTCCAAGTTGCCAGCTAAGTAAGACAAGTAAGTTTAAAAAAAGTTATTTCTCTATGCATTTGTGTATGTGTTTGGGAGGTTTTGAGAGTGAATAGGATTGAGTGAAAGTGTGTGTTTGAGAGTGTCAATGAGAGTGAAAGTGAAAATCAGAGTTTGGGAGTGTGTATTAATAAGTGAAAGTAAGTACAAAGGAGTGAGTGAAGGAGTATGGGTGTGTTAGAATGTGTTATTGGTTGGAGTTCTGAGATGAAGTGAATTGTGGGTGTAACTATCAATAGTGCAGCAGGTGCAGTTGCACCAGGATCCAGCGTTAGTGAGTATCTGTGGGTAAGTGTGTTACTAAGTGAGAATGAGAATCAGTGAGTATAAGTACATTTGTGTGTGAGTAACAGTGAGTGAAGGGAGTATGAGTGAGAATAACCCATTGAGAGAAAGAGAGTTAGAGTGAGCGAGTAAGGGAAAAGAGACTAAGGGCCCGATTACAAGTTTGGTGATCTCACCGACGTACCACCACAGCGTCGGTCCCAAGAAAACCGCCATCTCTGTGGGTGGATTCTCCCGATGTGCTGGTGGTCTCTTGGCGGCAGTGTCCCGATGGAGTGAGGTTTCACTGCTGGAGAGATAGGTTAAGTACAATATGTGTATATCTGAAACACATATATACGTTGTGTATGTGTCATAATATATATGTCAGTAATGTGTACTGTATGTATTAAATATAACAAAATGTTACAATGCACTATACAGGAGAAGTGACAGTGAAGCCTACCATTGCATATGGTGAAAACGGGTTTTCAGAGTGTTGTGATCTTGGGGCACCAGCACAGGAGGGACCTGGACAATGGCGTCTGACACAGATTCCAAAGAAGGAAATCCTTCCAAAGATTCTGCGTTTTCACCTCTTTTTGAGCTTTTCTGCCGACTTGCACATGGCGGTGTCCGCGCCAGGGAAAACTCGAAGGAAGGGCAGATTATAATCTGGACGGTGGGAACCTTGGTAGGACTGCCTCCAAGCCCCGCCTCTGGCTTTCCTGCCATCATTCCAGTAGCAGAAGTCTTGTGGTGGCAGCTGTCCAGCTGTGGACTTTTAGTTGAGTTCCCGCCAGGATCGTAATCAGGCAGTCAGACCGCCAAAGGCAGTGGGCGGGACAACCGCCAAAGACAGTGGGCGGGACAACCGCCAAAAAAGCGATGGAGGTGCCTTTCTGCCAAACACGTAATCAGTTTATCAAAACGTTAAAACTATGCATTGCATCACCCTAAGATGCTGCATTGCGTGAGAGGGAGGGAATAGGAAAGCACCATGTCTGGCATATATGGGACCATCCTGCTCTGTCCTTAGCCCTGGCACACAATTAGACTACAGAGCACCATACACACACACCTTTGTGCAATAGTACAAAGGTGTCTGCGTGAGTCTAGCATAGGGTATGTACTGGAAGGGTGCCCTTACAAAGCGCATGGCTACTTCACACGAAAGTGTGCCAGAGCTAGGTAAGGTGACCCAGATCCCTAACACAATAAACTATAGATGAAACATGGCCCATTAGGCTGACCTAAACAGCCATGTTGTTTGCTTTTTGCGAACAGTGGTTCTGAAGGTTCCTGTCTAATTTGAAGGGTAGGAAGTTCCATTGTTCGGTTGCTAGAAAGCTAAAGGATCATCTTCCAATCCATGCCTTTTAAACTATGGGAACCAGTGCTAGCAGAGACCTGGCAGATTTTAACCTTCAAGTAGGAACATAGGCTTAAAGAAAGGCTGCAAGTAGCAGGGACCCTTGTTCCTAAGCATCTTATAATGGAAGCACATGGCTTTGAAGGGAAGTCGTTTCTCAAGCGAAGCCAACACAACTTTGAAAGAGCAGATCCAATGGAAGAACGCCTATGGAGTTTCAATAGCAGACAAGCTGCCACATTTTGTACATACTGAATTCTCCTCAACCCAGACTGCATTACTCCAAAATAAAGAACATTACAACAGCCCAGCCTTGATATGCCCAAGGCCTGGACTACTGTCTTTCTGGCAACATCAGGGAGGAGTCCAATAATCTCGCTACGGGTTTTTTAAATCCCAAAGCACTTGTTGCTAGGGCTGGTAAATCACTATCAAAAGAACGCTTGGCATCGAACCAGATGCTGAGATTCTTAACTTTCGTCTTAGGAGGAGGCAGAGGGCCGAGCAAGTTTCAAGTTTATTTTATTTTGTTTCATTAATTAAAATCTTACAAAAATAGCTAAAATATCAACAAGGTTTAAAATTATAAACCAATCCATCATTGCAAATTATATCCAAAGACTTGATTGTATATCATACACGTTAAGTCGTAAAACAATCAATCATTTAGGATTATGTCCAAAGACTTGATTATATATTATACATGTTAGCTCAATCCATTTAGTAAATCAAGTAAAAGCCTCCAACTTGTTTTCTACAGCACATAGGAATTTCACAAATGCTGAATTCATTAATAAATCTTCAGAGTTTAAACATGCAATCAGAGCTTGCCTACATGTCCTTACACCACGTTTATTAAGCAGTCTCTTAAGTGTAGTTTTTCTTTCACTTTCCAAATCCGGGCAAAGACACAGTAAATGTATAATATTTTCTTGACCTGATTTGCAAAGCCAGCATAGATTGTCTTCTTCTGATCTCTTCCATGGCAGTAAGTGACATGATCCTGGCAAACAACCAAATCTAGCGTTGATAAAGATCTGTTTATCTTTCTTGGACCATGATGTTCCCAGGTATTTTTGAACCCTTTTTCCCTCAAATCCATTTATGATTGGCCATGTGTGGTTTCTTTTTACAAACATATCTTTATCCTTTATCAAGAAAAGACGGTTGGTAAGTTTATTTATGGATTTTTCAAAGCTATCCTGTGCGATTGTGGTGTTTCAAATCGATGTTATACCAAATTCTTCTATTGCTGTATTTAGATAGGAGCAGACATGTACATTTCTGTTATTTTTTACTTCTTGCCACAGTAGGCAAGACATTTGGTTATCCTGATCGTTTTTTATTCTGTTCCATACTTTCAGTATTTCCCCTTTCCTTGCATATAGTTGATTATTTAGCCCAAATTCCAACCTCACCTGAGCTTGTGAGGCATTCTTTGGGAGAGAGAATAAGATTCTGTAAGTTTTAGCGACTGCAGTGTTAATGATCTCAGCATCTTTCCCATTAATTGCCTCGCTACCATATGTTAAAGTAGGGAGTCGTTTTGCAGCGATTATTTTTATGAAAGGGTGATAAGACAGGTCTCCTATGGCTTTCTAAATGCCGCAACAAGGGTGTTTGCTTTTCTTGTAATATCCAGTTTTTGTGGCAGGAAGTTACCATTATCGTTAAAAATAACACCAAGGTATTTATAGACAACAACTTGTTCCAATTCATTTATGTTTAATTTTAAGTCGCACATTTTTTGTAATAACCATTACTTTGGTCTTAGCTTCATATATTACCATACCGTTTGCCTTTGAATACTTAACATCATCTGCATACAACAAGTTGGATATCTGTTTGTATGCTAGCCTTGGAGGATGTGCATTCATTTTGTTTAACGTAGTAGAGAGATCAGCTAAAAATACATTAAAAAGTAAGGGGGCCAAAACGCACCGTTGTTTAAGACCACTAGATGTAGGAATTTCATTGGTTAGTATGCTTCCATCACAAATCCTCACCCTGTCCCAGGTTTCGGAGCGCAGAAGCCTAATCTTTTTTTAACAAAGTATCCGGAATTCCTTGTTTTTTAAGTTTAGCCCACAAAAGCTCTCTGTCAACACAATCAAAAGCAGATTTAGAATCTATGAAACACAGGTATAAGGGTTGTTTTACTAAAATTGCCTTATCAATTAATACCGATAATATTAGTATATTTGTGCATGTTCCAAGGCCTTTAATAAAGCCTGTTTGGTTCGGTGGCAATACCTGGTTCCAGTGGGCCGAGCATGTCTGGCCACCAGACAGAGGATCAAATAGATGGTGGGTTCCCCAAGATAAGAACCTCAGTTTTTTCAGCATTTAATTTAAGACAAATGAGGTCCATCCGCTGGGTCACCTCCATCAAACAGGCCCTTACAGTGCAGCCGTGTCAGTTTCATTCTGTGACAGGGTGATAACCAATTGCATATCATCCGAGTACGAAATTACCGCGCGATGATATCAGCTGAGTTTTTCATTGGCACTGATTTCCACTCTAGCACCAGAATAGAGATGTGGCGCAAACTGCTCCTGTAGACTCGCCTCTGGATTTAGCTTTTTCTCCAAATATCAAAGGGGCTTTTCGACCAACACCCAATTCAAGATCAAACCTTTATTCTATGGATAAACTGAATTAAGCTCTTTGATACAATTAAGTGTAACACAGATCGGTAAAGTGAGATTACTTTATGAATTTATTCTACTTCTGCTACCTTTTGTTTTTCTTAAGAAATATATGCTGATTTTCCTCTTTCTACAAATTATGATTTTGGCTTAATTACTTATAGTAGCAAACGTCGATACAAACTTATCTCTGCCAATTGGCATTGCAGCAACGAAGGCCTCCAATTGATTCGTATCCGCAGCCATGTTACACACGCTTAAATCATTTATGAAGTTACTTGTTGACAGCGGCTATATTCAGGCTCTGTTTTGTTGTGATGATTTAGCTCCATAAAGAAGTGCGTGATAAATCAAGCCAAAATCTGTTTGCAGTATTCGCCCCTTATGTGGGCCAAGGCACCAGATGCTGCACTTTTCAAAAATTAAATCAAATGACTATTTTTTTTATAACTTTTGTGAGTTTTTTTTATAGTTTCTTTCCTTTTGCTTTTCTGGTTTTCAAGAGATTTCCTGGGTTGGGTGCTTTTCTTGTTCTACTCGTGTTATGTTTTTAATTATGCTTTGTCCCTGGGGCCTTTTTCCCTTTTCGTGCTCCTTATTTACTGTCTTGATTCATTTTACTACAGTATTTCTCTCATTTTTACCCCTAGTGAAATGTGAAATACGTTTGGAAAAATAAACTGTTCTCAGTTCCACTGTTGCTCTCTGACACACGAGTGTGTTAAATAACGACGAGCTCCCAGGCTTTATCTATCTTAATACCCTCACTGTTAACGTTTCTGATGCAAAGTCAGGGGTGAATGTACATCGACGCCAGTTCGCTTTAAAAATATCAGTTTCTGGAACAGTCTGCCCTACTATCTGTAGCAAGAAACTCTTCAGTAGTGGAACCCAGGGGAAGAGTAGCATTGAGGTTTCTGATAAAGATCCCATCTGTTTAGACTCAAAACCAGATTGCGTTCGTAAGAAGTAGAGGTTCTGATACTCAGAGAAAGAAGTTATTATTCTAGAAGTTTCTAGGGTGTTGACAGCATTCATTTAGTGTTGTGCTAAGCCGTGCTTCGTGTGCAGGTGGCCCTGCATCGGCACTGATTTTGAGGACCAGGACTTATTTTTGGTTTTCAGATTTTGAACTAGAAAAAGAAGCAGGCAGGAAAAGGGAGTAAAAGGAGGAAGAGAAAGACAGTGACAAAGGGAGAAAGCAGGGATGAAACAGAACTTGCAAGAGTGATATAAAGAGACAGGAACTGTATGGTAGAAGAAACAGGTATGGGGTGGAATCAGAAAGTTAAGCCTGGTTAGCAACGCTGACATTCGGCAACACCAGCACAAGGCTCCGTAGAAAAAACACATTGGGCCCTTCACTTATGTTTTTTATTACAAATTAAACTGTGGTGCAAAGACACCCAGGGCCGTATTACACATGCAGTGCTTTTTCGTTGATTGCATTGGGCGCACCATTTAAAATGTGCGTCGGCACAATAAAGGAAAATGGGCTGTATTAGAGTGAATGCACTTTTCTGGGGCAGTGCATTCATGTGAAAAACAGGGCGGCTGCTTTAAAGCCCCTACATGTTTTCACAGTGCAGGCAACAACCTGCCTACACTTTTAAAATGGATTAGAGATCTCCTTGCAGGCAGGTTCAGTCAGTGACTGCATCTGCCTGCAACGGGATGTCTGGGGGTCCATGGGACCCCCTTTCCCCACAGAAGCTTGCTCCTGACAGCTTCTTTGACTCTGCACCCACGTCTGTAATACGGTGCGGGCACAAAGGCAAATAGATTGCCCCAGTTTGCACGGGGCACGCCCCCAGGCAAATGAGGGAGTGTCCCCTGAAGGTAGGGCTTGCACTTTACGTGCACCAGCGCTATCGGTATTACAGAAGGAGCCGCATAAGCATCTGCGGCCCCTTCTTTAATACCGAAGTGCCCCAGAGGTGCTCAAAGTGGGCGCAAATGCCCGTTGAGCCCACAGGGGACTTTTATAATACAGCCCCCGGTATCTCAAGGGTGTAAATATTTTTGGACTGTGGTACTACTCATTTCAGCACAGACTACTGCAGGACTGAGGAGACAAGCCAATTGAACAATGTGGGCATATCAAAAGCCTCTTGAAATGCAGGAATAAACTTTTGTGCCTCCTGGTCCTCGGATGTTGAGAATCTAAATTGATGCTGTTTTACCTCTTATTGTTGCTGCATCCTAGGTTTATGTCACATATCCAAAAGCTGCAAAATCAAATCATTAGAAAGGTATTATTGGATTTTGTAGCACTTTTGATATGTTATAAGTTGTCATTAGCATTTATAAAAGGATACAAGCTGCCATTAGTATTGTCTTTTCGTGTTTGCTGTTGATCCTCATATTATCTTCTACATGTTCCCAAAGTATCCATCACAGAATACAGCCAAAGTTATCCTATGGCGACCTGTTAAGCCTTATATTTCAGTCCGGTTAAAAGTTGAGTAGCAATAAATAATTCAATGACCCAGGGGTTTTTTAATGTGGGGTTTGGCGGCAGGGCTTTATTGGTTACTTAAACAGATGGATAAAATAGCTAAAATGGAGTGCTGCTGGATATTGGGCATGTTCATGCCACAGTGGACACATGTTGCGATGTTCTGTCAAAAGTTTGATCGTAGTGTTTGTTATGTGTATGTATATGATGTACAGTCTGAGCAGTTTTATGTCTGTGTAATGCAAGTGCTTCCACAGTAAGTGTTGCTTTTGATCTGTTCAAATTGGATGGTAAGTTGATGTGTTCTAAAGGGTGTTTGTGTGGCATAAATTGTGTGCCTTATGATAGCTGACTCTATGGACAACCTTTGAGTTACTGAATGTAAGAGACTGCTCAGTTTGATTTTTTCGCTGGAATATTTGTGTGGTAAATCTTTATGGTAAGTGTTGTAACTAATCTGGAGTGTACGCAGCTCATAGAACGAAATTAAACTATCACCGTAGAGCATTGGAAGAAATTATAAGCACAGTTTTTCTTGCCAGTCAAGATGATCGGTGTGGCAGGAGTCAATGTGAATGACGTTGGTGGACATGGGAAATTAGAAGTTTGTAAGAAGTAACTGCTTCAGGACCTGTTCAGTGTCTAGAATCTCTAACCTTTTGTGCAGTGAGAGCTACTTCTGATCAGCGAAAATCATTGTGAGCAACTGAAGGCCAAGCAACTCATGCATTGTTACCAGATAACCACACCCGGCTTCATTGACTTCAAGCATAATATCCATAAAGCCAGATACTATGGTTTGAACAAAATACTTTGCCTAAGGGTACTATAACAGGGCTGCCATGTGTGTTAGTGAGCATGGTCTTTGGAAATGTGTGAACATGTGTGCTTATGAATGGTATATATGTGTATGGGTGACTTAGAGCCTGTGTCAAATGTACTTGCAGCACAGGACATACCATTCGCCATATGTAGCACTGTTACATGTATAACACAAACATACAAATACTTGTTTTGCGATGGGAGAAATTTAAAGTGCAGAAAAAAGTTTCTGCATATATGGAACATTTTTCTGCACTTTAATTTCTCTCATTTAAAAAAATTACAATTTTTCAGTTATGAATATGGCACAGTGTCTACTGGCCACTAGGAGAAAGAGGCCTGCTGTTTGTAAGTGTTTCATTTCGAAATAGGAGAAAGTTAAAATGAAGAGTTTACTTAATCATTAAGGTGACATTTAAATTTAATTTTCTCCCACTTATAAGCATTCAGAAACATCATCTTGTTAACAGCTCTAATATTGAGTTGAAAAGGACTTTTATTTAAGAGTTAAATACCTCAGTTCTTCACCTGTTCACCTCTGTGCCCCAGCCTGGGTATAACATCTGACTGAGCACTGCTCATTATCAAGCTCTACCATTGCCATGTACAGCCTGACGATAATAATGTAAAATAAGTGCAGCCTTCCCATAACTATAAAATAAAAATATTACCTTGTGTATATTTAAAAATGAACTCAAGGCTGTGAGCTACTTCAAAGGTATCTGGGAGCTACTAGTAGTTCACAACCAACTGGTTGGAGACACCCGGTATATATAACACAAAGGAGAAGACCAGGGTGCTATCAAATTTCTAGTGCAAGAAGCAAAGGATTACTTTGGCAGGGGCCGCCGAGGGGTTTGAAATCTCACTACAATTAGGGTGCCTAGAGTCCGTGCTCTGCCCAATATTGCTTTTCAGGAAATGTGTAAATGTTCTATGTCAATGCAAGCTTATAACACAGTTTGCGGATAATCTCACAAAGTTTAGGTTGACTTGTCATTTAGCTGCTGATATCTCCACATTGGACTTGATCATCATCCTACTATCTGTACGTTCATATTTCAAATATAAATTTATTTCAGATTCATATAACAAAATGCATTACATTCATATAAAGAAATACAGAATCAATAAAAATTGTTTTCTCACAAAAGTATTCTATGTCTGTAAAACATGAATAAGATTTTAAGTACATTAACTTTAAGGAAACATCTTTACTGTTCTCTACATTATAATTCAAATGTCTTTTCTTTATGGAGACATTGTGGGCAAGAATTGATGAGGCTAGCCTAGGTAATCAGTTGAACAGGGTATGCCACAAGCACTCGGCTTAAACTACCTCATACCAACAAAACTGATCAGACATCAGGATCTAAACCCATGCCTTTTGTGTCTCGCAGACAGCTGCAATGCTAATTTGCCATTAGGTATAATGGGGTATCCCAGTGACCCTCAGAACCTGGGTCTAAATGCAAAACAGAAATAGTGGTTCAGTCGGGAAGGTAGCAATTTCTTTGTTTGTTTATATAAATAGTCAGTCTTTTCGCATATAGTGGGGAAACATTCAATGAATAAATTGTAAAGACACAACACCTTTCTTTGAGTTTGAAAGAGTTTTCTTATTTGTAAGTATCAATTAAGTATACATAGTGGCTGTCCGAAACAAAAAATTATGACAATCACATACAGGGTGAAGCAAGTTTCTTTGACTGGTAGTGACAAGTGAAAAGTAAATTACATAGAGATCATGACAAATTACATAATAACATACAGTAAGACATAGCATAAGTGAGCATCAGTCCAATTGTGGTTCATTAGTCACAGCAAAAATGTCTTATTTTTCTTTTGTGCTGTAACCTTCCATGGACAGATTGATATATGACGTTGACGTTTCGACCCTAAACTGTGGTACAGAGTGATTTGCATACAGGGCGGGTCTTCATCAGGACAGAAAAGGAGGACAGCCTCTAAAAATAAGGCAGGGGTTCAGGGCATGTGTGTGTCTTTAAAAATGAAGAGAAAGTGAACATAGCCATGTGGCATGCTCACCTGAGAAGGATGGAGTTATGTTGGGTTTCTTGGAGCGTTTACGAACAAGGTATCAGCCGACACCCTTCAATGGATTGCCTTGAAATGGCTTCTTTTAACGAAGGAATCTGGGAAAATAGACACGTGACTATCAGTAAATGAACTCTTTTATGTGCCACTGGGAAATTGCTGAGTGACGGTCTACGTACCTTATATTGTTTGGATATGGTTTCTTCACCAGCCGGTGGAAAAACACAAGAAGTGCCGCTATTGCGATCACCTGTGAAAACAACGTATTGGACAGTTTGAGTCCATGGAGCCCCATGTGGGGTAGTAATCTCTCAATATGCCAAGTGACGTTAGTTGTCGAGTGTTTATTAACATTATGCGGCCCTGGCTGCTCTTGCAGTGCAGCGTGTCGGACTGAGCGCTTGCTTTTTACCAATGGTGCGAATTGAATGGCTCCGTTGATAGGTTCACCTATCTCTAGCATGCGATCAACAAACTTTTATCATATGTACATATGTATAGTGTGAACAAGAGTATGCCAGTACTCGAAACGTTACATTTTTGAAAGGCACGTGAATAAATAACAACTTGCCTGGATAACGTGGGGTCTGCCTCTTCTTTCGCCGCTTGTGTGTGGAGGTCTGAAGATTACGAAATATATATATATATATATATATATATATATATATATATATATATATATATATATATATATATATATATATATATATATATATATATATATATATATATATAGCATGCACTGTGTAGCAGTGTTTCCAGGATTAATAATATTTTTTAGGCATTTTACAAAATGTGATTTAATTCACTGTTTAATGAAATATCCCAATATATGTTTTCATTTAGCTGGACCTGCTGCTGAATGAGATTTTCAACAACTGGACAAAGTGGTTGGACTTTTACCGTCTTATAAACTTTGAGCAAATGGTATCACCCTTCTTCGAAGCCACACAGTTCATTCCAGCTGTAGCACTGTTTACAAAGATGACACCCTCTTGAAAAGCTCTGCCTGACAGCCTCAGAAGGAAAAAATCCCAAACCACTAAAACCTCGAAGATGCTCGTCCAAATTATAGGACAATTCATGATAGACTGAAGTTTTGGATCTTGATGAGACCAGGACTGAAGCAGAGATGGAGCTGCCAAGACTAGAGATGAATTTGAAACAGCATAAGTTTGACTTGTAGAAATGAACCATTACTAGAGCAGACCTAGAGCTAATAGGACTGGAGTAGGGCTGTCGCTGGCAAGACTGTAGCATCACTGGAGTATAAGAAATGCAATAGTAGGAGGAAGCCGAAGGAATTGTAATGCCCCTGCTACACTGATCAGAGGTCCATTATGTATGTTCTCTAGAGTAGGTCCAGGTACTACTTGATAAGATTGTGCTGGTTTCAGGACAGCAACTGTCTGACAGAGAGAGTAAGCCTGAAGCCAGTCACTGTGGTCGTCTAGGAAGATGGAGTTGTAATTTTTGTGGTTGTCTGACACAGTTACTCATTACACTTCGAGACCAGGTTTTCTCAGGAATAGAATACGGACTACTTACTCACATCAAAAATACTGAAATATATTTTTCAGCAATTCAAAAAGATTAACAGAGAATACATGTTCCTTTCAAGATCGTGCATTATTGACTGTTGTCTTGCCTTGAAAGAGCCCCAGGCTTGTGCATATGTTGGCAGGTCTTATCTCACACATCCCTATGTGAAGCCAACAATGTCTGAAAAGCACTAAGAACTACAATATGAAAATACTAAACTTTCAACTGAAAGTTACTACCTGATTTGAAAAGAATCATTTGAATCGGACTTTGAAACCGAAGTCCTAACATTGCCTCTAGCTACTCTATAGCGTTGTTTCCTATTATAAATTGTTTTGTGGTTCTTTAGTGATATAGCCCACCTATAGGTTAGTTCTTCGGATATCACATAAAGCCTTGTCCAGGTGATTTGGACCCATAAGACTATTACCCATATTAAAAGCAGAAACTGTAGTCTATAAGGTATTGTATGTAAGTTGACATTCAGAGGTTTTGTGTGAGGTGCATGAGATAGAAAGATTCGAGCCACAGATAAATGAATGAATGTCGCTGTGCAAATGCATGGGAGGGAAGACAGAGTTGTCAGTAGCCTGAAACTAAGACCATCATACCATGCATAGAATAGATTAGATTAGATTAGATAGGACTACGTGAAGCGCTGCAGCCATTTCTAAGCGTTGCCAATTGCAGATGTTGCACTCAGTCAGTTTATGGTAATCTACATTCATCAGGGGTATTCAAACTGGGTGTGTGCCCCTCTAGGGGCACTTAAGTAATGGGTATTGTGCCAGGCTCGAGCCAAAAGAAAGCATAATGCTGATAACAATGGTTTGTTTTCAGTGGAATAAGATGAGCTGCTCTGTACTAGGCCATCACTAACATCTTTTGTCATTTATATCCTGGCTGGGAGTGGGTGTCAAAAGGAAAGGGACTCCAACTATTCTTCAAAACCCCCAACCTCATTTCTAATAATTCCACTTTTGATACTTTTACACATTAGTAAGGCATTCCTGACCAGAATAGTATGTTTGGAAATCATGTATTTGATGGCATTTTTAAAAATGGTAACAGAGTTTAGGGGAGAGGATGTGGCCGAAGGGGCTAGGGCTGTCGATCTCAAATTTGGAGAACCAGGTTCGAGTCTTGGCAATGATGCTTAACCTACTGGGATTCTGTGCAAATCACTTAATCTCCTGTGCCTAACAAAAATAAATGTGTCCTTGTGTAACGTAACTGGTGCTCGTGTAAAGCGATCTGATACCGGATACCTTTGGATCAAGTTTGCGCTATATAAAACTCTGAGGAAAAAAATAACTTACCTGCAATGTTCAAATAAGTCTAGACAATGTTTAAATAAGTCAAGGCATATTTAAACATTGCCAATTTAATAGAATAATTGGGGAAAATATGAGGGAGGCCCAATGATTTAATTGTTAGCACCATATGAAACATGCAGCAAACGAAGATGGCTGTAAAGCAGAAGGCTGCACAGCTTACAGGCTTACAGCATATATTGATTTAGAACCACTGGCTACCTGCCCCTCATCTGAGCCCTTTCTTCTCAGCTCAGGCTTATCTTTTGAAATTCCAATGTAAGGATGTGGCTGATTGTCTGTGGAATGAGGCACCAACCACCAGCACTAAATCCTGTGAAGCCACACGCACAGCTTAGTTTAGTATAGTTTAGTTTAGTAAACTTAGTTTTCCGGCATTGGATCAATGAAGCAAGGGGGTAAGAAGAGAAGCAGTTGATAAGTTCTAATGGCTGCAATAGCCCACTGTTGTCCTTGAATGGCTACTGTAGTGGAAAGCACCTGGAAACTGACGAGTCAAAAAGAAGTTGATAGTCTTGGAGAAGAACTACTAAGACATTTTCTTTGTCTGGTAAAATACTGAAATAAGTAGCAATATAAAAAATTAGTTACGTTTTCTAAATGAGGTTTCTTGACAAAACACAAAGAAAAAGGAGGAAGGATTTTTGTGTGGGAAGATTGCTTGGTCCTACTGCATCATGCTGCCTATCATCAGTGCAAATATGTGTGCAGGGCATGGCCACTCACGAGGTTCAGGAATTATCTGCCTGATACTGGGGGATCTTTCATGAGGCACCATTATTTTAGATCTCATTCAGGCCAGCTCTCCTCGCATGTGCAAGCATCAAAATGGTAAGGCACCGTTGCAAGGGGGTTGGCTGTGAAATTGTGCTACAATTTCTGTTATTGTACCCTTTTTATTGGTGTTTAAGTTTGGCCTGGTTATTATCTATTTTAATGGAGAAAGGGCTCATAACACTGATTGCAGCTATGAAAATTCTTTGTTACTATCAAGACCCGTGTAACTGTGTACTGCTTACCATCTTTTTGATAAAGTTTAGTACCAACATGGATTGCTGTATAAGAAGTTGTGTTGTCTGTAAGACATATTGCTATCAGTTTTCTAAAACACACCTAGAATGGACTCCACCCAAAGGACAGTAACAGTAAAAATATATCATGGAATATCTTCTATGAAGCTGTTGCTGTTGTAAACTGATATCTAGTCGAACCTGCGCAGGCGAGGCATTTTGTGGAAGTGAAAAGATGTTTTTGTATGCTCGCCTTTGGAGTCTATCCAGAACCCCAGCATCTTTCCCAAACTGGACTTCACTTCCATATGCAAGGATGGGGAGTAGTTTTGCCTTCATGATGGATAGCAATGGAGTGAGAGAGGGACCTTTTAATATTTTTGAAATAGAACAGAATGCAAATGTAAGTCAGTTTCCCAAAGGAGTATTACACTAGTGGCTATTTGGTGTATCATTTTACTTTCCAGGAAGTGTTCCCATTGGAATGCATGAAGGACTATTTTACTCAATTATCTAACATTTTGGCACATTCAATTCTTATACTCTTATGTGCATTATATAAAGAAGGGAATCATTTTCTGCTCCTTTTTGCAGTTTCACAAAACTTGTAGGGCAGTCTTTATTGTGAGAAACAGAATTAGTGGCACCCATGTGAGTACCACTTTCCGATTCTTAGCACGTTGGTGGTGTGCACTCTCCTTGTTTTTTTCTTTACTTCATCAGGTTTCCCACTTATGATTTGGTCCTGATTAGACCCCACATTACAAGGGAATCAAAACGTTGTTGACATTGTCAAATAAACCAATTATCCACCCATTTGATTGCTAAAAGGGCACTCTTGTAAATTTTGTTAATTTTTGGGGTCATTTGTTACAGTTTGGAAACCTTATTTTCATTATGTAATATCCGTATAGTTGTATTGTCCTTCCTAGGGTTTTTTTTGGTTCTCTTTTATGTGGGACACTATGCGTAATGTATTTAAATTGAACAATACAGTAATTTTATTGCTTTATGACAACCAGTGTTTGACTATTCTGTGGCGCTTTTCCTGTTTACATCCTTCTGCAGTCTCATTGTGCGATTGTGCCTATTTCTTCATTGAGTATACATTCATGATTCCGATAGGAACCGTTGTTCTTTCTTATAATATTTAAATGCCCTGGTTCTTATTGAGTAGGGCTGCCTTTCGCTTTCTTACAAAACAATCTCCTTCCTATTCTGCCTTTCAGCCACAAACCTTTTTTTCTTCATAACAACCATCAATGTCAAAAATCTATTCTTATATTTAGAACACTCCAAAACACAGTTACTGGAAAACAGTGAAATGTGGATGATGGATGGTACCCATGAATCCACATTCCATCCATTCATCCAAATGTACATAACACATGTACATATTAATCCCACTATTGTCCCACTAATTTATAGTTTTCTACCTCACAAGCAATCCTCAACCTATGTGGATTTTTGTCAGTTATCAGATATAAAATAATGAACAAAAGTCCTAGGAAAATGATAAGTGACTCTAATGTGCATAAGATAAACACAAATATTAAACTATTTCCAAGTAGCCAAATTCAAAGATATTTCTTTTTCACTTTTCCCTGGCTTATTGGGAAAAAAGTTTAAAAAACCTCCTTAGCTAACGATTACATGTCAAAAAGCAAATTACAGTTGAGGGGCGTGGCTTGGGCGCCAATGGCGATGGTCGCCTGAGAGCTCGGCTCCGGGACTAAGCCCGGGATTATCCTGAAAATCGGAGGCTGCGGGGCACCCCAGACCCCGCATTCTGCTGAGCGTGCCGACGGCAGCCTGCCGGGGCCCCTGGTGGAGCTTGGACGAGGGTTGTTCCGGAGTAATACCGAAGTTTACGGAGTTGCGGAGTGCGACTCAACATGGCGCCCGGACTCCTTTGTCCCCCTGGTCGGAACTACTGAGTTGAAGAGGTGCCGCGGGTGTCGACTGGCGCCCAGCTTCGCCATCCCCGGCTGTTCTGGACATTGGGCATTTACTGGATTGGACCTTTTGCAACGGATTTGCACTCGGTTGGATGGCCGGACGGGTGCCCACGCAGTGGAGGGCACCGAGAGCGGCCGCCCTGTGATCCAAGCGGTGGCCCGCCTCGCGACTCCGCAACTAGCTACGTCTTCCTGACCAGTCCACCTACATGGGAGGCGCGACACTCTGGCGCCACAGATCATCCGAGGGAGTTGGTGGCCCTCACCCCGGGGCTACAGTGGGTGAACGGGTCTGCCCGACTCGGCGACGGCTGTCTCCGCCCCCTCATTGGTGCCCTCGGACACCGTGGCGGTGGCGTGAGCCGAAGCGGCGGAGTCTCCACAGGCTCTGGAGAAGGAGGTCGCCCTTGCCCGAATTGAGGACAAGCACCCGGGAAGGTCGTGGTCAATACCTGTACACGGAGACGCCTACTCCGAGACCCTCACGGAGTGCCCCTGGAAGCATGGGGAAACCTAGAGGTGCCAAGGGATCCACCCAGACCACCTCGGACTCTGAAGCCCAGGACAAAGAGGAGCATGGGGACCCAAAAAGTTCTGGTAGCGCGCCGATGCAGCAACAGTTCGACCGTGTCCTAGGGGCGATAGAGGCTACGAGATCAGCCCTCCAACAGGACATTGCTCAGGTGGCGACGAGCCTGGGCCTCCTCAGGGCGGACCATGGCAAACTTTCAGACCGGGTCAAGGAGGTGGAGGGCACGGTGAAAACTTTGGAGCCGGCGCAGCGAACCTTGGCTGCGACGATGAAGGACGCCTTATCCCGAATTGAGACCCTGGAACGGAGGGCGGAGGATGCGGAAGGCCGCAACAGGAGGAACAACATCCGAGTGGTGGGCCTGCCGGAAAAGATCGAGGATGGCGACATGGTGCGATACTTGGAGACCTGGCTCCGAGACACGGTGGTCCCGGAGGGTCTGTCCTCCTTCTACACTCTGGAACGGGCCCACAGAGTCCCAGCACGGCCCCCACAGCAGGGACGTACCCCGAGGCCGGTGGTGGCGCGGTTGCTGCATTTTCGGGACAGGGACTTAATCCTCAATGCCGCCAGGCACAATGGCCCGTTCCAAGTAGCGAACAGTCAGGTGAACATCTTCCCTGATTACACCTACGAGACGCAGCGCAAGCGGTTCTCCTTCCTAGCGGTTAAGCGCGAGCTCAGGAGCGAGGGCATTCAGTATTCACTCCTATATCCTGCAAGGCTCCGCGTCATTGTCGATGACAAAACCCAGTTTTTCGACACCCCGGAGGATGTCTGTGACTGGCTCGAACTATACCGGACAGGGAAAGATGGTTTTGGCTCCTCGTCCCAACAGGCAGATGAGCCGGACCAAAGGAGGCGATCCAAGAGGGTCAGGAATCGCCGCGGCCGCACGGGAGGGCCCTCGACTGCGGAGACATCATTGGAACGGAGGGGAGTGCTGGAAGTATTGTCGGAGCTGTCGGGAGCAAGGGATGAAGCCATCGAGGAGGAAGAAAACCCGGGTGCTGAGGGAGCACCATCGGACTCGGAGGATTCAGTGGCAGATAGTACCCATACACCGGTGATCACACCGAAATCGGTGGAGGACCTTCTAGATGGACAAGGGTAACGGGGTATACTGCCTTGTTTTGGGTGGGGGCCCGGCAGGGGGGAGGCGGTTGCCGTCCTTTATTGCTGACAAAGAGGGAGAGAGGGTTGGGGGGCCTCTGCTTTTGCCCCGGAAGGTTTTGGCACTGTTTGGGGCTTGTTATAGTCCTGGTGGCCTGGGCGACGAGGGCCCACTGCCTCCGCCCAGCCCGCACCTGGCCCATAAGGCCTTCCTACGGTGGCGACCGTGGGATTAGTGGGGGTTCTGGGGTTGATGAAAGACGAGGTTTGGATGGGATCTAGATTGTGCAGTTTGGGTCCTGTTCTGGGGTGGGTGGGGGGGGGTTTGGTTGGTTCTTGGGTTGTTTGGTTTTGGTTGGGGAAAATGGCCGCCATCAGCGCTGGGAGGATTGATGCCTTTTCTTTGTGGGGACCCGGATGGGGGGACTGTGCAAGAACAATCTGGGACAATGGCTGATGTTGCTAACTTGAAATGTGTTACTTGGAACGTGAGGGGGCTTCACACTATGTCCAGGCGCCACAAGGTCCATGCTTATTTAGTGCGTAGGGGAGTGCAAATGGCGCTGCTGCAGGAAACTCATCTGAACAAGGCGGAAGGGGCGGCGCTTCAGCGTAGATGGCGGGGGCAGGTCTTTTCCACGTCGTACTCTGCTTATGCCAGGGGGGCGCTAATATGGATCAGGGCAGGGGTCCCCTTCCAAGTCACGAGGACAGTGTTGGATCCGGAGGGGCGTTTCGTGGCCATCTCAGGCACTCTAGGAGGGAGAGACCTGAACGTTTGCTGTGTATACGCTCCTAACGTAGACCAGACTGCCTTCCTTTCCAGGTTATCGGGCTCGTTGGCCCACTTTTTCGCCGGGCCCCTCCTGTTGGGGGGAGACTTTAACTCCGTAGTGGATGTGGACATAGACCGCTCGCATCCCCCGCTCCCCGATTCCCCGGTCCGTCGCACGGCTAAGGGTCGTCAGGATTGGCAGACCCGCTGGGGTTTGACGGATATTTGGAGGGCGCATCACCCCGCATCTAGGGATTATTCATATTTCTCGAGCCTCCATGAGCTGCATGTCAGACTAGATGGCTTTCTTGGTTCGCCCGAACTGGTTTCGGCAGCGGTCCGATCGGAGTACTTATCGAGGACCATCTCGGACCATAACCCCCTCCTACTGGACCTTCGCTGGTTTCCTGGGACGCCGGCGGTGCCCACCTGGAAGATGCGACCCGAGATCCTCGAGGACAGTGTCTTCAAGGCGGACTTGGGGGATAGAATATCGGATTATTTTGCGTCCAACGGCGGCTCCGCGAGTACTAGGGCGTTAGAATGGGACGCTTTTAAGGTAGTGGTGAGGGGCTACTGTATCTCTAAGAAGGTGGGCATGAGGCGCGTTATCCTGGCTGATTTAGACACTGCGGACCGGGCACTCCGCGAGCTTGAAGTTCGCCGCCCCGGACACCCGGAATTGCAAGCACAAACGGCGGAGGCGAGGGAAAGGGTAGCGGTGGAGGTCGAACGGCTCCGCTGTTTTGATTATAAGGCCTATACGGTCCGGTCTATCGCGGAGGGAGACAGGTCGAGTGCGTTGTTGGCGTGGTTGGCCAACCCTACGCGCCAGTCCCAGACGACGACAAATATGCGTGGGGCAGACGGAACCGAGGTATGCACCCAACCGGAGATCCTTAGTTGCTTCCGGCATTATTATGAATGTTTATACCGCAGTCGCTCCGCACGTGACCCAGACCGGCTTGATAATTATCTTCGCCCACTGGAGCTCCGCACAGTAGAGCAGGAAGTGGCGAAAACTCTGGGTTCCGACATCGAATTAGGGGAGATCCGCGGGGCCATTAAACGGATGGCGAGGAACAAGACCCCGGGCCTAGATGGCCTACCAGTGGAGTTCTATGCAGCTTACGCTGACCTCCTAGCCCCTCGGTTACTGGTGGTCTACAGGGAGGCGAAGAGGCTGGGGCGACTCCCGAGCTCGATGTGTGAGGCGTTGGTGGTTCCTCTCCTCAAACCGGGCCGAGACTCATCCGACCCGGGGTCCTACCGTCCCCTATCCATGTTGACGGTGGACTACAAAATATTGAGCAGCATCTTGGCCTCGAGGCTGCTGGGACATATGAGTTCCCTGGTGCATGAGGACCAGGCCGGTTTCATCCCGCGGCGGAACACGACTATGAATATTCGTAGGTTGTTCCGCTTGCTGGGGGAGCCATTTCTGGATGCCCCGTCCCCGGTAGTCTTGTCGGTGGACCTGGAAAAGGCTTTTGATAGCCTAGAGTGGGACTACCTCTGCACGGTGTTACGGAGATTCGGCCTCGGGGAGGGATTTGTCAGATGGACCGCGGTTCTTTATGCTTCTGCTTCGGCCAGGGTCCGAGCGGGCCCATTGATTTCATCGCGGTATCCGGTAGAACGAGGCACGCGGCAAGGGTGCTCCTTGTCCCCGCTTCTTTTTGCGCTAGCGGTGGAGCCACTGGCGATGCACCTTCGCTCGGGAGCCCACTATACGGGCTTATGGACGTCTGCGGGCCCGCATTATGTCTCGCTATATGCGGACGACCTGTTGCTCTTCCTTGAGGACCCGATCAACGCTTTACGGGGAGCGGAATTGGCGCTCACGGAGTTCGGAGAGGTCTCGGGCATCCGAGTGAATTGGTCTAAGACCTGTCTTTTTCCGGTACGCAGGGGTACCCCCACCCCTGCGCTAAGTAGGGAGATTAGATGGGAGCCCGACTGCTTTAAGTACCTTGGGGTATTCGTTTACCACGACCAACCCGACCTCCTAGATGGGAACATTGCCCGCTGCATTCGAGCACTCCGAGGTTGCATGGACTTTTGGGCCACGCTGCCGCTCTCAGTGGCGGGACGCATCGCCCTGCTCAAAATGGTGGCGCTTCCCCGGTTATTGTATTACTTCCGAACTTTGCCGATCTGGGTCCCACCGGCCACGTTTCGTCGCTTGCGCTCTATGGTGGTCGGATTCCTCTGGGGAACGGGCCGGCGGCGGGTGGCCCTTAATACCTTGATGAGGCCGAAAGACAAGGGGGGGCTCGCTGTGCCGGACTTCGAGAAGTACTATCTGGCGGCGCAGCTCCAGACTTTCACCCAGGAGATTGCCAGGGAATTCCGGGGCCCGGAAGACGGTAGAGGGACGGGTATGGCCAGGCATGTTCTCTCCTTTATAGCGCTGCGACAACGTTTGGTCCTGCGGGACTTGTCGATGGAGGAGCGGACTGTCCGACTGTGTTGGAATCGGGCCCACGCCCGAGGCCACCTGAGAACATCGTATGCGCCTGAAATACCGTTGGGGATGTTGACGGCCCTCCCCCACGGAGGGGATTGGTCACGGTTGGCGGCCTGGGAGGATTCCGGTTTACAGCTCGTCGGTGATCTGTACGAGGACGGAACGCTCCTGTCCTTTCAGGATCTCATTGACCGCTTCGGGATCTCCCGGGGTGACTTTCTGCTGCACTCGGCCATTGTACGAGCGATCCAGGCACACTGGAAGAACGGGCAGGAGGAACCCCACTTGTCTCAGGTGTGCCAGTACGTAATGATGTCGGCGGGCACGGTGAAGGCGGTCACTTGCCTCTACGGCAGGTTGATTACCGAGGGATTGGCTCCTCTCACCACTTTGAGGACCCGCTGGGAGGAGGACATTGGTAGGGAGATCCCGGAGACGACCTGGACCCAGTTGGTGAGACGAGCCTGGAAGGGCACACGTAGCGCCCGTTTCCAGCTGGTCCACTATTATGTTCTCCATAGAGCGTACCTGACCCCGGTGAAAATCAGGCGTTATTTTGCCATGGCTTCGGCGGAATGCCCTAGATGCCCGGCTCAGGAGGCGGACCTCCTACACATGTTATGGGCCTGTTCAGGACTGACGTCCTACTGGCAGGAGGTAGCGACGACTCTGGAGGAGGTGACAGGGAGACTCTTATCATTGGATGCGGCGGTGGGGCTCTTGCACTGGTTCCCCCATACCCCCAGGAATAAAATTTCCAGTAAATTTATCGACCTGGGGCTCCTCCTTGCTAAGCGAGAGGTGACCAGGAACTGGAAGGCACGATCTGGTCCGGCAGGCAGCAGATGGCACAGTGAGCTTTTGAAGTGGGCGGCGGGAGAGAGCGCGCTGAGATATCAACTGGCTTGGAGGCAGGGTAATGAGAAGGCGCAGGAGGCCGCGTTGGAGTGGGAAATGCTGGTGCAGGCCCTCAGGGATTATTGTGCCCCCAGCGACTCTGAAAGTGAAGAAGCGACTCGCCCCGAGTCCCGGTGAACGTCAGCACTGACAATCCTCTTGCCCTCCCCGTGGGTCAAATAGCAGATCCTATGTTGATAGCTCCCTGGCGCTGGTGGTGGGGGGGAGGGGGGGTTTTCTTAGTTAGTAGACATTTTGGGGGGGAGGGTTTATTTTGGGAGTTTTAGGCTTGTTTGGAAAAGCAGATGACGGACAGTGTATTATCCGGACCAGCTCCAGCATCCTACTGACCCCCGTTGCATTTCGCCGCCCGACCCCAGGGTTGTGGGCCAGTTGGCTGTGTACAGACTTAACGGAGGGGGGCCAGAGGGCTTTATTCTGTTAATATTGCTTATGATACAATGCTGGTCGCTACTGTACTGATTTACTGATTCCTGCAATAAAAATATATTAAAAAAAAAAAAAAAAAGCAAATTACAGTTTGAACTTGAAAATAAACAATTTTGTATTTTGTACCTACTGAATATGTGGCTGACTTCTACATAGCAATTATCCAATCAGATTTATTTTAACACAAAATGAGGAAATATCCCCCCCTCTAAATTATTTTGAAGATACATTGATTGGTCATCTAAGCAAGGTGGGTCACAGAAGAATGGCACTCTTCCCAATTGAATGGTGGACCTGCTACTCGACCTACTTAGAGGAGGTGCTAAAACAAACAATGTCATTGAGGGTTGGCATAACTTATTAAACGGTGAAACCGGCAAGCTTCATACTAACCTGTGTCATTTTCTGTACATTTTTAGCAGGTACTATGAATCCTAGAATTTAAACAAAAAAAGTAGAGAAATGTCTGAATGACTATTGGCAAAAATGCAATACTGTCTAATGTTGGGAGGTTCAAACTACCTGGAAAACATTGCTTACATTCTACACTATTAAACATACTAATTTTGACAGTGCATTACTCTACAGTTTTTAATTGAACTTCTAATTAAATTGACAATTTGTAAATTTTCCTTTTAAAATATATACATATATATATATATATATACATATATATATATATATATATATATATATATATACATATACACATACATATATATATATATAATATATATATGTATATATACTACTATTATAAAGAGAGAACAGAAACCTTTTGGCAAGGTAAACTCGGGAACCACAGCGCCAATCCACACACCCAATACATTGTTGGAATCCTCAGGGTGTGTAGATGGAAATAGGTGACATAAAAATAAAACGTAAATTAAAAAAATAAAATTTAAAAACAAAGTAGTCCCCTAAAACTAGCGCCGGCCGCGACGTAGCGCTGACCGTGACCTAGACGTGTGTGATGACGACAGGAGGGAGGAGCGGTGACGAGCGGCGAGGAATGGCGGTGAAGGAGCGGTGACGAGCGGTGAGGAGTGGCAGGCTGCTATTATATATATATATATATATATATATATATATATACATATATATATTACCTACTGGCGGTCGCCAGTAGGTAGTTATAGTTAGGATTGTTTTCCATAGGAAATCCTCAACATTCTATTTGGAATAACTTTGGCCCTGGTGGATGAGTCTTTGCGAATTTCTCAAAGAAGATGGCTAGGTTCGCTGCACTCCTTCCCTGAAAGTTTGGGGGGGATTGGTCAAGTGGGGGCTGAGATATAAGGGGGGTCCCAAAACGTGTTTTCTCCATGTTATTTTCCATAGGACCTTTCGACTCGGCTACAGTTCGAACGGGTGAATGAATTTATAAGAAATTTGCCAAAACTGTAGAGTCTTGTTCGCAGATTACGCTTTTTTTGGAATGGTGTAAATCCGTTCAGTAGTTGTTGAGAAAATTAAAGTTAAAGTCAATTATATATCTATAGGCGCGCACACGTGCGCGCACCCAGGCGGCTGCGCGTGAGCGGTATTTTTTTTGGCTGCGTGACGTCTGTTAACGTTCGATTCGAAGGAAATCAGGAAGTTTTGTCCGCCATTTTGTCACTGCGAGTAAATATATTGTTCATTTCAAAGCGTTGAAACATGGAAAGGGGAGAAGGTAGAGATTGTCTTCCTGAGTAGGTTTTCTCAGGGTGTGCAGTAAGGCCCTTAAACGCGAAAAGATATAATTTTTCTCCGAAAAAAAATACGGGGTGCGCGCACCCGGTCGCGCACACCTATTTACAAGAGTGTGAAAATGGAGGTAAATCAGAAGTTTGAGTGCTTAGATATAAGGTGGCTCTGAAAAGAGCCCTTGTGTTAATTGAGTGTTTTCTGCATTTATAAGTAAGTACCGATGCAGAGCCTGATGTTGCAGAGGAAGATTCTGTTTCCCTCATTCGTGAAATGAACACCGTCTCTCCTATAGACGTCTTGCATGTGGTAGCGCAAGTTGTTGTGGTAAATAGAACCCATGCTATAATCTCTGAGGAACGCAGAAACAGATTTATTTACATGTCTCCTTGCTTTCTCAAATTGTGCACAATGGTGATTGGACCAATTCCATTTCTGTCTTTGGCATATATTGGAATATACCAAGGCAGATCGAGGAAAAAGTGTCATCAATTGTCGAAAGGTGTCTTTTAGAAGCATTTCCAGACCTACACCAGTGATTGTGCTTAGATCGTTCCCACCACAGTGCACAATTATAAGGTCTGGTTCTGGGAGATGCATAAAAGTTTTCACCAATGGAATTAATTGGTGACATTTCAATCCTCTTTTGGAAATCCATGTTATGTGTACATTTGGTAAGCTGAGGTTGCAAATTCGTCTGCTTACTGCATATTTTTCACTCCAGTGAATATAACTGTGTCCTATTAGCCAGACCTTCATTTTCAAGGGATTTGTAGTCGTCCTCCGATCGGTTCTGGAAGTGGAATGGTAGTTAGAAGTTGAAATTTTAAATAAAGAAAAAGGAAGAGGCTGGGTGTGGTTAAAAAAATAAAAATGATTGGTTGATTGTAACAAGTGGAGAGTGAACAGGTCAATGTTTATGTTAAACGAAAAGTACTATTGGGTGTGAAAAAACAAGACATGTAACAGAGTTGTGGATTGGCAGGTGTTTCTGGAGGGAAAATAGTGTTCTTAGTTAGCTGTAGAACGTTGAGAGATGAACTTTTGACCTGTGCCTTCAGCAAGGTGCAGAATGAGGTGTAACCATGGAAACAGCCGGAGATGGCAGTTGGTGATGGGTTCACTCTTTGGTGCCTCTGCATCTGAGTTTGTTCTCTGGTGGCTGGCGGACAACTGTTTGTTATTGTGGAGATGAAAGGGTGATAAGGAGAGAAATACGACATAGCGTCTGGCCTGTAGAAGCGTGGGAGCAGTGATTAACTCTGAGTGAAGCGGAACTGTGTCGGTGCTTAGTAACAGTAAAAAAAAAATGTTAACAGTGGTATAACTGTCTTTACGGTGCGCGACCTACTAAGAAAGAGTTCACGGGCCGTAATTGGCTTGCAGGTTCTAGTATCAGTAAGTGAGGTCGAGAAAAGAAAACATTCAGGACTTTATTTATGAAGGCCTTGCGCCACCGGTGCGTTACTTTTTCCCATTTTAAAAAATGAGGCACTGGCGCCGGAAGGTCTTCATAAATAAGGTCCTCAGTGACTACAGTTAAGGTTATGTGGAACCCATGAATAGTTTTTCAATATGAAATCATTTCAGTTGAGATTATGGATTAAAAGAGAAACCGTGAATATTTGAAATGTTTATTTAGAAATGTACTGTTTTAAAGGCAAATCATTATGTAATATGAGTACAGAAATTGCAAAAAACACAGTAATTGGTATTGTCAGTAGTACATGGAATACAAACGCTATAGTTGAAGAAAAATGAATATAGTTGGAAAAAAACATTGTACACTCTTATAAGGAAGTATATTATATTTTAATAAATGGAAGAAGGTCTCTGGCCTTTCAGTTTAGGAACGATATATGAAAATGCAAGTGGTTATACATCATTACTTTATGAATCAGCTGTCAAACAACACGAAATCATAATGTCCACTGTTAGTAAAGCAAATAGGTCTGTTCTTCAAAAGAAAATATGGAAAAGAACGTGAAGAATATAGAAAACCAAAAGGAAATGAGGACGTCAATGGCTTGTTTGAGAGTTATTGAAGCATTGTTTAGGCAAAATAGGTAGCTTCTGCTTGTAACAGGAAATCAGTTTTATCATTTGAAAGTATGTCAGCTATCCAATGGAAAAGAGTAAAGCAGTACTGATGATCTGTTATAATCGGAGCCTCTTGTACCATCAGTGGGCAGCTCGGTGGGTTTTCGATGTAGCTCGCTGTTAGGAAAGAGTTAACCGTCCATTGTGTAGGCAAAGTATGCAGCAAGTGCCTCTAACATGAAATAACTGTTATCATCTGAGAACATGTCAGCCATCCAATTGAGAAGATGAAAGGAGCATTCATGATCTGTCATTATTGGAGCGTCTTTTACCATCATAGGGCAGCTCGGTGGGTTTTCGATGTAGCTCTCTGTTAGGAAATCTTGCGCCGCTGCAAATATATTCCAATGACCCAGAACTCCTTGTATCGCTGCAAAGGCCATAAACCCTCCGTTGTAACAAAGCTGTTCATGATCAAGTAACGGATTCATGAGGTGATTGTAATTCGGTTCAGGAGGTACCAAATTGCAGAGACATAAATCCAGGGCCCACGTGAAATCACAGCTCAGGCAATGAAATACAGGCTGCACACAGGTGAAATACGAATATCGAAATGATAATCGATATGATGCATTCAAAGTCGAGAGTGGTAAGATGCCGTAGTAGTCAAGCATCCTCTGGCGAAATAGTTCTAAGTGGCCCGGCTCGTTTGCGAAGGCAGGAGGGACATCCATTTTGAATTTCCCAAGATGGTACAGGAAACGGCGCAGCACCGCTGGTTGTATAGCAACTCCACAGAATTAGGTCGCCGGCTATGCAGTGGAGAGGAGCAGAATGACTTGATACATTTTCTAGGAGTCTAGTCACTCATATATTGCTTAGTGGTTATTAAAAAAGTAGCTTTTTTTGAACTGGAGGATGCGTTAAAAAATAAGGGAGTGATTTGAGGGAGTTGTAAAGCAAGGTCAATTTTTTTTACATCAATGCTGTTTTCTGTGAATGTTAGCTTAGTGAAAGATATGTGTATGAGCAGATGCAACGTTCAGTTTTAAATGTGACAATGGCGGTCTTGTTCATGTCTTCCGATTCAAGGTCGGTATTCGCTGCCAAATACAAAGATTAAGAAACGCATGCGTGGGGTACATAGTGTGCATTCTTAAAGGAACGTAAATGAAGGGTTATTTTTACCGCGTTAGCATTGTCGTTTAAAAAGTTATAGTGATTTCTATTATATGTGAAGAAAGTGTCACTGATGAAGACTGAAAATAAATCCTTATAAATGATACGGACTGGTGTATTTTAGAAAAGGTTTGTAACATTACATGAATTGTGGAAAAAAAATAATGTAATTGAAAGTGTATGGTTTGAAAATGAAAAGTAGAGGTTTATAGTTCATGTTTTGAAAGCAGTTCTAGAGGGTTAGAAGAAAGTGTATGGTTTGAAAATGAAAAGTAGAGGTTTATAGTTCACGTTTTGAAAGCAGTTCTAGAGGGTCAGATGCATGATAGATTTATTAAAAATAGAACATGTTTTTAAATAGTATTTTGGAAAAAATATGTGCCTTTATGTACTATTTACATTATGTGCCTGTTGCGTATTCTTTGAGTTTTAGTAATCCTGTGTCTTATAAGTTTTCTAGGGGCGGTTTGAGGTTCATGGTGGGTTTGGGCAGGGAGGGTAGGTTGGGGGTTTGTAATAGGGGGTTCGGCTGGGGTGGAGTTGAAGGACTGGGTTCTTTTGGACCCAGCGGTGCCAGGGCACAACACCTGAAACCTTCGTGGGTAACCTGCTCCGGCGTACAAATCACAGAGACACGGGACACTTCCTTCGGCGTCAAAGATTCAAGGTTTATTTGCTGCAGGGAACACAGAAGTCACAGGAAGTACATCGAGTGTAGTTCGGGGAGACTGCTTCAAATTGGTTCTGTGGATCGCTCCTTTTATACAGTTTTTACCCATAGGATAACATTGAACACAAAAGTTTACAACCCGGTTCCCACATTTAGCTCCCAGAGGGGTCGCTTTGGTCACTTTGAAACACACAAGGTCCGGAACATAAGTGCGGAAACATTTGGCGGTTCCCAACTGTAAAAACCCATCTTCCCACCATTAACAAATTCCAATCAGCAGTAAAGTAGATCGAAATAGGAACGAAGACAGGTGCAGAGGAAGACGGAGACAGTGGGGAGATCGGAAAGGGTGTAAAAGGGGAGGTATCGAGAAACACGGGATACAGGCATCAAAGGGACGTGCCTAATGAGATGCACGGCTGAGACAATAAGTCCGTGCGGCAAGATGAGCCTCGAGCGGCGCCATCTGCCTTACAGCAGCAACCCCTTTGTCATAAAGACACTTTCAAAGAACACGTGTCTTCCGCCAATATCTTGGGAGTCCCAGGGTCGCGAAGCGGACAGCGTCCGTTCGCTGGCTACTTGAGGGCAAGAGACAAAATGGATGCCGTATCTAAGATGGAACCCGTGGGTACAGATAAAAAAACCACATAACAAACGAACGGTTTAAGTTAGCACAGCGAAACTGCGCACACTTACTAAACTCGTCATTTGCGGTTCATAGATACCAAACTCGACCATATTCGTGCGAGTCAAAAACACCACTTACAATTGTCACGGAACCTCAGACGCTCCTTTTGCCCTCATGTAGGCAAGCACTAGTCGGAATCATATTCGATATTCATCAGACCATCGAGATGTTGTTGTAGCATAGCTCTGCCCAACCGAGTCCCCTTGGTAACAGATGGTTGTCTCATACACGTTGTAGCACAGAGGCCACATAAGGCAGGACCACACTGCACGCAAAGGCAACACGTGAACAGGAACACTACCACAACCCCGATGATCATCAGAATCTTCCAACCCCAAGTCGACATCAGGCCCCAAAACCATCCAAGTAGCGTCCAATCCCCTACATCCACGTGTATGGATTCGGAGATCTTATGCAACTTCGAGATGGCTTGATAGACAGTAGGAGCATTATCTGGAATGAAAATGCAGCAGCTCGAATGGATCACTTTACATACCCCACCGCGATCTGCTAAGACGACATCTAAAACCATACGGTTTTGTAACGTCATAAGTCTCTCCGCCTGAAGTTCTGTGGTGATATTACCAAGGGCACTGACAGTAATATTAGCTGTCGATTCTACCACTCGAGTCAACTGTCTCAGGTTCCTACTATTAACCATAGGTCCCCAAAACGGGAGGAAACCCTTGAAAAAGTCTCCTGCCTCTTGACCGGCAGTATCCTCTTCGCTAATTACGCCTCGTACAACTCTAGTCTTATGATAATCGGCATCTACAGTGAACGTCGGAGGCAACAGATTTGCAATGAAACATGAGCCCATGAAGTCTGCGGGCAACCATGTGTATGCACGATCATAACAGATAAAGTAGGTACCCTTGGCAGCCAGAAACACAGGGGACGAGAACATTGGCAGAACGTAACTTTCAGTGCAAGCACTTGCTCCAAGTGGGGCGTGCGAACCACGACCCATAAGACAAAGATTACCAGTGTGGGGTACGACCCATATTGGAGGCGAGCTTTTAAGCTGCTTTTCACTAGTGAACATACTATATTCCCCTCTACTTAGGACCCTATAGGCTTGTACCTCTTCTTCAGGGATAAGAAAAGGATCATGGATCTCATCTTCCATATCCTCTATTGCCATCGATAGCAGCCTCTGATACGAGGTAGGACCAGAGTAGGGGGAACGTTGTTCTTGAGTGGGGTGGAAACCCAGTGCGCTTCGAAACATTGTTTGGAATGCTCGAGCTGACCCTTGGGAACTATACGGTAATACCAGATATGGAATTCCCTTACCCGTAGTATGTGGCATCAACCCACACACCCAACAATTAGTAGTGTTAACCACTAACTGATGCTGATGGAGGAGCTGAATAAAGGAATTGTTGCGGAATTCTACACGTCTAGCCTGCTCGTGTTCCGGTAACATATGAAAGGAATGAGGAGAAGCAGTAGAAGTAAGGTTAGGGTAAGGAGTAGGAGTAGGGGTAGCAAGTAAGAAGTAAGACATAGTGTAATACACCCCACCCACCAATAATGCAGAAGCAGTTAAAAACAATACGAATAGTTGGAATACAAAACATTTGGAACGACTGAGTTGCTGCAGCTTGAATCTATAGACTTGAGCTCCCTCCAAATCATTCAGCTTCGAGAATGCCATTCCCTATGACCGTCCGCAACGTTTCTTGACGCACTTCGTTCTGTGCAGCAATAGTCAATCCCCAGGAGTTCCTAGGAACCGACGGCCTTTAACCTAGCGTCAAGACCTACTGTCCAGAAGGAAGTACGCGCGCGGCCCTACGGCCCTCAATACACAATATGTATATATATTAGCACAATATCTCTCAGCTGTGGAAGTAAAAAGATACAAGGAAGAAGCTTGATATATGTACAAAAAACTTTCAATGATACGAATGTTCAAAATTGATCATGGGAAACGAGGATATTGCAGTTGTCAATTTCAGCAAAGCAAGAGAATTTTATTTGTCTTTAGTGTGAGATCGCAAAGAATATCGATGTTTCCCGGGACGTGTCTGCTCGTCGAACAAAGGATCCGTTGAAGAAACAGCGTCCTGCTGATCAGTTGGTTGATCTGGTCTTGAGTCTTTTGCTGACAAGTGTTCAACAGTGGCTCTCTGCTGCGCTGAGGGTTCTCCAACAAGCTGTGCGTCGCTAAAAGGTACAAACGCCGGCAATGTTTCTGTTTCTGTTGACGCAATGCCTTTCCTTACCCACGGGTCTGCCGGCAAGGGAATAGGGACTCGCTTACAATGGGTAGCATGTACCCAATTTTTCCGCCCCTCAAGACGAACGGCAGTCCTCGTGGCCAGGAGTACCTGGTAAGGTCCGACAAATCGGGGGTCCAGATTGTTCTTGCGTGAGAAGTTACGAGTAACCACCCAGTCCCCGGGCTGGAGCTGGTGGCCTGGACCCTCCGTCTGCGTCGGCAAGGCGTCGTAAACCTGTTGGTGAATTAACCTCAGTTTAGCAGTCAAGTCATGTAAGTAGTCAATCAACATCGGATACTCAAGATCAGAGAATATTCCTGGCCTAGGAACCCCCCACACATTCGCAGGACGGCCGAACACTATCTCATAGGGACTAAGCCCTATTCGGGAGTGTACAGTCGCCCTAGTTGACAGTAGTGCTAGAGGCAAAGCATCAGGCCACGAAAGTCCAGTCGTAGCCTGAATCTTCGCTAGTTTTAGTTTAAGGGTGCCATTGTACCCCTCAACCAATCCAGCTGACTGGGGATGATTGGCGCTATGGAATTTTTGATTAATTCCAAGGCCCTTACACACACTCTTCATCACACTTCCAACAAACTCACTTCCATTATCTGACCACACGACTCTAGGCATTCCATACCGAGGAAAGTATTCCTTCAGTAGGATTTTCGCAGTAGACAAAGCAGTATTGTCTTTGAGGGGATAGGCCTCGATCCATCGGGAGAATGCGCAAACCACAACCAAAACGTATTTCAGGTTATTGCATCGCTCCATATGGATGAAGTCCAATTGGATCACCTCAAAGGGATACGAAGGAGGAGCAAAACTGCCAGGGGGAGTTGGGGTTCCTTTGCCAGGATTGTACATTATACACACCATACAATTCTTCACCAGACGTTCAGCACACTTTATAATGCCATCATTCTTCCACACATCAGCCAGCAACTTGCAAATGCCTTTCGCGCTAATATGTGCCAACCCATGTGCCATTGTCACAACGGCCAGCACATACGCATCAGGCAACATCCATCTTTTCTGATCCGACAAATCAATCCAGCAACCATTCGCATCCAACTTTCCCGTACTCTCTTTCCACTTCATCTTTTCAGTATCGGTGGCCTCATTCTGAATTGTTTTCACGCTCTCAACAGTATCTTCACACATACTTGATTCTGCAGGCCACCTAACCGAACTCGTCACATACATTCGAGTGCTAAGGTTCCGGGCAGTCTCCTTAGCAATCTCATCTGCAAACGCATTACCACGACCAACATCATCCGTCACTTTACGATGCGCACTACACTTAACAATTGCAACTTGCTTAGGCAAGGTCAATGCATCCAAAAGATCATTCACAAGCTGGCCATGCTGTATCTTCGTACCATGCGACGTCAAGAAACCACGCTCTCGCCACAATCGTCCAAAACTATGCGCTACACCGAAAGCGTACTGGCTATCGGTGTACACATTCACACGTTTCCCTTTTGCTAACACGCATGCTCTAGTAAGAGCGATCAGCTCTGCAGCTTGGGCAGAATTCTGATTCAATCTTGCAGTCTCGACAACAGTATTCAATGTTACAACAGCATAGGCAGTAGTCACATCGCCATTCGGCAACTTAAAACATGACCCATCCACGTACAGAATGCCATCCGGATCTTCCAATGGGGTGTTTTTAAGGTCCACTCGACCTTTTGTTTCCTCTTCTGTCCGCAAGTAACAGTCATGTTCTGCTACTTCATCTGACTCTGTGCTAAGTGGTAACAACGTTGCCGGGTTTAGGACATTACAACGTTTTATCTGAATATGGCTTGCCAGTAACGTCAATTCGTACCCAGACAACCTCGCACTCGTCAAGTGCTGAGTTTTCGTACGATTCAGAAGAGTATCGACTGCATGCGGAACCATCACCGTAAGCATATTATCCATGACCAATCCGGCTGATTGTCGGATGGAGACCGCAGCTGCCGCAGTTGCTCTCAAACAACTCGGCAATGCTCTAGCTACTGGGTCTAAGGTCGAGGAAAAATATGCACATGGACGTTGCTTACCACCAAAAGGTTGCGTTAGAACACTCAAAGCACAACCTTCCCTCTCGTGAACATATAACGTGAACGGCTTACCGTAGTCAGGGGTGCCTAACACAGGAGCCGAACACAATGAATCACGCAGTTCAGAAAAACTTTTCTGACATTCCTCCGTCCATGGTAAAGGAGTTGAAACATCCTTGCACGTAAGAGCCACCAATGGTTTCGCTAGCAATGAAAAATTAGGAATCCACTGCCTACAGTACGACGTGATACCTAGAAAGGCACGCACATCTCTTTGGGTTTGTGGCACAGCCATTCGCGCAATCGCTGCAATTCTCTCTGGGGTCAATCTCCTTCCCTCCTTTGACAATAAGTGACCTAGATAGGTTACTTCTTGACAACAATATTGGAGTTTAGAAGGTGACACCTTATGATTTAACTCACAGAGATGTTGCAGCAACGACACTGTAGCAATTTTGCAAATGTCCTGAGTATCAGCAGCCACCAATAGGTCGTCGACGTATTGGATTAAAGCCGCACCAACCGGCAACCTAAACGCATCCAGTTGACCCTTCAAGGCTTGACTGTAAATCGATGGACTTTCACAGTAGCCCTGAGGAGCGCGTTTGAACCGGAAGCTACGTCCACCAAGAGAGAAACCGAAAAGGTCCCTGCTCTCTTCGGCAATCGGGATGCTGAAAAATGCATTTTTCAAGTCAATCACCGAAAACCATGAAGCAGTAGCTGGAATCAAAGTCAGCAGCGCCGTGATGTCAGGCACAACAGGAAATTGAGGAACCACAATTTTATTTACCTCCCGTAAATCGATAACAAAGCGATAAACAGGCGGTTTTGTAGGATCCGTACGTTTAAGAATGGGCAGTACAGGGCTATTGCACACGTTTCCCCGAGTCTCTTCAATAACATCTTTCTCGATCAAGTCATAGATGATCGCTAACAGTGCTCGCTCGCCATCAAGGGAGGTACGATATTGGGGAATACGTGGCAATCGCACATTAGACTTCAACTGAACAACATAAGGGGAGATATCAAGTAGGCCCACATCATTTGGACCCGTCGCCCACAAAGACGCAGGAAGAGAATCCAATTCCGGTGGAAGCTTATCGAGGGACAAATACATGGGAGAGACTACCCTCTCTCCTAACGTAAGCTTTACACCCGCAGGAGAACAATACAAAGTCGCATACAAACGTTTAAGCAAATCCAGACCCAAAAGATTTTCGCCACAACCAGTAGTCAAAATCAACGGAGCTTCGAGCTCACGTGGCCCAATGTGAAGGGGCAAAGGGCGTGAAACTGGATTGCTAACGGGGGCGCCAGAGAATCCAACGGAAACATTTGTTAAGCCAGACAAAGGTGCGCCAGGGAGTTTCGAATGCATGATAGAACTTTTCGCTGCACCAGTGTCCAACAGAAAAGGCTCAACGACGCCCGATGTAGCAACTGCGACGTAAGGCCCTCTCTGATCAACCGGAACTGATACCACTCCCTCTCCTTGTCTTCGGCTGTCCTAGTAATTACTATCGTTAGTTCCCTGATCGACGTAATAATCGTCTACATTGTACTGCGCAGATCGTCCTTGCGATGATCCACGTTGATCGAAACAGTTATTAGAATTTGATGAATTGTCAGAGCGATCATTCTGAGCGCCACGACCTCTACCACGTGATGCGTGCTGTGAACCACCACGGCCTCCTTTAGACGAATTACCACTACCACGTTCATTTAGAGCAGGACAATTGAATTTAATATGTCCTTCCTGTCTACAATAAGCACATTGATTGTACCCTAACGAGGATCTTTGGAAAGAGGAATCATTACGCGGCTGCGATCGATTCGATTGCAACTGCGATCTATTCTGTTGGGACGCATTCTGATTAGAACGTGGCGGATACGCTTGTTGTAACAACACTTTAGTTTTTAGCTCTTTCGTCTTTTTATCAGCACGGTCATTTTCCTCTTTCTCTCTATTCTCGTAATATTGTGCCGTAGCCAATATCTGAGCTGAGGTAGAAACGGCCCACGCACTTTCTGAATTCTTTAATTTATTGCTTAGATCGGGCAACAAGTTCGACACAAATTTATCCACAAACAACCTCTGTCCACCCTCAGTACCCATATCCTGTCCACTATGATCAATGAATGCTTCCTCAAACCTCGTAAAGAAATCGGAAACACTCTCATCTTTCTTCTGCTTACAGGCTGACAACTTGTCCCAATTGACTCTCATGGCTGGCATAAGCGTTTTCATTAATGTTATTATCCGCTGAGGAAGAGCAGTAATCAATTGATCGGGTTTAGTAGCAGCCACTTGTCCAGCATCTGCCGCTGTAATGGCAGCCCAATCACCACCTAATTCATTTGTGTGATCTTGGTGACGAATCTTAGCCCATACCGGTTGCGGTACGACGTTGCCAAACAACATGTCGATATCGGCAAGATTCATTACCGTAGCATCTACGAGCTGCGATAATTCCTTATAATACCCAGTAGGATTTTTACGAGGATCGGGCAAAGATTGTTTCACCTGAAGCACTTCCGATCGTTTCCATGGGAGGTGTATCCACACTCTCTCAAAGTGCGCCACTACCTGAGGATTAGCATTAGTATCAGCTGGTATCCAAACTGGCGGAACTTCACGCATAGGATATTGGCCAGCCTCGTCTGGTTGGTGTTCAATATCCTCGACAAACAATGCATGAGGTATTGGAGCGGGACGGAAGGATAGCAACCGCTCAATAGCCCGTCGAACGTTAGTATCTACTATCAGTCCAGTTGCGAACTGAAGCCGAAGTTCAGACAGGGCGGTCAGCACCTCGTCAGGCGCGTCGGCCGCTATCTGATCATGAAGGAACTTGCACATTTCGTCAAACACATATCTCTGAGTTGGTATGTTGAATTGAGTAAACGTTTCGAGGACAACACGGGGTGGATTTCTAAGAGGGTTTACCATCCAACCCATCGCCATATTATATAGTGCAACACGTTCTCTGTTACCGGGGAGCTGACTACGTCTCTGAGGACCATCAGAACCAGCAGACCCAAAAACAGGTCCGAGCGACTGAAAGAAGTTTGTCGCAAGGGGAGAATTACGATTACGAGTAGAGGGAGAAGAGTAAGACACAGGACTAACAAGAGAAGGAGTAGAGACAGTAGCAACAACAGGGGTTAACAACACAGGAGCAGTAGTGGGAGCAGGAGTATGTGGAAGCGGAGGAGCAGTAGGAATAGAAACAGACAAAGGAGCAGGAACAGTCGGAAGAGCGGGTGCAGGTTGAGGAACTGGTGGAAGAACAATGGGTGGAAGAACAGGTACGGCAGGGACCACAGGAGCTGCGGTACCCTGTACGTACGGAGGTGGCGACTTCATAAGATAGGACATTAAAGGATCCTCAACTGTCTCTTCCTTCTTATCCGACTCCGTAGGCAAAGCAGGATAGCATTTATCTATAGCCATACGTTGTAGCCTCTCAAACACTTCCTTATCCTTATCCTCCTTATCACGCTGAAACTGCTCAGCTTTCTTCACTATAGTAGCAACATTATCTCGCTGACTACGTTTAGTCTGTCTGATTTCTTTCTGTCGGGCTTCTTTGCGCCACAACCGAAAGGCATCAAACATGGCCGGCCTAGATTTACGTTTGAACAACTTAATTTCCAAATTATCTAAGATCGACGCCTCGAAGCTACCGTGAGGTGGCCAACGAAGGTCGCCGTCTTTCTTTGTATATTTAATCCAATAATCGTTAAAAGCAATCGGGCCTAGCCCATGTTTGCTATATAAATCATAAGTAGGAGTTCCAACCGGAGGTATCGGACACGAGTCCTCCAGCAGGGAATCCGCACCACAAGGTCTGAAACAACTAAACAAAGTACTGCGACCAGGCATCTTGCACACTAGCCGAGTTTCACAAACTTCAAGGGTTACGGGATTTACCAAGTCCCAGCAAAGAACAAAACCCTCGGTTTTTGGCGGCTGCAGTCGTCAAACAATACAACAACAAAGTACGCTAGCAAAGTGTCACCGACAAAAACACTCACACAGCGTGAACAACAAAGACACTCGCTAAAGTGTCAACAACCAAGAACTCTGGGAGCGACCCACAAATACTTAACTCAAAGATCGATGGCGTCCTCAGGAAGACCCGTCAATCGTCTCGCTATACCAAGGTCTACGCCAGGCGCCAAAACAGGTCTACAGTCAGGGCAGCAGTCCGTCGCAGCCGTCAGGAGGCGGGAATCTTCGCGGGAAAAGTCTTCGGGCCACTTATTTCGACAACAAGATCGATGAAGCGGGGTGCACCTTCCCTCGGAGATTTCACACGAAGTTCCTCACGATCGTCGGGCTTGGACCGGTACCACTGATGCAGCCCCACGTTGGGCGCCAACTGAAGGACTGGGTTCTTTTGGACCCAGCGGTGCCAGGGCACAACACCTGAAACCTTCGTGGGTAACCTGCTCCGGCGTACAAATCACAGAGACACGGGACACTTCCTTCGGCGTCAAAGATTCAAGGTTTATTTGCTGCAGGGAACACAGAAGTCACAGGAAGTACATCGAGTGTAGTTCGGGGAGACTGCTTCAAATTGGTTCTGTGGATCGCTCCTTTTATACAGTTTTTACCCATAGGATAACATTGAACACAAAAGTTTACAACCCGGTTCCCACATTTAGCTCCCAGAGGGGTCGCTTTGGTCACTTTGAAACACACAAGGTCCGGAACATAAGTGCGGAAACATTTGGCGGTTCCCAACTGTAAAAACCCATCTTCCCACCATTAACAAATTCCAATCAGCAGTAAAGTAGATCGAAATAGGAACGAAGACAGGTGCAGAGGAAGACGGAGACAGTGGGGAGATCGGAAAGGGTGTAAAAGGGGAGGTATCGAGAAACACGGGATACAGGCATCAAAGGGACGTGCCTAATGAGATGCACGGCTGAGACAATAAGTCCGTGCGGCAAGATGAGCCTCGAGCGGCGCCATCTGCCTTACAGCAGCAACCCCTTTGTCATAAAGACACTTTCAAAGAACACGTGTCTTCCGCCAATATCTTGGGAGTCCCAGGGTCGCGAAGCGGACAGCGTCCGTTCGCTGGCTACTTGAGGGCAAGAGACAAAATGGATGCCGTATCTAAGATGGAACCCGTGGGTACAGATAAAAAAACCACATAACAAACGAACGGTTTAAGTTAGCACAGCGAAACTGCGCACACTTACTAAACTCGTCATTTGCGGTTCATAGATACCAAACTCGACCATATTCGTGCGAGTCAAAAACACCACTTACAATTGTCACGGAACCTCAGAGTGCGGAGTTTAGTGAAAAGTGAGGGGGCCGGGGTGTTACGGTGTTTGGTAATGGAGCAGAGTCAGAGGACGCCACATTTGTGTTATGGGCTGCCACGGAAATATGTATTTATTCTCAGAGGTTTATTATATTAAGGGTATATATTAGCATGGTGGCTCTTGTCGTTTTGTTGTTCTGTGTATGTTTATAATGCTGGCTCTGTAGTTTTTGTTTATGGACCTTATTGCGACACACAGGGGATCTACGTTGCACAGTTGCAGATCAGAGACTTAGGAAATAAAACTTTATAATTGTAAGGGCTGTAAGCGATAGAAATCGCCCGTTCTCGGTGTAAAAAATATCACCGCTATTGGTGGTATTTTCCACGGTGTTAGTACTCAAAGGAGACTAGTAACATATATGTGAAATAAAATTATGTAATAGGCTCAGCATTTTACATTATCTTGGAAAACAAAAGTTGATTTTACATAGCAATAAGTCTCTTATAATTAAGGGACGGAGTGTATATAGTGCTATTTAGTACTCTGCTATGTGATTGATGTCGAATATTTAATAAGAGGAGGCTTTAAAAGATTTACGATAAACTGGTTTTCTAGGGAAGTGGGTGGAGTGTTCCGTGTAAATTGCAGAATAGAAACTAGTAAGAACCAATTGGAAGTGTTGTTTTAAAGTCACATGACTGCACATGCGTGTCTCGACGCGATAGTTGGGTGCGCGCACCCGGTCGCGCACTATAAGAAAGCGGCGAGAAAATATCAGCTAATATGCTCTTCAAGCTTGTTTTGGTACAAAGAGTTAATTCTGAAAAGAACTTTTTTTTTTTTTTTTTTTTTTTGGAAACAAGTGTTATGATGCTTTTGCTTTCTTAAAGTTGCGACGACATTTTTCAGTATGTCATACTATCCAAATAAAGTGAAGAAATTTAACTTTTCTTGGAGCATTTATGACTCTCAATTATTTGTTTAATTAGAGTAAAGCTTTGCTCTCCGTATACAAGAAGTTCTCCACAGTTCGTGCATTTCATGTGCACGTTCGCCAGATATGGTCTCAAGTCCATCTCAGCACTCGATGGAGATACAGGTCGTCCACCGGAAGATGTGTTGATTACTTCTGATGGTAATAGCGTGGCCTCCGTTTTTCTTGTCAAAGGTGGTCGCTCATTTTCATCAGATTCGGAAGATGAATGCGGAACGGTAGCCATTGTACCGAAGTCTTCGGGAAGATGTTCGACGTTGTTGTCTCTTGAGAGTAGAAAAGAAAGTGATGGTAGTGGGTGGAGTGCTGCGTGTAAATTGCAGGATAGAAACTACCAAGAACCAATTAGAAGTGTTGTTTAGAAGTCACATGACTTCACATGGGAGTGTCAGGTCCTGTACGCGATAGGAGGGTGCGCGCACCCGGTCTCGCACTAAAATAAATAAAATAAAATAAAATAAAGCGGCGAAAAAATATCTCATAATAACGTTTTGGTAGAAAGAGTTAGTTCTGAAAAGAACTTTTTTTTTTTTTTGGGGGGAAAGATGTGTTATAATGCTTTCGATTTCTTAAAGTTGCTACTACATTTTTCAGTATGTAATAGTTTGAAAATGAAGTGAAGAAATTTATCTTTTCTTGGGGCATTTGTGACTGTCAATTTTGAGTTTAATAAGAACGAGGCTCTGCTCTCCATACAAAAGAATTTCTCCACACTTGTCTCAAGTCCATCTCAGCACTCGATGGAGATACAGGTCGTACACCAGAAGATGTGCTGGCCACCTCTGATGGTAATAGCGTGGCCAAGGCTCTTGTCGATGCTTTTGCATAATGCTCAGGATGCCTTTGTTTAACATGCCGCTGCATGGTGTGTGCAGAAAAGGAATATTTTCTATTTGGATTTCCCCTTGAGAGCTCCGAATTGCATATCGTGCAGGTTACTTTTGGCGCATTCACTTTCTTTTGATCTTCAGGATAAGTGAAAAATTGCCAAATGAAAGATTCCTTTTTTCTTCTTAACGGTGGTCGCTCATTTCCTTCAGATTCGGAAGATGAATCTGGTAGGGAAGCCATTTCAGCAAAGTCTTCCGGAAGATGCTCGACGTTGTTGTCTCTTGAGAGTAAAAAAAATTGTAAGGAAAGTGGGTGGAGTGCTTCGTGTATATTCCAGAACAGAAACTACTAATAACCAATTGGAAGTTTTGTTTTCAAGTCACGTGACTTTACATGCGCTTCTCAGGACGTGTAGGCGGTGACACTATGTAGTTACGAACGTGATTACATACTTAGGAACTAGCATTCAAAAAAACTATGAAATTCACTGAAAAAACCATAGGTTTTACACACGTTATAGTTAGGAAGTAGCATTTGAAAAACCTATGAAATTCACTGAAAAAACCATAGGTTTGACACCAGTTATAGTTAGCTGGAAATTTTACTGACATAAAACCAATGAAATTCCACGTTATAGTTAGTTGGACTCACTATAACTTGCGCGTGTAATGCACTGCTGATGACATTACATATTACATCACTCATGACATGGTCAGTGACATCACTTATGATACCATCCAGTGAATGTGTGTCTTTCTAAAAAATAAATATGTTTTATATATGTATATGTAAAGGTCGAGGGAAGAATAAATGTTTAAATAATTGTCTTAATGAATATTTTTTTCAAAAAGAAATGATTGGATAACTGGCTTATTAAGTGTACCTTAGTGAATACATATATTAGCGAGTAATGTTTAAATATTTGATTATATGTATCAGTGTTTCACTTTGTGAATAACTGGTTGCATGGATTGATGAGTACCTACATGTGTAGGTATTTGGGTTCTTAGATGTTTTTTTAGTATCAGTATGAGTGTTTCTATGGTTTTATGGGGGTATTACTAATCACATAGATGCATGAATGACTAACTCTCTTTTTGTATGTGTTTAGAAGACACCATATGTGCAGGACTGTATGGGTGGTTGAGTGTGTATAGTTTTATATGCAAATAAATGGATGTTCAATAGTTTATTTGCATGTGTGAGTATGTGTGTGAGTAACTTTTGGATGATTGTCGGTGTGTTACAGGATGTATAGGTGTATCACTACATATGATGAGTGAGTATATGTATGAGTGACTATATAGAACTGTTGGTAAGTGAGAGAATGTGTATATAGATGGTGGAATTACTGAATTGGTTGTTGTAACTGGTATGGGTATCTCCATTTTTTTGAAAATGTTAATTTCTATTTTCCAATATGTGTTTTAAGGGTTACATTACACTTAAAGGAGGTCTGTCATCAGTGATGTCATAAGTGATGTCACTGACCATGTCATGAGTGATGTATTATGTAATGTCATCAGCAGTGCATTACACGCGCAAGTTATAGTGAGTCCAACTAACTATAACGTGGAATTTCATTGGTTTTATGTCAGTAAAATTTCCAGCTAACTATAACTGGTGTCAAACCTATGGTTTTTTCAGTGAATATATATATATATATAAATACTACATGAATAAGTCTTCTTTTTTCAACAGTTGGTGACATTTTTAACAAGCCACTCACCAACAGTCTATGGCAATTCCATAATCCATTAAGGTAAATACTGAATCCGTCCTCGTTGCACCCAAAAAAAATATCCATCTAAAACCAATAAAATCTAAAAAATGTTTATTTGTTTTAATAAACATCACCTTCCATAATCCCACTTAATAAATACACAAATCAATGTCCCTCTCCTGCCTTCCTTGTTGAATGTAAAACAACGGGAAGAAAATGCAATGCCAAAAATTCTCCCAAAAGTTTTCACTATTGTGAGTTTAAAAAGAGGTTTGTTTTAACTTCTAAGATCCTTCTGTTCAAACCCACCTTGACGACGTGAGCATAAGGACACAAGCTGTGTGGAGATATTAAACTGGTTAAAAATGACATAACACAATTTGAAACAACATTTTACTATTAGCTACTTCCACCTGTCTCTGCTTGAAATAAAGTTCCTAAAGTATAACTAATTTCTGTAAACTAAGTAAATCCTACCAGGCCACTGCCTGTCTTCTCCCTACTTCAGTCAACTTATCAGAGTGTACCACCACCAGGGCGTCCCCAGCAAAGGGCAGACACATGCAAGGGCATTGCCAATTTGCACCTAGAGGAGCCTTAAAGGGCCTAGGGCCTGACTCCCTGCTCCAATTAAACTTACAAAGTAAACTTACAAAGTAAGATATATTCATGTGTCACACCCAATAGCCGATACTGCCAATCCCCTCCCCTGAAATAACAATTAATGGAGTTTCATATCTCCCAGCTACCTTATCCATCCACACTACCCTCGTGAGTGTCTTCAAACTCACAGACATCACAAGCTCAAAAAAGGGACACCCTCCATAACCTTATCGACATTCTCAAAGTGATACAGCATGTCACCCAACCAACAGATTAAAAAGTCCACATCCTCAACCACATCCTCAACCTTGTCTTTTCAGCATCGCCAACAAAATAATGTACTCCACTTATACTGTTGGACAGGACCAACCCCCTTAAAATCCCCATTTCCCTCCTCAGCATCCTACCAACAAACCGAGGTCAACATAAAGGAGAAGACAAAACTTTCAAATCCCTCAAAAGCATCTTCATTGGCAACCTGATGCATAAACTAATTTCTCACCTGCTAATTCTACATATGACGCCAACACCCCTATAAACAACTGCAACAGTTTTTTGGCAAACAATGTGAATATACAAGCTACAACGAAAGCACTCAAGTGCCTGCCACACTATTCAGCACCCTAGTACTCTAAAGACCTTCTTGGCTATAAATGGTCCTTCCACAGATAGGAAAGTGGAAGAAAAACAGAACTTCTAATAATGACCTCATGAAAATAAACTCCTTCGCCGCAACACAGGTATAGCTCGTATATCAGCCAAAACAAAGTACTCTACTAACTAAATAAATGAAGCAACCAACAGAAGAAGATTATTTTTCAAACACTTCATTAACCAGTGATCTGACCCACATACTTAACACTCTACAGACAAGTGCAATCCCAGCAACCTCTTCTTCAGTTAAAAAAAAGATCCAATTGAACATCGACAACACTACTAAGGCCCACCCCTTCTCATAGGATCTCACAAGGGTCAGCCTTCAAAGTCTTGCCTCTCATAGATTTTGCCACCATACTCAACTGTTTCAAAGCTGCTTACCATGAAAATTATGTCTTACCTTCATTCTTCATCAAAGCTCTCCCGACGGAAGCTCCCTGCCCCATACTCACCATTGTCAATGCTCCTACACTCAAGGCTTCTTCCCAGACATTTTGATGACAGACCAGATCCTTCCACTCCTAAAGAAACCTACAAGAGAACCAGGTGATCGCTGCAACTATCGGCCCATCCCTCACCTACCCTTTATCTTCAAGATCACTGAATAAAACCGTCTACACTCAGCTCAAAGAACATATTAGTGCTACCAATCTCAGAATCACAATCAATCTGTCTGAAGATCACACTGCAGCATGGATATCGCTACCTTACACATCAAAGATTACATTCTGCTGGTCGCAATGAGGATGACCCCTGCCTCCTAATACTGCTGAACCTCTCAGCAGCCTTAAACACAACTGACTGTCATACCCTCACCACACCCAAAAGTCTTGAATGGGATTCATAGGCAACGTCCTCCGCTGGTTCTCCTCCTACCTTTCCAATAGACTCCAGTTTATGCACAGTGGCACCTCCAGGACCCAAACGTTCCCAATCACCTGCAGAGTTCCCCAGGGTTCCACACAGTCTCCTACCATATTTGTCCTCTACATTGATACCCTTGGAGCTCCATTCACAGCATCGAGATTCACTAATAAGCCAATAATACAGGATTCTACCTGAAAGGCTCTCTTTCCCAGACATTCAATGCCTCAAGCTATGCCTGCACCTCATTCTGGCCTGGATGTCCAGCACCCACCTGGACCTCGACCCAACCAAGTCAGAATCTCTGTTATTTGCCATGAATAATAAGCAAGAATTAGGACAAACTTAGCTCGATGACATGAACCTTGATGGCGTACACCCCACTTTCACCGAAGGCCAAATCACTTAGATTCAATTGCACTCGCACTCACTCAGTCTCACTGATTCCCACTTACTCCCTGTCACTCACTTGCACAGCTGTTGTTACACACATATATATGCTCTCTCTCATACAGATGCACTGACCTGCAGGCACACACACGCCATAAATCTAAAAACATTTGATCACAAGCAGATGCTCAAATAAAGTCATGCTCTTTTGCACAGACACACTTTCATCTGCATGCATGAACACAACATACATTTTAAAACATCTTATTTTACTTCTCTCAGCAACCAGCGAAGGTCCCATTCCAGCTCATGGTGTTCCATTATTTATCACATGAATAGTGACTAATAGATATGATACAAAAGAGGCAGAAACCAGGAGATGGGATCCCCAAAGCTCATGAGGGAGAGGTGCTTCTGTGCCATTTCAAGGAGTAAGTCAGGAGTTGCAGCTGCTAAATGAAGTCCATATTGTTCGATCTGACTTAGTGCTGCCCCATCCAGACCCCTAGGTCTGCAAGTGTCAAATCTCCTCACTGCTGGGTGGGATTTTAACTATTCTACAGCTCTTCAGGATAGTTTACCTCTGTGATCTCTCTGTATTGCCTGCAGCGTGGACCATACATAATCAGGTATGCCCTGCTCTTTTGCTACTAAGGACTGTAGACTAAAACTTCACGAAACGCACGAAACAATTATCACTTCAATCACCCACTTGCTACCAATAAGAACTGTTTCTCACAACATAGTCAGCTCAGGCACAAGCTGCGGTTACTTCTTTCTGTCACCCCGACTGCAACCATGTCCTTCCCTCTGCTTCTACCAGGGCACAGTAACTGTGGCACTCTTTTATGCTCTTATTCACAAAGTTACTCTAAAGCTGGAAACATGCTCTTCAAACACCTCATGAGGTAAGATGTAGAAAGAATTTTTGCGATCAGAAACGGCTCGATTCACAGAGTTGGGCCATTTCGGTCCACAAAAATGCTTTTTTAAATGTACAAAAGTACAAAATGTGATTCGGTAGCATGTTTGTGTAGCTATTTGATATTTAGAAGGACGTATTTAGGGCGTCCCTTTCAAATACCGAATTGGTATGGTATGTGTTACTGTTTTGCCAAACAATAATACTTTGCCACCATTTTTGAAGTGGTGGGAACCCATTCGCTCTTACACGTGTCATTTTCTTTTTTGGAACACATCCCATTTTATTTTATGGAAACGGGCTGCATTTAAAAAAAGATTACTTTATAAAAAAGCAATCACATTCATGGCGGTCTGCTGATCCAAGCAGACCACCCTCCCCGTGATGGCACTGATTCCTAATGGCTCGCCAATCGTGATCTACCATATTAATATTCATGAGGTATGTCGATTTGCAACCTACTAGGAATTGCTATGGATGAATAAAAGGTTATGTACATTAGGAATACCATTATCCTAATTTCGATTTAGAGATAATCCGCAATTAGGAAATCAGTATTCCATGTTAGTAGATCTGGTCATTGATTTTTAGGTCAAGCCTAGGTAGCTCATGCGCTAATCTCTTCGAGACATGTTGTATATACTTTGGGAGCTTACAACCACCCATTACTTTTCATTCGTTTCTTTCAATGCCCTTTAAAAAGCCTTGCTTACAAGTGGTTAAACTTTCCTATTTGTCCCTCTTTTTCATAGGTTGTTCCCTCCCACAAAGCAGCATTCCATTACATGTAGCCTTCCACTTGTCCCATTTTAACATCTGTTTAGGGACTACTTTTCCCATTCTCTAAGAGCATTTCACCCAATGACTCGATGTTTTCAGTGGCTCCGATCTTTGAGTTCTGCAATCAAGGCTGTAATTATTGTTCTTATCTCCTCACATAGAATGTCAGAGGCTGTTTTCGTGTGGCCCCTTTCATTTACTTTCCCGTACTTCAAAGTGAGAGGATTTCTCATGCCCCACACCCCCCTCCCGCTTCGCCACTTTAGCAGTAGTTTACCCTCATGGGGTGTTGCTTACACCTCCCCTCTTACCCTTCTACTGCCCGTCATCTTGCTTGTTTGTTCTTTTGTGCTCTCACCATCCTCGTTGCTTCCTCATCTCTTCCCTCATCATAATTCCTTGTCCCCCAATTGCTGATTCACCCTTCTCCCTCCCGTGTCCTTCCTTGCCCATTGTTACTGACCCTTCCCCCTGCCCAGTCTTTGCTTGCCCGTTCTTGTAACCTCATTTTTCCTTGCTCTGTCCAGGATTTCAATCGGCCTTGTAGCACTTAAAGGGACCATCTACTTTGACCTATACCATGCAATTTCAGCTGGATAACTTGATGCTGCAATCTGTAACATGCCCCTCCAAACCATGCTAAATTATTCACACATTTACATCAACTACAAACAATAGCTGCTTGTCAATTTTTCGCACAAGACTTCTTTCTACAGTAAAAAATAGAAAGACGTAAACTCGCTCAGCAGATGGATGTAGTGTATTGATTGCAAATTAGCAGATGTTTTCCTGGAAAGTCTGACCTTGCCACAAAAGCAGTTTCTTAGGAAAGAAATCAGTGCCACTTTGACTCACTGTATATGACACATTTACTTTAGTTTGGGATTTGGAAAGTTTATTTCTTCAGCTTCCAATAGCTTTGCCAATGCTTGTTCACATGTGATGCTGATCCTGTATTTGGGTTTCGAACCCCTGTTTAGCCCACACCTCACACAACAGTGTCTTCAGGTGTTTAGCTTCTTTACTATTTAACTTAATGGTGGTAATTGTATCGACCCCCCCCCCCCAGAAAGTTTAATGGTTGAGTTAGCTATTTCAGGAATTCTAACTCATGACGGAGTCCTTGACCACTCAAAGTCATGTGTACTCAGTTGATAAAGATACTTTCCCTGAGGGTGCCTTTTATTTTATTTTTCTTTCTTTCATTCATTTTAACGAGTGCCGTTTAAGACGCGCACTGAGTAATAAGCATTTTATTGTGTCTGCTGGGTAGGGTGTAGAGCTTTCAGGGGAAATGAATGATCTAAACAAGTCTGCTGCACTGAGAGAGAACATTAATGTTAGGACATGCCCTCGCCCCTATATAATGGCTCCCTCGTGTCTGTCACCCCTCCTGCCAGGACGTGTAAGTATTCGGGATTCTCCTAATGGGTGCATGCTTGCTAAACTGCAACCAGTATCAGGAAAGGATACCTTTCTGTGACACCTTTTATGAGTAAGTAATGTTTTCTTGGTCTATCTCTTTCTGAAATTTCAGATGCATTGAACAGAGCTCATGGGTATATATTTAAAGCACCTCTAATGGCACTTCTGTCGTTCAGCACTGTAAATGTGTTGATGTTTCTGTTGCCCATTTTCATAAGGTTGGACGTCTGATTACTGCAGATGTCAGCAGCTAGAATTCCGTCTCTGACATCCTGCATATATTGAAAAAGGAGAAATTCCTTTGGGTAGATTTCATTATGAACTATACATTCATATCACAAATCCACTCACCCAGACGTTGCACTCTTTCAACTTGCTCTTCTACCACACCTCAAGATTGAACCATATGTAACCGGGGAAAACAACTACAAAAATTAAAATGTCCCATACATTTATTGTTCACATAAAGTTTTTCATTAAAAAAGGTGGCCCAACAGTCAACATACTTAATATCTCAAAAAATTAATGAAACACAATATATTAAAAATGAATCAAACGTAACATAAAAACAATGTAGAGAGTAAAGGAAGCCAGACAGATATCATATGTCTTGACAATTTACACATACGTTATGAAACAGTATCAATAGCATGGAAAAAAATACAGCTTCTAATTACATTTCTTTAACCAATGCCAAATAGGCGGATTGTGTACTAGAGTTTGGCGTCAACGCGTTTCGATGGGTCAATTTATAAGTCCATCTTTCTCAAGACCACTATCCAGACACTCTGTGCTTGTCAGATAAATCCATGTGGTCACCTGCTTCGATATGCTGGCCTCCCTTAGTCGTATTTTTAATCATGTATACATAGCGAGTGTAGATAATATCCCAGGGTTGATTGGAATCTCCCCGTGTCGGAACTTAGGGCTGTCTATATCTGGGATCCTGCATAGGACAATGTGTGCAAAGTTCCACAATGATTTTATGAATATCGCACATATTCATATGTTCTCCCCTTTAGCAGAGGGTGGTAGCAGATGAAAAACTTGTTATCCTGCTGGTAGCCAGTCTCCTATATTTGCTTATTTCTTAGAGCAGAAGTCTTGCTCAGCGTCTCTTTAATAATTAGGGCCAGGTTCCCGCAATCACGGGCTGCTCCTGCGTACGTTTTTCTCACGTGAGTCAACTGGCATGTAACATCATTTATACATGATTAAAAATACGACTAAGGAAGTCCACCATATCGAAGCAGGTGACCACATGAAATTATCTGACAAGCACAGAGAGTTTGTATACTGGTCTTGAGAAAGATGGACTTATAAATTGGCCCATCGAAACGCGTTGACGCCAAACTCTAGTACACAATCCGCCTATCTGGAAAGAAATTTAATTAGAAGCTGTATTTGTTTCCATGCTATTGATACTGTTTCATAACGGATGTGTAAATTGTCAAGACATATGATATCTGTCTGGCTTCTTTTACTCTCTACATTGTTTTTATGTTACATTTGATTCATTTTTAATATAGTGTGTTTCATTAATTTTTTGAGATATTAAGTATATTGACTGTTGGGCCACCTTTTGTAATGAAAAACTTTATTATGTGAACAATAAATGTATGGGAAATTTAAATTTTTGTAGTTGTTTTCCCCGGTTACATATGGTTCAATCTTCGGGTGTGGAAGAAGAGCAAGTTGAAAGAGCGCAACTTCTGGGTGTGTGAATTTGTGATAAGAATGTATGGTTCGTTATGAAATCTACTCAAAGGGATTTCTCCTTTTTCACTGTATAAAGTGCCCTATTCCTTTTGAGTCTTAAGGGGCCCTTCTTTTCCTAAACATCCTGCATATATGCCTTACAGTTGGATTTTATGAGTGTTGATTTTTAAGTCAACGGAAAAGCAGTATAAGTTCAAAACAGTGATGATAAATCAAATCAGACTTTCTCTAGCCACAAGGCTGAGGCGTATGTCTAATCTAAGATGAGCGCGAGCCAATAGAGTTAACTACCTTGATTCCCCCTCCAACCCCAAACTTACAAAGGCTTTAGGAATGTGGGCTTGAATTATATGCTGTGAGAGCAATCACCCAACCCTTTAGGCCTCTTTCTGAGGTACTATTGAATAGAATGGTAGATGATCCCGTTGGTATCGGTCCGCTGATCACACAGTTTTTTAGATGGACTAGACAATCTTAAGCAAACTTGGTCTGCGACAAAAACTTTGGAATGCCATGAAGGTACTGATCACAAGCACTACAAAGCTGTACTACTGGTAAGCTGAACTAAAAAAATGCTACTATCCCACATAAGGTGTCGCATACAGTCTGATACCCAGGCATGCTACCCGGTTATTTTAGGGCACATCATGCATCCTTCCTGCCCCAGTTATGACATTGCCTGGGCGGCCTTTTGTTACCTTTTACTCAGCGAGGATTAAAGCTCCAGGCCTTCTCAATCCATTGTGGGGGGGGAGTTGAATTGCCTAGCTGTGAACCAACTCATCTTAACCCCTTCCCTGCACCGCGAATTCCGCCGCAGCATGGGGGTTAGGGGGTGATCGCTGCGGTTCGGTGCTCATGACGGCTCTATGCCATCATGAGTCACAGGCGGCGTGTGCTCTTGATGGCGTGGTGCTGTCATGACCCTGACCGCTCATTAATTTGCCCGCACAGGTGGGGAAGTAGTGCTGCGTGGGTGGAGCGGCAGCGGCATGACGGATCCACGCCATCATGATCACACGTCTACTGTGACTCATGACGGCGTCTAGCCGTCATGAGCCCCCAAGGGGTTCAAAGGTGGTTCTTTAGTTACTGATCAACTCAGATATGTTTCTAAAACAAAATAAAGTGGCATTATCACTTTGTAGGTATACCCATGTGTGGTGAAAAACACATACAAAATGACACAGCCAACTATGCAAAATACATTAAAAACAAATTCTTAAACCAACCACCTGGGATGCTCTGCTGCATGGCTAAACACAATTTGGTCCCAAACATGGCGGCAGGCTGATGCTGTTCGCGGGAGCTCCATGACAAGCGCGAAGCATGAGCTGAATTAAGTGTAGTCTTTAAACGAAGATTCAGCCAGAAAACGATGTAAAACCGAGACGGATAAAAACAGAAAATACAGATATAATTAAACAGGATGGGCCTCCAAAGAAAAGAATTCTTACGGTCGGTTACATGGGTCAGGATACGGAGAGTCAGCTGGGGATCTGGAGGCGTGCAGCAGACCTCTGGAGGAGGACGAGGTCAGCCTCAGCGTTGGTTGGATTCCGGGACGGGGGAGGCAGCGTCAGAACAAGACACTGGCCAGCAAGGGAGGCGGAAAAGCCCGGGAAGAGTCGCTGTGGGTGCTGTGGTGAGAATCCCAGTCTGAATTTACGATCAGAGAAGGGGTAAGGCGCAGGAGCTCCCAAAATCAACAAACAGAGGTAATAGTAGCTCTGTCGATGGAAAGTGACTCGCTCTCCAAGGCACTGCAGCGAGATAAAGAGAGGGAGAAGGAGGGCGAGGGGGGAGACGTTATAGCCATAGAAGGAAAAGTTGGCCTACGGAGTGGATCAGAGATTCCGGAGGGGGCAGGCAGCGGCATCTTCAACACATTTGCGAATAAGGGAGTCCCCCTAACCCAGACAAAAAATAGATATCAGCTAAGGTCTCGAGGCCAAAACAGAGGTGGCAAAACTAGTGTGGGTAGAGAACAGGTGGGTAGGGAGGTGGTACCAGTTTCCCCAAAAGAAAAGCAACAAAATCTGGGGGGAAACTAAAATGGGGTGGTGATAAGGCAACGTGAATTTTAATAAAACCCACCCTGTTCCTTAGCTCTTACCCTAAAATAATGGAGCATGTTGCAGGACCTAAGGGAGGAGGATATAAGATTACCCAGTCAATCTCAGTCCCCCTACAGTTGGAAAATCGATTTGCTCCATTAGCGAGTAAACCAGGTGGGGATGGCCAGTGTGAAAGTCAAGGGGCAGATAGAAACGCCAATTCTTCCTCCACCATCTCCACCTCTTCCAAGGCGCCAACCTCAGGTGTCAGCCAACCTCAAGGTAGTATTTACAACAAGGGGTGGTGAGGGACAGAGTCTCTGAATTAAGCAGAAAGCTCTCACCCAGTCAAGAGATCAGGGCTAGATCCAACACCGTTTTTTAGCTCACTGCACCATCCCAGTTTCAGAACCTGGCTGTATGCAAATTAGTCTGTTCCTGTCCCAGTGCATGATGGGAACAGGGCAAACCAAACTACAAAAGCCAATTCTTACACTGGGAAGGAAACAAGCTCCCGGGGACCGGTTTCTGGCATTACAGCCGTCTTCGGCCCGGTTTGCTTGAATCCTGATGGTGCAATGAGCAAGGGTCTCACATCTGAGAATACCCTTCCACGCTTAGGGTGGACAAAAATATTTACAACAAGGGGTGGTGAGGGACAGAGTCTCTGAATTAAGCAGAAAGCTCTCACCCAGTCAAGAGATCAGGGCTAGATCCAACACCGTTTTTTAGCTCACTGCACCATCCCAGTCAGGATTCAAGCAAGCCGGGCCGAAGAGGCTGAAATGCCAGAAACCGGTCCCCGGTAGCTTGTCTCCTTTCTGGTAAAGAATTGGCTTGGTAGTTTAGTCTGCCCTGTTCCCATGATGCACTGGGCCAGGGACAGACTGATTTGCATATAGCCAGATTCTGAGCTGGGATGGGGCAGTGAGATAAATAACGGTGATGGATCAAGCCCTGATCTTTGGACTGGGTAAGAGTGGTCTGCTCAATTCAGACACTCTGTTCATCACCACCCCCTTTTGTAAATCAACCTCAAGGTAGTGGCAGTCCCTTGGAGGGGTAAATATGGAAAACACGCAAGGAGTAGAGGGGGCAAAGAGTCAGGTTGGACTAATGTTTTTGGGCTTGAGACAAGATATCCTCTCGAAATTTGAGATCACTTAGATAAATCAGAAAGGGATTTGTGATAAATGTGATGTCCTGGAAAAAAAGCTGGATGACATTGCACAGCGAACTGGGGCATTGGAGACTGAGGTTAAGGTCTTGTCAGAAGTAGCCGCAGAGAACACCAAAGATTTAGAGAAATTAAAAGTACAGAACAGGATCCTGCAAGAGGACATGGAGAGGCTCGAGATGCAGGCCAGACAAAACAACCTAAGAGTCCTTAAAGTTCCGGAAGGCGCAGAAGGAGGAGATATTAAGGCCTATGTTTGTAAAATGTTGAGAGAAGGAATCTTAAAGGATAGACTGGATATTGAGCTTGAGAAAGAGATCAAGAGAGTCCAAAGAGACCCTTTCAATCTAAACCCAGCCAGGAAGGTGCAGAGGAAAATATTGATAAACTTCCTCTCTTACGCGGTGAAAGAGCTAGTACTGGGGAGAGCCTTGAAAGAGGCATCCTTAAAATATGAGTCATTCAGCTACCAAATTATATCGGATCTTGGGAAGAGAATGGCTCAGAGGCAGTGGGAGCTGGGGACCAGCGTGAGTGATCTGAAAACCAGGGTTGCCCATGTCCAAATGAAGTTCCCAGCCAAAATAATGTGGCAAAACAAAATGCATAATATCAGTAGTCCAGAAGAAGTGGACACCTTTTTGGCACAGATGGAGGGATGAGTCTGAAACAGTCATATGAGGTTAGTAAGGGGGTATAGTCTGTAGAGATCAAGATACTGTGATTAATTAACAGAAAAAATAGGCTGATTCTTCATTTTTGTGTTTAATGTTTCCTGCTGGGATTGGAGGGTCACGAAGGTGGGTTGGACCGCCAAAGGAGTAAAAAAGGGGTTTCCGGGGGGGGGGGGGGGCACAGGGTGTGGGGAGCAAAGGGAAAAAAGAAAAAATGATGTCCTCATGATCAAGTTGAGCCTTAGATTGGAGAAGTCAGGATGTTACAAGGATAAAGGCTCTAAATATGGATAGGTCGAACACAATCAAACTATTAAGATGGAATGTGAATGGGATGAGGAATAGGAGAAAGATGTTTTGGGTAAAAACATTTTTAAAGAGCAGTGAGGCGCACATTATTTTTTTTACAAGAGACTCATTTAGAAGCACAAGATTGTAGACAGTGCTATAGTAAAGTAAGATGGGTCCAGGAGGTGCTCTGTTCAGAGCAAAGAGGAAGTACAAGGGGAGTGGCCCTAATCATAAGAAGCAATGCAGGAATAAAAGTAGTTAAATACAAGACAGATCAATCAGGGAGATGGTTGTTGGCTACTACATTGATTCAAGACGGACCCTTGGTGTGTTCAGTATATTATGCGCCGAATGAAGACAATCGGAGAGCACTTTTAAAACTTGAATCTTGCTTATTCGATACAACAGCACCGATTGTTATGGGAGGAGATTTTAATTTAATTCTAAACAAAGAATTAGACCGTACCACAAGAGTAAAATGCAATAGCCCCCCAAAATATTTGCAAGCTTAAAGAATATGATAAGAGAATTTAATGTGTTGGATATTTGGCATAGCAAGATGAGGGTAGCTAGATATTTTACTTTTCATAGCAAAAAGTGCAGACACCATTCGCGGATAGATTATTTCCTTATTGATCAGGAGTTGCATACAGAGGTGGAGACAGTAACCCATATCCCTGCGATATTATTGGACCACTCAGCAGTGGCCATGACTTTGAGGTTTCAGCAAAAAGAGGGGCAGAGGAGGTGGACAATATACAGGATTAGATGAGGAAGTGATATGTGATTTTGTGGAAAAAACTGATGAGTATTTTCAATTCCATATGGGTTCAGCTAAGGATCAGGTAATTTAGGATGCTTTCAAAGCTTATTTAAGGGGGATAATCAGGTCCATAACGGGGGTAAGAGAAAGGCTATGAAACTAGACGAAGAGAGAAAAATCAGAGCTATTAAGGAAAAAGAAGGAGAACTGCAGAAAGCATCAATAGAAGGCCTAGGTATGGGCCTGTGTTAGCGAAAGAGCTGAAGAGTCGGCAGGCTGAGTTTCGGGCACAGTTAGATAAGAAGTTATTAGACAGATGGAGAACAAGTAAGCTTCAGCATTTAGCATGTGGGGAGAAGTGCAGTTCCTTGCTGGCGTGATATCCCAAAGCAGACAGGGCTAGAAATACGATAAGGAACCTAATAAAAAGAGGGTCAGGGGAAACTATTCAGGCGGATATAGATATTCGTGAAGAAGCTCAAAGTTTTGTGAGCAAACTGTATAGCGAAGATATAATACCAGGTTGAGAGAACTGGCTAAAAATGATAACACTCCCCCAATTAACAGAAGAACAGAAGATATTTTTTAGAAGCAGGCATTACAGAAGAAAAAGTAAGGGTACAGTGCAAAAAAATGGCAAGGGGGAAGGCAGCAGGTTCGGATGGTCTGCTAGTGGAGTTGTATTTATGCATTTTGGACAGAGTAGTGCCAATTCTAAAACCATATTTAATAAAATATATATAAATGAGGAAAATCCACCTAGCTCATGGGGAGAAGCTACAGTTACGCTAATTTTAAAACTGTATAAAGATGCACAGACGATTGATTCGTATAGACTCATATCTTTATTGAATATAGATTATAAGGTATTCTCAGGGATAGTGGCATCACGGGTTGCTAAGGTTAGAAAGTGGGTTGTCCACTCTGACCAGAGGGGCTTTATACCAGGGAGACAGCTCAACGAATTGACATTCCAGATAATGGGGGCTATAGATATGGCAGAAGTTAAAAAGATCCCATTAACTATAGTTGCAATAGATGCTGCCAAATCTTTCGATCAAGTGAACTGGACATATCTGTGGGAGACATTAAACAGCTTTGGCTTCCCGAGAAACCTGGTCAAGACGGTGCAAAATGTATACCTAAGCTTTAGGGCAGTGGTGCTGGTGAATGGGGACTTAACAGATTGGTTTAGCAAGAGGCTCAAGGCAGGGGTGCCCCATGTCCCCGCTCTTGTTCGATTTGTATATTGGGCCTTTTGCTAATTGGCTCAGGGTAGACACCTCAATCTCTCCCTTTAGTTTTGGCGAGTTAGAAATTAAACTAGCCTTATATGCGGATGACCTGATCCTTTTCACCACAAACCCTCAAGAATCAATTCCTAGTTTAATGGAGACGGCGGAGAGATTTGGCGAGATCTCGGGGTATAAGGCCAAAAGGGGAAACGCAGAAATAATGGAGTGGAATTGGGGTGAGAAGTCAGGGAGTCAAAAATCAAATGAGATACCTGGGTGTACAGCTAACACAGAAATTAGAGCATATTCCTGTAGTGAACTGTAAGAGAGTCAGCAAGGAGATAATGAGTTTACTTTCACAATGGGCAAACCTCCCTTTAAACATCTATGGGAGGGTAAACCTTGTAAAAATGATTATTCTTCCCAGAATTACTTTCCTCTATAACTCTATCCCCTATCTTTCAGGAAAGAAGATTGAAAAGAAGGACGTACCAGGTGTAGATAAGTACTTCGTTTATCCATGACCAGTCCTGACAGCTCCCAGGCAGTAACTGCCAGACTCCCCAGGTTCTGTGTTCCACGCAGGGAACATGGTCAGGGAAAGGTTCTACAAGAGAACACAAGAGGAGATCTCAACACACCTCCCTTCTCACAACCAAACAAAAGGAAAATAATGGAAGAAGAAAGAGAAGGAGCAACAAAGGAATGAGAAGAATAAAGATAGAATGAGCAATGAGAAAATCAAATACCAACATTTCAATAATGTACCAACAGCAACAGGGAGAAATCAGAACAAAAAAAAAACAAGGTGGAATATCCATACATAGCATAATCTTGAAACCTAGGGGGCATAGATCTCATCCTGGAAGAAAATCTTTTGTAAGGATAGCACGGCTGATCACTCCTGTTGGAAGGAATAGTGTTAGAAGAAGAGCAACTGGGAAGAACAGGAGTGGCAGGAGAAGATGAGTCAACACAAACACCCATCTTACCACCCACATACACAATTGTGGATTGAGGAACAATGGAGATGGCACATTTATTCCACACCTTGCCATTATCTAACACCGCCACCCGGTCTCTTACTTCCTTCACCCTAGCAGGAGCTAAAAAGCGAGATCCACCCTTCAAATGAATCCAGGTTTTTTGGTTCTTACCCAATCTCCAACGCACACAGGAGAAACTCTCTCAGAAACAGTGGCATATTTGGACTGGACAGCTGTCCTCACATCTACTACGCTACCAAGTTTTGTCTGATCAATCACTGTTCTAGACATCCAATCCTTGTTTAGTTTGGAACCCTGCAACTCTTCCTCTGAGTAATGTAAAATGAGATATCCTAATACTTATATGAGGAGTTGTCCTGAATGCCCACAATATGTCCGCCACAGCCACACGCCATGATAAACCATTCACCAAGGCTAACTGTAAGTGGCCCTTAATAACGCGATTAAAGCGCTCAACTAATCCATTGCTGTGGGGATGGTAAAGTGATGTTAGAACGTGCTTAATGCCATGTTGCCTAAGAAAGTCCTGCATTTTCAGAGATACAAGTTGAGTTCCATTATCTGTCACCATTTACTCAGGAAATCCCTCCCAGAGGAACACTTCCCTGAGGAAACTAATTACAGACGAAGAATTAACACACTCAACAAATTTGACCTTCGGCTACTTGGACATATAGTCCACCAAAACCAGGGCATACTAAGGAGGACCACCAGAAATCCCAAATGGGCCAGCAACATCAAAAGCGAGCTTGGACCAAGGTACATTCTTAACAGTCACAGGATCAGTCGGGATGGATGAGAAACTTGAGTTTTATCACTGAGAACACATGCACAACAGTCCCTAACGAAATGCTCAATGGACCTGTCCACCCCTGGCCACCAAAAGCCTTCACGGATTCTGTGTTTCATACCACGAATACCCTGGTGACCTTCATGGGCGAGATTCAAAACCTTTTTCTGCATAAACGTGGGAAGAACTAAAAGATCACCTTTGCGGAAAATACCATACACCAAGGATAACTCATTGCAAATCCTTTTAAAGGGAACTAACTAAAGAGATAAATCCTTGTTCACAGGCCATCCCTGAACCAAAAAGTCTACAACCATCTTGATCTCCTTGTCTTCAGATAGGGCTTGCAACCATTCTTGCTCCGAACGTGCACCTTTCACAACATCAACAAGAGCTCCAACAGCACATACAACACCAAGATCATCTTCAGTAGATGGGCAGACATCATTTGCAAGAGGTAAACGATAAAGACAATTGGCAATGTTGTTTTTGATGCCTGGTACATATTATAAACAGTAATTGAATTCCTGTAATCTGTATTGCCAATGGCAATTCGTGGGGTGGCGCCACCACCACCTTTAGTGATGTAAAGGTCAACCAACGGTTTGTGCTCAGTCCTGAGAATTAATTTATTTCTAATTACAACAAAAGGTATCCAGGAGTCACAGCCAAGTTTTGCTCTTAGACTGACCGTCACACGACAAACAAATTAAACTGGTAAATCAATAGACCCCAAAGTTGTTCTAAATGTAGAAGCAGAAGGTAGATATAACACACAATGTTTACCGCTTCTATTCGGTTGTGTACTGTCTCTCATGCGTTGTAGTGACTACAAATAATCACTGTGTGAAAGTAGCATGTTACACTGGGCTTACTACGAGTGAAGGAAGACACAATCATAATACTTATGCCCGCTGACATTCACATGAAAGTACACAGTGACCCGGATGTGGGCGTTTCCAGATAGCAAAGAAACGACCCGGGCGTTTACTTTAGTGAGAACCCATCCAAGTTAATCACCTTTTAAAACCAAATGCGAGTGAGCTCCATTTGCAGTTGCACCAGAACACGCTTCTCGTACAGCTAATCGTAATGGAAAACAGAGGAGAGCCGAGAGAGTACTCCGCTCGCTTACCTCTCCGTCGTTTCAAGAACACGCCGCTGTTCTGGTGCAACTACAAATGGAGTTCACTCGCATTTGGTTTTAAAAGGTGGTTAACGACGGAGAGGTAAGCGAGCGGAGTACTCTCTCGTACTATGATTGTGTCTTCCTTCCTTCATTATATTAAAATTGGATTTAATTTACCCTGCACTATGACGATTGATTTTAATTGCATGTTTTATTAATTTAGAACTGTCCTGAAGAAGGTGTTTTTAATCTAAAAAAAAAACGAAACGCTGCATCAACAACTGTCTCATCTTTCTCCAATTGCATTGGATATGTGAATTTCTGTTGTGGTTTTAATATGTTTTAACATGTTTGAATTAAATCCAATTTTAATATAATTGTGTACCAACTTGATGAATAAATTATAAGTAATACTCCACATGATATATTTAGTTTTTTGCTTTGTGGTTACTGTTGTAATACCTTATGTTATTATTTTGTGCAGATTCTCAAAAGTGGCATTAGCATCCTCTTCTCCCTACAGGTTGTTTTAATAGTATATGTTTGACTTTTCTTGCTATTGCAGTTAGATCCAACAACATAGTCCTTTGTGTCTAAAATAACCAACACCCTCCTGAAAAAAAATTGCACTTGTCTTTCCTAAGAGTTAACCCATGAGATTTTACAGTATCAAGGGGTTTGACTCTGCTATCATGTTCAGCCTCAGTTCATGCATGTACCAGAACGTCATCCTGAAAGAATACGACTCCCATTGTGTTTTTGAACAGGTTACCCATGAGACGTTGAAAGACAGTGGAAGCCGATGCCTGACCAAAAGGCATGCGTTTGTAACGAAAAGCTTCTTCCAGTGTGACGAAGGAGGTAAGATGTCTGGACTCCTTGCTTAACTCAACACAAAAAAAGAGCTCCCTCTAGACCTTGAATTATTCTACAACCAACTTAATCTAAACTAACTAATGTGAGCACCCAAGACAGAATTATTTGATCAATAAACAAATACTCCAACAATTACAAAAATATATTATTTTATTTCTTTTCTTTTTATCAAAAATGTTTTCATCATTGTACTTTTTATTTGTAATTTTTTTTCATTAGCATCAGTTATAAATTCATTCATAATCACAAAAAGTCAAAGACAATGATTACAATATAAATAGCACAGACCCAGGTAGAGAGCTATAACCAAATTCACTCACCACCATTCAAACCATACTCACACCAACCCAAACTAACCTTCACATTCATAACATATCTGAGGAACTCAACTACAGAATGACAATGTAATTGGATGGACCAAGTACAACAACTACCTATAGCAGGATGTAATCAAGGCAGTGGTCGACGCGTTTCGGTGGCTGCGAAATGATTGAACGCCACCTTCCTCAGGACCTGCGAGATATGAACTACTCCACCCAGGAAAAAGTAACACTGTAAAAGCAGTTCCACTGTGGTATATTGCAATACCAGCAGACGTATATGTATACACCGTCTCGAGACCTACCACTTCTCAAAGAGTGGTTACAGAATATGGCTCTCAAGTCCTAAAGCTCCTCAATGCTGTATATTTTCACTTGTCACAGAGAGATAGTGGTCAGACAGTCCCAAACGTCATTCCTTGGAGCAAATGTAATGGCACTAGAAGATCACTCTCCAGAATCCAAATACGCGGAAAAAAATGTTCTCCGACCTACTCAAGACGACGTTACTTCTAAAATATGATTTGTGTCCTCAAGATATCTCTGTCTGTATAAGCTGTCTTCTTAGCTATCATAGGCCACCTACACTCCAAGCTACCGGTTTCTCACATCTTCCACAGAACCTCCTTCTATGTTATTAGATAATCAACTTCAGTATTTATTTAAGCTTGTTTAGCGGAATATGGCCCATACAACCGGTAACACGCAGTATCCTCTGTCCGCCCTGTCATACTCCTTGCTTAACTCAACATCGCGGGACAAGGCTCGAGGAGTAACAGCTGCGGGTTGCAGCACACATGGACCACAAAGTACCTTAAGGAGCCCGATTTGACTACAAAATCAGTGCAGCATGCGGGGCGGCAGCACAGGAGTGCAGGATCAGTCCGCCGGAGTCTTCAGCGGTGCCAAGAGAAGGGTCACTGGAAAGGAAACACTATCTGACGGGGAAACGAAGTCGAGGAATCAACAGGAAGGGCGCCCGATGCAGGAATCCACACAGGAACATGAGAGCAGGACTGGACAACTCGTCACCAATGAAAACAAGAATGTACCAGGTGTAGGTAAGTACTTCGTTTATTCATGACCAGTCCAGACAGCTCCCAGGCATCAAGACTCCCCATGTTCTGTGTGCCACGCAGGGAACATGGTCAGGGAAAGGTTCTACAAGAGAACACAAGAGGAGATCCCAACAAAGATATAGCTAAGCTACAGGGAAAAATAGGTAGTTTCATCTGGTCTTCGACAGATCCAAGAATAGCTTGGAAAAAGCTGAGAAGAGTGCTTGATGCGGGAGGATTGGCGTTACCGGATTTACTTACTTACTGTTATGCCTTCCGTTTAAGAAAAAATTGTATGTTGGCCAGTAAGACAGATAGATCATCATTGGGATTACTATTTCATGCCATGTTAGGAGATGTGTGTCAAGGTCAGCAACATTTTCTCTATAAATATGGAGATTCAAAGTTTTTTAAGAAAGTAAGGCCAAAGATGTTAAGGCCGGCTTTAGAAAACTGGGTTTTGATAAGAAAGAGATTGAAGATCCCATACTACTCATCGGGGCTCCACTAGGGCAGAGGAGAGTCGCCCCACTGCTTTTCGCAGTGTGAGAAGTAGAAACACAAATGGTAATAACTACCATTTTATGTTTCTGCTTCTGCGAGAAAGAAGAAGGGTTTGGTTGCCGGTGGGCGGGGCTGCTCAGCGAGCAGGGCTGGGCAGGGAAGGAGTGGTGTGCCCACTCCTGAATGTGCATGACTGATTTGGTCAGCCCTCTGGGGCCAACCAACCCAGTCATGTGCACACTGCCCTTCTCCAGTGCAGGCTGCAATGTAGCCCACATGAAGAACATGGCCGAGCCATTAGCCCCTGGCTGGGCAGCGTCCTGACCAATCACAACGCTGCTTGCAGTGTTGTGATTGGCTTAGGGGTGGGAGTCTTGCCAGAGGCAGGGGAGCAGAAGCAGAGACGACGCGGTACCCAGTCAGCGGGAAGGTGAGTTTAATATTTTTTTTATTATTAAATTAAACCCCTCCCGGCGTGACACCCCTCCCCGCGCTACCCCTGCCCCACCAGCTAGTCATGCCAGACACGACTAAATTGTAGCTTCTCAACACTGCACAAAGAGACCAAGGGACTCCCATCTCAGCATGAGTCACATCTGCATTGCTCTTTTTAAGTTTCCCACCTTCTTCTAGGTCAGGGGTGTTCAGAAATATTTATGAGAAGCCAAAAGTAAGTTTTAGGGTTTAGCCTGTGGTCGCATTGATGTAGGGTGATGCTATGATATAAGCCAAAAATGAAAGCATAAACAATGTATGAACTGTTCTGGAACCTTCTTAAAGCAAGGAAGTTTTCATGGTAAATGCTTAAGACGTTTTTTACTTAATATGTATTCTATAAGCCCATTCATCAGCGGTGGCTAGAATTCAAAGTTAATTTTAATGGGGGTCCTTGGGTTACCCCTGAAGATTTTTAATGTCGTAGCATCAAATTACACTTTTGTTAAGTAAATAAATGTCACCTGCCATAAAAGGTCAAAGTGCCCATATTTGAAAGAATTACACAGGGGAATTCTTATTTTAACACAACAAAATGGTTAATTTTAAAGAAGACACATCCTGTCACACTGGTCAAAAATAGATTTCAAATTTGACTTGAAATTATGGTGTAGGGTTCAGTTTATGAAACTTTTAACAAGATAGAAATTATTTTAAAGTACATTCCGTCAAACACTTTTTCATAAAAAATTGTTCTTTCACTTCCTCCATAAACGCAGGTGTTCCTGGACCTCAGAGAGGAACCTGAGTCCGCATTTAAAAGATCCATGTTAACATTTCACACCGGAGACCTATCTATATGGATCTCTCTTTAGACACAAACATCCTTCCGAAACCCAAGGTAAGGAACAGGGCTCGAGTCGGGGGTACACGCAGGTACACGGTGTCCCCCAACTCTTTCCACAGGGTGGACGCCGTCCCACCTGCCAAGAAGTTGGGCCCCACAGCAATATGCTGAACTTGTCGCGGTGTAATTTTCAGACACCAGGACACGTTCAACAGCGCCTGCATGTTGCCTGCTTTCCATTCCCAACAACAACGTGCAGGCTGCAAGGGAGCCTTTTTTCACCTGCAGCTGGGCCAAAGTTAAGGGGCCATCCGGCCTCCTTTTGTTTGTGTATGCTGACAGGGCTGCCTGGAATCTTACATTTAAATGTAAATGCCACAGAGGGAAACAAAGGCACACAGCTTGCCTTCTCTTCACAGGTACTAAAGAGAGGCATGCTTTTGCCTTTGTTCTGTCCCTGTCTATAAATGCGTACACTGTAAGATTGTTAGTCTATCCCAGTATTTACCAAAATAATTTAAATAGCACTATTTTATTTCTTTTATAGCTCAACGTCGTGATGTCATGAGGTCATTTGCAAATTGTCTTACTTAGTCATTCCCCTCCACTTCTTTTTATAGGACGTGTGCCCTGGTAATGAATCACCTGTTGCCCAGGCTGCATGTGTAAGGCAATTAAGAAGCGGCCCTAATGGATCTGCCCCATCCATTTGTGCAGAGATCCAGCCGAGATTTAATGTCAGTGCCCTAATCACAAAAGAAAAATGTAAGTATTCTGCTGGGAAGTGCTAAACTCAGACACCCAGGGCTGAAGAGTAATGAGTCTGCTCTGTGAGCCATTCCCGGTGCTGAATCGCTGATGCTGCCACCAGTCCTGGCTTTCCGAAGAAAAGATATACAAGTAAGTAACCCATGCAGCAGACTGCCCCATCTGGGACTGTGCACACAGACTCCAGTGTCAGCAGCACTTCTGCTATGTGAATGGACAGGATGCTGAAAGCAAATACAAACTATCAAGCAGTTTCCAGCATCAGGAATCTGACATCAGTTTCCAGAGTGCTGCCCTCCAATAGCCTCTCTATGTTCCAGCTGCCAAGCAGCACACTGGATTTTTGGAATATGTACCCTGGTAGTAGCTTCCAGGAAGTTATACTCCATCATCAGACTTCAACGCAGCATTGGTTGCTAAGCAGCACCTAGGATTCCTCGTATGTGGCGAGAGTACCCACTACCTTAGCTATCAAGCTCCGTAGGTCCGCACAAGAGGAAAGTACAACCCAAGTTCAGCACTTTAGCCAGGGGCACTGGAATATGCCACCTGCAACGTACATCCTGTCACCTATCCCTAATTTCTTCTGATATCCTTCCAAAGTGTTTCTATCACTGCTTCTGGATTGTGTGTCCCTACTGACATTTAGGGGTGCATACTGCTTTGTTAAAATAATCCTCACGCACCAAAAAGTCCCTTGGTGGCATGCTTCATCATCAGGTTCTTCCCGCACCGCTGCTGGACGTGCCGTGCTACACCCAATGAAGAAGCGGGGGCACTTGGTAGTGAATATACTATGTGTGATGCAGGAGTGAGAGTGGAAGGGTCAAATGTGTTGACAGTGGAGTATGTTAAAAAATATCTGGCTATGTGGAAAAATACATTTTATTGTTCCTTCTAGCTGATATTATTAAAAGTGGGGACTGGAGTTACTGTGCTACAATGGGCTACTACCTCCTTAGTCGACATGTTTTGAAGCCATCCCCCTGTCTCCTCATCAGAGCCTTAGAAGATCCCTGTACCACTCTTATGAAAAAAACAACAATGTGGTCTGCTACTCAATCAAGCAGAAATAATGCATATAGAATGACATGCACTTGATAATATACCCTGATAGGTATGGTTCCTTAAATAAGTTTGGATAATACCAAGCTTTTGCCTCATGAGCAATTTCACGGGAGGAGAGGAGCGCCTGTAGTCACATAGCGCCAGATGTAGGCGGCTTAATACCGGTGAGTAACACCAAAATTCGGTACATTTCAGTGTTACCTACCGGTATTTAGCCATGTGAGATGTAGGTATTACCGAATGCGGTAATAAGGAATCGGTAAAAGTAGGAAAACCAGTTACCGATTCCTTATTTACCGATCGGCAGAGACCGAAACACCAAAATACAGAATCGATAAATAAGAAATCGGTAACAAATCGCTACTGTGATGTACCTAAAATCGGTAATACTGAATTTGTTAAAAATCGGTATTTAAGAATCGGTAATTACCACTGACCCAGAGCAGGTGGTAATCAGGTGCACTGAATAAAAACAGCCCAAAAATGCAACAGTGTGAACACAATGGCGTCCCTCTACGTTATAGCAAGGCGGCTGCATTTGCGAGCAGCAGGACTGAGGGTCTGGAGACGGGAAGAGCGTGTGTACAGACTGCGTGTCACACTGTTCCAATTGACTGAGGCAGAAATACATGAGAGGTACAGGCTACACCCATAAACCATCCTAGACCTGATACGGGGCCTGCACCCATACCTGGAGCATCAGACACCAAGGGCGCACGCCATACCATCACATGTGCAGGTGCTCTGTAGCCTGCACCTACTCGCATCATGAAGTTACCAGGGTGTGATAGCTGCGGCAGGTGGTGTGTAACTGATGGAGCGAGTTTCAGAATTCATTTTATTCTGACTCGCAAAGTTAATTCTCTGTAATATGAACTAATTTATTAATGAATTGTTGCATGATTTGTATTATTAATTCAACCTAGAGTAAAATTGCATACACACAAACACGCGGGTTTAACATTATGTGCTCTTGTTGCATTTGCGAGTTTGTCATGTAACACATGATTAATATTGTCTTGTTCGTCCTATTGTCCTTGTCACTATTAATGCGGCTGATAATTTTATGGCATGTGCTTTCATTATATGTGCTTATGTGTTTGTCTTATGTTGTGACTGTTTATCTATGTTTTGTTTGTCAATCTTTTTACTCTTTCAGATATATAAAGAATCCAGCTGGACATTAAGAAGAATGGTAGATATTAAATGTGCTGCTTTATCTGTTTGCTTCTGCTAGGTGATATATATTAATGGGTAAAATATTAGCAATGGAAGGGTGGGTAACAGAAGGGTTTATTTTACTTGAATTCATTATCTTTTTGTGTTTGTTTAAATACTAGCTCGAGTGAAAGGTTTGGGGCCTAGTTCTAATGAAAAGTTGGTTGGCCTGACAAAAGGAGCAGAGCGACAGTGACGATCTTGTCATTGAAAAAACTTCCACGGAAACGTGCAGAAGCTCTAAACAATGGACGTACAGTACATCTAGCTCCGAAAGCAAAAGCGTCAAGGCCAAGGAAGCGTGCAGAGGCAGCTTGGCTAAAATCCTGGAGGAAATAAAATCTGAACTTTTAGTTAAATGTAGCAACTTCGGGAAGCCAATGTTGCTTCGTGTCAATGGACAATGACATAATGGTGTCACTTAGACTGATGCGTTGGCCTCTCGGTGGTCTGATGGATGACAACCAATTAGGTTGCTGCTTTTTGCAAATATGACATTTTTAGTTAGATTAGTGAGTAAGAAAGGTATAAAAACCTGGCCTCTTGAGGGGAGCGGGCTGACTGTTTCCTGAGGGCGAAGTGCTGTCCGTTTTCCCTTGGACGCGTAAGATTTGATTGCTTAATAATAAATGATTATTTCTTTTCAGGTCAGAAAGCTAACATAGGGTTTAGGTTGATGTTTTTCTTTAATTCATTATTCTGTGCAATGCTGAAGTGCCAGACCATTTGAGCCAATAATCTAATGATTAAAACTGATTTAATAAAAATGTTTGAAATTAATAAATGCTAATAAAGATTTGAAACTTTGAAACTTTTAAAAATAAAAGACTTAAAACGTCAAGCTGGTCTTGATTATTTAGTTGTTACCATTAGCTTAGTTCCATTGGCCTCAGTGGTCTAATTATATGTTTTCTTGATAAACTATGAATATAAATGTTATACTGCAGTTGTAAAAATTGTACATATGGTTTAGATAGTGTGATTAATTAGGCCACATGATTCAGCTTCATGATATTCTGTCATAAGTTGTATGGGCCTTGGTATTGATTAGTATGGTGAGTATTAGGTAGTGAATGGTGACGCATGTATGACAGAATTTCTTTAGTGACGCTGGATCAATTCTTTTGGTAGCAGATTCCGGTTGCTATGGTAACATACACGTTACATGTAAATTACATGGGATACATGTCTAAAAAATTGTTGTTAGGTTTGTTCACTTGTTGTATGTAGTCGAAAGGATTTTTCCAGCAGTGTGAAAAATTCCTGGTTATTTGCCGGCAAAGAGTAGTGTGACTAGAAGAGTTACACAGTGCATTTGTTCTGTTTCAAAATTGTGGTATAGAATATATCACGTGTTGTGGACGTACAACACAGGTTCAGGGACCTTAGATGTGACTGGTTGAATGTAATAGTGAGGATTGTCTATGAAATCGTAGCATTAAGCATAGGGACCTGGTGAGCCTGTTTTAAAACTTTTTGTGAAAAGAGTAATAGAATTTATCCAAGCTTGAGAGAAGGGTGAGATAGCGTCGTCTATTCTTATTAACGTTTGACGTTTTCTGTGGTTGGTTCAAGTCCTGCCAAGATCTCGTGTGTGTATGATTAGGGTTTTCGTATGAATCCGCGGATGGTCGTATAGAAATAGCGTTGTCTATTTTATGCGGAGAGAGTTCTGAATGTTTGTAAAACTATCATCTTATTAGCGAAACAGACAAGTGGTTTGTTTATTTGTAGTTACTAATTAAAATTCATTGGAAAGTATTGTTTAAAATGGCGCTGTGAAAAAGTTTTGTGAAGGAGGGGTGAGTTTACGGAGTAACACGCAGAGAAGCTGCAGCGGCAGCGTACGTCATTTTGGTTCGCGCTGTGATTTGCTAACATACGTCACAGAAAGCGCACTGATTGGCTCACGTGACAGTGACGAGCGGGTACCAGATTGGTCAGTTCTGAATACTGTATTTCTATTGGTGGAGCAAGGTGGTGACGTAGCTTAACCTGATTGGCTTGTTGGTGTCTTTCGCGCATGGATTGGCTGGAATAGCGGAACACCAAGAAAACATTTCAAAGCTTTCGGAATAAACGATTTTGATTTAAAACATGAGTTATTGGAACGATAGTGAGATAAAGAAGCCTTCATGGTTTCAGAAAGTGAAAAACTATTTTAAACCTGACAAGAAAATTGAAACGCGTGGTGGTAAATTACTTCATAAGTACAAAACACCCGCAGCCTATATGGAAGGCGAATATGGCTATCATACTGTAATTTGGTTTGACAATTGGATGCATTACACTAGAAATGATGGCGTATTGGCCTGGCCGGAAGATGGGTCATTTAATATGAAAGTTTTGAGAAACTTGAGAGGAAAAATGATGGATCTTGTGCCGAAGCCTAGACCTACACAATTTGAGGCATTGGTTGAATCGGAGGTTGAGATGATGGAACTTGAGCGTGAAAGCAAATGCTTGGCACCCAGAAATTCAAAGTATATTCTAAATAGAGAAACACATGAAGATAAAGTGAGACGCTGGAGAAAGGCAGACATGTATGATGGTCTGTATCCAGTGAGAATAATGATTACTGAAGATGTAGAACAAAAGAAAGCTGAAAAAAGACTTGATGAGGAATTAGATGATGCAGTCTTAGAAGACATTTATGCTACTAAACGCAAACCGCCACCTTATCAAGTAAGTTCTCAAACTACTCCCAGAGTTTCTACAGGAACGTCTCCAAGTGCACCTCCTAGAGAAGCTGAGGAAGGTTCTCCGAGATTTTTAAAATTGCCTGAAAGAGTAGGGTCAATAAATAATTGTAGTACACCTAGAGAAAATAGATTTCCTCAACAAGAAAATAATTTTGTGAGAAATCAGGAAAGAATACTTGCTGACATGCCAGAAATTTCCAGTTACAATAAAGCGAAGGAAGATTTAATTCAACAATTGACAAAAAGCATGGATGCAGTGACAGTACCAGTAACTATTGGTCCTGTTGTACCAGTTTTCGATCAAGGAGAAAATAGACATTCTGCCTTGACAGTTCCATTAAATGCAGAAATTCAAAAAGTGGCTGAGAGATTTTATTCGGAACTTTCAGAGATACATAGAGAAAAATCTATGATGCCAAATTTAACTTTAAATGAAAGTCTGTCAGGTTCGCAAACACCATCTGTGGCAAAATCAGATCCAGGTCTGTCAGAGAGAAGTCTAAATAGAATAGATTTAACTCAAAATGCATTATCTCCAGAAGCTTTTGATTATAAAAAGCTTGATGTTGCAAAATTAAAAACTGATTTAGAAGAATTAATTATTGGCACAATTGGTACTGACAATTTGAAATTGTATCAGGATGATAAACTTCTTTTTATTTGCAAGAGCATTCAGTGGAAAACGAAAAACAGGTATGAACAACTGGAAGAAAAGGCTGCTGAATTAGAAATTGATTTGAGTAAACAGAAACATTTGCAGAAACATTACAGAGTGGATTTTTCTGAAAGGGATATTGACAATCTCAATGCTGCTGGAAGGATGGCCCATATAAAAGAATTAATACGTTTTCTCAGAAAATTAGGTGAATTAGGTAAATGGAGAATAAAATGGTCAAAGAATAAAGATCAGTATAAAAGGTTGAGAAACGATGTGGTTTCAGAATTTCCAATGAGGGAAATAGCAGGAGGGGGTATGTACATGTTCCTTGGTCCAGACAGGATATTCTTCTGTTTACCAATGATTTCCCACGTTTGAGAGAGAAGCCAGTCGAGTGGTATCGACAGGTAGACAGATTTATAAAAGTGTCAAAAGTTCTGTGGATTGATCTGGATGGATTCTTTGACATTGTCGTCCCATCAGATCTTTGGACAGAATGCAACATTTCTGTGGATTGGCCAAAAGAAGAACCTGCCCGAGACACAATTACAGGTGCCCCATCAAAAGATGTCATGGACATTTATAATAAGGTACTGGCTGAAAGGGAAAATTCCCCCGAAAGAAGTGGACTGGGTTAAAATTGACAGAACAAACCAGGAACCAAAAGAATCAGTTCATTCATTTTATGAAAGGTTACTGTTAGTCTTCAAACAGTATAGTGGCTGTGAAAAATTAAGTGAAAAGGACATGAGCCATTTTATTTACAGATTTGTTTATGGCCTGAGACCTGAAATTGGTGAGATGATTAAAAATGGGATTGTGTGCTGGCAATCACTTTCAGTTGATGACATCCTGAGAAAGGCAAAATATTGCAGTGACGAGATAGAGGCAAAGCAGAAAAATCTCAAGGAAAAGGCAATGCGGGCACAAGTGAAGGTAGCAGAGCAGCAACAACAGCAGTTAGCTTCTATGCAGCAGCAGAATCAAGGAAAATTTAAGAACAATTTCAATAATAATAACAAGCCTAAATTTAATGTAAATGTTGAAGAGCTGAAACAAAAGCTCCCATGTTTTAATTGCGGCGAAATTGGACACTGGAAGCGCGAGTGTAAAAATCCGCCCAGAAATTTTAAAAATAATTCATTGAATCCACACGTGCAGTGTGAGTTAAATCAGCAGCAACAGCTACAGCAACAGTTAAACGAGTTAAGTCAGCAGCGACAGCTACAGCGACAGGTAGCAAATCAGCAGAGCCAGATTCAGCAGAACCAGATACAGCAGAGCCAAATTCAGAAGAGTCAGGTACCACAAGCACCTTTCCCTAATAGTGCTAATGCTCAGAGATTTACACCCGAAACAGGTTTCTGTGGAGGTAATCAGGTAAATAGTGTGTCAAAAGTTAACATGTCAAATGCTTCTCAATTTTGGCTAAAAGATAAAGAAGAGAGTGATTCATCAGAAGATTACTCATGACGGTGCCTGAGAGAGGAAGAAGAGTGTGTGCTTGGACCCACTCTTGAGGTAGATCAGTCTGGTCCATTTGTAAATGGTAAAGTGAATGACGTTGATATCACTTTCCTTGTGGACACAGGTGCTACCCGTTCTACTGTTAGATCAGCAGAAATAGAAAATCTTCCTCTCTCTGGTGAGTCCATCCAAGTTGTAGGTGTAGCTAATCAGCAAATTAAAACAAGTTTAACAGAACCAGTTAAAGTGGAAATCGGAAATTACAAAGATAAACACAGATTTCTAGTTTGTGACAGCAGTCCTGTGAATCTGTTGGGTTGTGATATATTATGCAAAATGAATTGCAAGATATATTGCTCACCAGATGGCATTGAAATGCAAACATCAGAAGAAGATGGGCTTTATAAATTGACAATGTTAATGGTTGATGAAGAAAAGACATTATTGTTTCCTGTTTTTGATAAAAAAGATTTGCCAGAAGAGCTCAAAAAGCCAGTGAATCCAGAAATTTGGGACCTAACTGGAAATGACATGGGTCTTATGAAAAATGTAGATCCAGTAAAAATTACTGTTAAACAGGGAATAGATTTTCCAAATGTTCCTCAATACAAAATGAAAGCTGAGACATTTGAAGGTGTCATTCCAGTGATTGAAAGATTCATAGGCCAAGGTGTGCTAAAAGAAATTGAGAGTAGCCCATGTAATTCACTGATTATGGGTATAAAAAAGCCAAACGGAACATATAGAATTGTTCAGGACCTGAGAAAAATTAACCAAATTGTTGTTCCATGTTGCCCAATTGTTCCAAACCCTGCGGTAATTCTTTATCAGATTCTGCATGATGCAGAATGGTACACGGTCATTGACCTGTGTAATGCCTTCTTTACAGTTCCATTGCATCCCGAAAGCCAACAAATGTTTGCATTTAGGTTCCAGAATCGCATATTAGCATGATGTTGTATCCCTCAAGGGTATACTGAGAGTCCATCTATCTTTATTCAGTTATTAAAGAAGTCTTTGGAAGATCTGATATTGCCTGGTAATTCTACATTGGTTCAGTACATTGATGACTTGCTCGTGGCAGCAAAAGCACGAGAAAATTGTGTTACTGATACCATTACTCTTTTAAATCGTTTGGCAGATGAGGGACATAAAGTGTCACCTGCAAAATTGCAGTTTTGTAAACAAGAAGTAAAGTATCTTGGTCACAGAATTGCAAAAGGAACAAGAAAAGTGACAATTGAAAGAATTAAAATGATTCGAGCAATTCAGCCACAGACAACACAAAGACAGGTGAGAATGTTTCTGGGAATGGTTGGTTACTGTCGACAATGGATTAGTGGATTTTCAGTCATTGCAAAACCACTCCAGAGATTAACAAAAGCTGACATAAAAGATCCAATCAGATTGTCAAAAATTGAACTGGAAGCTTTTGAACAATTAAAAAGAAGCTTATGTGAAGCTCCAGCTCTGGGTATGCCAGATTATGAGAAACAATTTGAACTGTACTGCAGCGAAAGGGAAGGATGTGCATTGTCTGTGTTGATTCAGAGACATGGAAAGTTGAGAAAGCCAATTGCATATTTCTCAGCTGTTTTGGACCCTGTTGCAAAAGCTTTGCCAGGTTGCTTAAAAGCAGTGGCTGCAACAAGTGTAAGTCTTGAACAAAGTGAGGGTATCATTATGGGATTTCCTGTAAAAGTATATGTACCTCATTCAGTTGAAATTCTTCTTACCAGAAGTAAAACTCAACATTTGACAAGTAGCAGATTGACAAAATATGACAAAACAATTCTGGGATCAGATAACGTTTCAATTGCAAGATGCGTGAACCTGAATCCTTCCACAAAAGATGTTCCTTTGCCTGAATCAGATCTAGTGTACTTTGTGGATGGGTCTTGCTTGAGAACTGATGAAGGAATTCTGAGAGCAGCATATTCTGTGTGTACAGTTTCAGATGTTTTTGAAGGTTCACCTCTTGATGGAATTCGTTCTGCTCAGATTGCAGAGCTAATTGGTCTAATTCGAGCTTGTGAAAAAGCAGCTGGCAAAAAGGTAACCATAGTGACTGATAGTCAGTATGGATATGGCGTCGTTCATGACTATGGACAGCTATGGTCTCAAAGAGGTTATTTAACCTCTGCAGGTACGCCAATCAGAAATGCACAATTGATCAAGAGATTGATCGATGGCATTCAGTTACCAGAGCAAATTGCTGTGGTCAAATGTGCAGCTCACAAGAAAGGTGATGATTACATCACTAAAGGAAATGCATACGCAGACGAAATTGCAAGGTACTGCGCAAAGAACAATTATTCAATCAATCGGGAAAAAGACAAAAGTCACATGTTGAATTCTCTCATGCTAATTTCTGTAGTTGAAACATGGCAGGAGGTAAAAGAATTACAGGATGAGGCAGAAGATGAAGAGAAAACTCATGGTTAAAAGCAGAATGCAGACAGCGAGAAGAGGATGGAGTTTGGTTTACAAAGATGGAAGGCCTGTAATGCCAAACAGCATGATTGCTGACATGGCACGGATGTACCATGGTCCAGGGCATTTAGGGAGAGATTCAGTGATTAGACTATTCAGAGAAACATGGTTCAATCCAAAATTTAGGATCATTGCAGAGTCACTTTGCCAAAGATGTTTGACCTGTCAACAGATGAATCCAAATAGGAAAACTGTTGTAAGCATGGGAACCATAGGACGGGAGGGTGGTCCATTTACAAGATTGCAGATGGATTTCATTGAGATGCCGTTGCACAATAGGCTAAAATATGTGCTTGTGTTTGTTTGTCTGTTTTCGAGATGGGTGGAAGCTTTCCCAACTCGTCACAATGACTCAGTCACTGTGGCAAAATTGCTTTTGAGGGAGATCATACCTAGGTACGGATTTCCAGTAACTATTGAAAGTGATTGTGGAACCCATTTTGAAAACAGATTGATGAAATTGATTTGTGAAGCTTTAAACATTGAGCAAAAGCTGCATTGTGCATACAGACCAGAAGCATCAGGTGTTGTTGAACAGATAAATGGAACTATCAAAAACAGAATTTCAAAAATGTGTCTAGCTATGGGAGTGAAGTGGACAGATGCTCTTCCACTTGTTCTGATGTCATTAAGAAGCACTCCAGAGAAAAAGACAGGCCTTAGTCCCCATGACATTTTAATGGGTAGAGTAATGAGGCAAGCATTTATTCCAGTTGGCAAAATATTGAGTATTAATGATAGTGCAATCATTGAATACTGTCAGAATCTTTCTGATGTAGTTAATTCTGTATTTCATCAGGTGGGAACAGATGTAATCTCAAAGGAGAAAGTGCAAGCGCATGATTTGTTGCCTGGCGACTGGGTGAGGACTAAAGTTCATCGGAGAAGAAACTGTTTAGTACCAAGGTGGCAGAAGGCAAGACAAGTCATTTTGGTCACAACAAATGCTGTCAAGTGCAAAGGGCTGAAAAGGTGGGTGCATGCGAGCCATACAATTCGTGTACCACCTCCTGAAAATTCTGATGAAGACAGTGAAGCAACAACTGATTCAGATTCAGAAGGAGATCCAGAAGATCCCGAGTCTGATGATCAGCAAGAGAATCAACATCAAGAAAATCTAGATGAGAATCAGAACTTGAATGAAGAAGATCTGAATATCGAAACTGGAAATTGAGGTGTTGATGAAGACCTGCTAGAAAAAGAATCTCGAAAAGAAAAAGAAGATTCAGGAGCAGAAGATTCTGAGCAAGACGAAAATCTAATCCAGGAGAGTATTGAAAAGCAAAGAAGTAACTCTGTGAGCAGGAGCAAAAAGCCTGAAACTGGGAAGCTGAAGGTGATTCCTGAAGAAGAGGAAGAATTACCAAGTACCAGCTGTAAGGATATTGTTCCTAATGGAGTGAAGCTGCCGAGTAAAGAAGTTCCTAGGTACAGATTTGAAGTCTCAGATACAGACACTGATGAGAGTGATGAAGAATCTGAAATAAGAAAATTCAGAAAAAGAGTTTGGAAAGCTGAATGTAACGAAAGTGTGCCAAAGAAGAAAATCCTGAGAAAAGGAGATATTTGGCCTGAAGATAATTTGAAATTCAAACTGGTGAAGAAATCAAAAGAGCAGATCAACGAAGTATCTAGTCAGGGAGGTGACTCTGTTAAGAAAAATGAAAATAAAAAGATTGAAGTCATCACTCGAAAGACAAAAAGAGTAATAAAGCCAAATCAGAAGTATAAGTCTCCAGAGTGGACCTATATAATAATTCCGCCAATTGTTGAGGTGGAAAGCAGTAGTCAAGAAGATTTGGAAGAAGCTAGTGACAAAGATTGATGTTGTTTAAATTCTAGATAAGGGTTTTGTTTCCTGGCATAAGGCTGAAGAAAATGTGTTAGGTGACTTTAGGTCGAAGAAATTGTGTTTAGTTGAAAAGCACATATTCATGTGACGCAAGGTCGAAGAAAAGCTGTTTAGGGTTTCTTTAAAAAAAAAATTTAAAAAGGGGGATATAGTTTAGTTTTACACTAATATTTTAGTAAACTCACATATTTTTACATTTTTGTTTTTCAATTTTGATCGTTTTTCAAAATGCCTAGTTCAGATACTTCAAGGTGTTCCATCTTGAGGAGATGTTGCAAAATGACTTCAATTTGTGTAGTCTTATTCATTTTAGTTTGGTTAATATTAGCAGTAGTGTACCCTTTTGGTATTGACATGCAGAAACTCAAGACTAACATAACAAGTAAGGTAGAGACTAAACATGAGAAACATGCTGGCAAGTCTAGCAGAGTTATTGAGCATGATCTAGAGATCCATCAAGATAGATCTGTTGGAGATTTCTCAAGCAATTCATTTTCAAGGCTTCTGTCTGAATATGTTAAAGTAATGATTGTCAAAGATTGTTATGTCTGTGTGAAGCTGCCTGCTTCTGTTTCAGAGGGGGTTACTTACAACATGTTACCTCTCACTTATGGCATTACTTGTAGTGTAATTGCTAGCCTGTTTTATCAAACTGGTCGTCTGGAGTACTATTACTCAGACTTTGATGAGGTTTTTGCAAATCTCAAAGTTGTAAATAGCTTAAACAAAGTAAGACCTGCGAAACAGATGAGGGAATTCTTTTTAGTTTCTAATGAACTTAACTACGAGTATGCTTATAGAAATAATTTGGAGATTTTTTCACTTGGTCATGGGGCATGTACAATTACTCAGCCCAAGTACATTCAATGATAATATGAATACAATCAAAATCAAAGTCAAAAAGAAGCAACAGCAATAATTCAGGGCAATTTTAATTCATTGCAATTATGGCTATCTCAATGTACAGAGAGAGAGATTCGGTTGCCCAAACTAGAGTATGTGCACGAAACTGAATATAGCGTGTTAGGATAGAGAGATATAAAAGAGCATAGAGTGAAAAGTGCTTAAAATTTGAAAACATAGACAATTAATTTATACTACGCGGAGCAAAGCGGACTATCCAGTCCGCTTTGCTCCGCGTAGTCCGTCTTCCATGTTCATGACGGACGCCGGGCTCATTCGGAAGTAGACGCCGAACGGGACTGTTTACAATACTGGCAACTCGACCCACAATTCGGAATTAGATGCCGAACGGCGCTGGGGAACTGTTCACACCACTGGTAACTCTACCAACAACGTGTACCGACGGGTGGCTATACACCTCCCCCATTGTCTGTGTTTTTAACTCCACTACCGGCCGATTCAATGGGCCATTTGGAAGCTACAATGGGACATGATTAATTTCTTGAGGAAGCAGAGACTAATTGCCTGCAGGATTCTATCAAACTTACAACCTAGATCCACCTTGTGAATAAGGCATCAATTCCTTATCTCTGGGTGTAAGATCGAACACATCACCCTCCCCTGCCACCTATACTGATTAGGGCCTTGCTACTCTTCTGGCTGCCCACACTATTAGTCCTGATGAAGACTCGCTGGCCAAGGTTTAATTTTCCATAAGGCCTTAAAGACGAGTCGAAACGTCGACGCCATTTGAACCTTTATCCTGGATGTTGTTATAAACTCTTTTCGTGTGCAATACAATTGTGGAAGCATTGTCTCCATAAGAAATTGTTCTGAAAATATTACACGCCAGGACATTTGCAAAAACTGTTTTTTGGTATAAATTAATTGTCTATGTTTTCAAATTTGAAGCACTTTTCACTCTATGCTCTTTTATATCTCTCTATCCTAACACGCTATATTCAGTTTCGTGCACATACTCTAGTTTGGGCAACCGAATCTCTCTCTCTGTGCATTGAGATAGCCATAATTGCAATGAATTAAAATTGCCCTGAATTATTGCTGTTGCTTCTTTTTGACTTTGATTTTGATTGTATTCATATTATCATTGAATGTACTTGAGCTGAGTAATTGTACATGCCCCATGACCAAGTGAAAAAATCTCTGAGCAGAAATAATTGTCCGAGACCATTGTTTTTGAATAGCATTTACTACCCGGGTCTCTTTGACGTTCTGGGTCACCCCATTGTCTTAATGGTTATAGAAATAATTTAACATGCAAAATGAGAGCAGAAGAAAAGACTTTCCTGAACATGGTTGAGGAGAGAAGGGCCGTTTACAAAAGAAATGAGATGCTTAAACATGCTAAGTCCAAGTACTGGCAAATGGATGACGCTAAGCTTAACGGTGTTAACACAAATGCAGCTATACATATAGATGAACCAGTTAGTGGTAAATTTTGCATTAGAAGAGATAACACTCTTTATGATAACTTTTTTGTGGGTGCTAGTCAATGTGAGGATACCTATCGTATCATAGGGGGATGGGGTTTTAAAGATGGTAAGGATCCAATTTTTCCTGGAATCTATTTTATTTGTGGCAATAAAGCATATTTTAGCCTCCCAGACCATTGGTATGGGACATGTTATCTTGGTTTAGTTTTTCCCAAAAATTTTCATGTTGACAGAAATGAAAAGGGTACTTTTGAATTTGGTGAACATCTGAATAGGTACAAAAGAGAAAGTTTTACAGAAGTCCTAGGAGACATCTTTGGTGCTGTCATTCCTATGGTAGGAATTACCATGAATTCAATCAAAATCAGAAAGGTTTCTACAATCGTAGATAGGTTGTCAATATATACTGCAAGTGGTTTCCAATTAGTCAATACAGAACTTGTTGCTACCAGAAGCATGGTTATGCAGAATCGTCTTGCATTAGACATTCTGCTTGCAAAAGAGGGAGGGGTCTGTGGGGTCTTACATGTCCAGCATTGCTGTACTTATATTCCTGACAAGAGTCGGAATATAGAGTCGCTTATTAAAAATATCACTGAGTTTCACGAAGAGATAGAACCCCTGGAAGAAGAAAGTTTCACAGAACGAATAGGCAAAAGAATGGAGGCAATAAAAGAATGGTTTTCGGAAGTTGGTAGCTCAATCATCGGCAAAGTGCTCTATCCAGTAATTGTCATCATTATAGTGATAATGCTGCTAAAAATTAGTTGCATGATTCACAAGAGAAAGAAGCATCAGAAAGAAAATAGGAGGATTTACAAACTCAGAAAGGAACAGGAGATGGAATATGAGTTAGAAGAGATGCGGAGGGCTCAGTTTGAAAGTGTTGATCAGACAGCAGAAACAGGGGTTTAGGGAGACTAATACTGAGAGAATTCAAAGTGTGATGTCTCTAAATTGGGTTTAAAATTTTCTTGAAATTTTTGGGTGTTGTTTGGTGATTTTTAAATCACCAGATGAGGGAGTTGATGGAGGGAGTTTCAGAATTCATTTTATTCTGACTCGCAAAGTTAATTCTCTGTAATATGAACTAATTTATTAATGAATTGTTGCATGATTTGTATTATTAATTCAACCTAGAGTAAAATTGCATACACACAAACACGCGGGTTTAACATTATGTGCTCTTGTTGCATTTGCGAGTTTGTCATGTAACACATGATTAATATTGTCTTGTTCGTCCTATTGTCCTTGTCACTATTAATGCGGCTGATCATTTTATGGCATGTGCTTTCATTATATGTGCTTATGTGTTTGTCATATGTTGTGACTGTTTATCTATGTTTTATTTGTCAATCTTTTTGCTCTTTCAGATATATAAAGAATCCAGCTGGACATTAAGAAGAATGGTAGATATTAAATGTGCTGCTTTATCTGTTTGCTTCTGCTAGGTGATATATATTAATGGGTAAAATATTAGCAATGGAAGGGTGGGTAACAGAAGGGTTTATTTTACTTGAATTAATTATCTTTTTGTGTTTGTTTAAATACTAGCTCGAGTGAAAGGTTTGGGGCCTAGTTCTAATGAAAAGTTGGTTGGCCTGACAAAAGGAGCAGAGCGACAGTGACGATCTTGTCATTGAATAGAAGAAAACAAGGTAGTCCCTCTTACTGACTCAAAAAAAGGGGATAGCACTTGCTTATATAATGCCACTGTAACTCACGAGATCTTTACAATTCAAGCCACTCATAACAATTTATAACAAGTTATAAAGATCAACAAATTCAAATAAAATATCTTAGTCATTTATTAAAAGAGTTTTTTACAATGTTAAACATCAAATAACAGTGCCACAGAAAAGTATTAAAAGAGAGTGTCAGCATCATGCAAAAATGATGTACATCTCTCGGGTATACACAATACACAATTTAAAAACAACAATTTAAAAAAAAACAAGTTGTCGACGCAGCGTTTCGGTTCTTAAGTTGACACCTTCATCAGGACGGGGTTCTATGCAACAGAGAAACAGCGAATTAACACCACATATTTATTTCACAGTTCATAAGTATCGTATCTCAACTATTACTATTTTTTACAGCTTATATAGTTCTTAATCACCATCTTCTGTTATTATAGCAAAGGGGCTATTTTCTCACAGATATATTTCATTTCTAATGAGTGGTAGTTTCTCATGAGACATCTTTAGAACAACAATCTAAGTGACACAAACAACCGTGGCTACTAGATCTCATGAGCTACATGGAAAGTGAGAACCGGATTGAATAGCAAAGAAGATTGGGAGCGGCTTCTGCTATAGAAATAATCCTTTTCTTGAGATAATACATTTGTGCTCGGTTTGTTTACATGTGATTCACAAGGATACTCCAAATCCTTTGGTTAATAGGCTTTCTGGGTAATAGTAACCTTCAGATAAGGAAGAACCCATAAAAAGTATTATTTGGCTTTGGCGATGGCACTTTACCCTAGCCACAGGAATACATGAAAAACACGGGTGCCTTGTGTAATTATAAAAATAAGATATACCTATTATATTATTCATCACAAAATACCATATGGTAAAAGACACGGATGTTTTAGTGTTATTCCAAAAATAAATACTGTTACATGTGAAATAAATATGTGGTGTTAATTCGCTGTTTCTCTGTTGCATAGAACCCCGTCCTGATGAAGGTGTCAACTTAAGAACCGAAACGCTGCGTCGACAACTTGGTTTTTTTTAAATTGTTGTTTTTAAATTGTGTATTGTGTATACCCGAGAGATGTACATCATTTTTGCATGATGCTGACACTCTCTTTTAATACTTTTCTGTGGCACTGTTATTTGATGTTTAACATTGTAAAAAACTCTTTTAATAAATGACTAAGATATTTTATTTGAATTTGTTGATCTTTATAACTTGTTATAAATTGTTATGAGTGGCTTGAATTGTAAAGATCTCGTGAGTTACAGTGGCATTATATAAGCAAGTGCTATCCCCTTTTTTTGAGTCAGTAAGAGGGACTACCTTGTTTTCTTCTATTCTCTTCACTCCTCGTCCCTGGATTGGATTTGAGAGGAGACCTCCCTTTCTGCTTTGTATTATATTTACGATCTTGTCATTGAAACAACTTCCACGGAAACGTGCAGAAGCTCTAAACAATGGACGTACAGTACATCTAGCTCCGAAAGCAAAAGCGTCAAGGCCAAGGAAGCATGCAGAGGCAGCTTGGCTAAAATCCTGGAGGAAATAAAATCTGAACTTTTAGTTAAATGTAGCAACTTCGGGAAGCCAATGTTGCTTCGTGTCAATGGACAATGACATAATGATGTCACTTAGACTGATGCGTTGGCCTCTCGGTGGTCTGATGGATGACAACCAATTAGGTTGCTGCTTTTTGCAAATATGAAATTTTTAGTTAGATTAGTGAGTAAGAAAGGTATAAAAACCTGGCCTCTTGAGGGGACCGGGGCTGACTGTTTCCTGAGGGCGAAGTGCTGTCCGTTTTCCCTTGGACGCATAAGATTTGATTGCTTAATAATAAATGATTATTTCTTTTCAGGTCAGAAAGCTAACATAGGGTTTAGGTTGATGTTTTTCTTTAATTCATTATTCTGTGCAATGCTGAAGTGCCAGACCATTTGAGCCAATAATCTAATGATTAAAACTGATTTAATAAAAATGTTTGAAATTAATAAATGCTAATAAAGATTTGAAACTTTGAAACTTTTCAAAATAAAAGACTTAAAACGTCAAGCTGGTCTTGATTATTTAGTCGTTACCATTAGCTTAGTTCCATTGGCCTCAGTGGTCTAATTATATGTTTTCTTGATAAACTATGAATATAAATGTTATACTGCAGTTGTAAAAATTGTTCATATGGTTTAGATAGTGTGATTAATTAGGCCACATGATTCAGCTTCATGATATTCTGTCATAAGTTGTGTGGGCCTTGGTATTGATTAGTATGGTGAGTATTAGGTAGTGAATGGTGACGCATGTATGACAGAATTTCTTTAGTGACGCTGGATCATAACAGAGTTGCTTGTCCCATTTCTTCAACTCCTTTTTGGATGACATGATGCAGAGAAGGCATCACTACATATGCTTACCCTGCACACAGGCGGAACTGCAGAAGACGAAGCTGGATTTCTACCAAAAGGCACAGTTCCCACATGTAATAGGGTGCATTGATGGGACCCACATACCAATCTGCCACTTGCAGCTACAAAATACATATACCGCAACCGCAAATCCACGCATTCCATCAACGTGCAGGTGATATGCGATGCAGACTACATCATTACTGACATTGTGGCCAAATTTCCAGGGAGTACCCATGACTCCTACATATCTCTCCACTGGCTCCCTGTCAGGGACAGAATAAAATTTAAGGCCATTTGTATTTCCCATCAGGCCTTTTACAGAGCCAACCCTGAAATCAACCGCTCTCTTCTTACTCCCTACTGCCCCGGTAAACAACTTCGATCAGCGAATGCCTGTCTTGCCGGAATTCCTCGAATCAAAAGGTCCAGGGCCGGAGGCAGGTCCTTCGAGCTGAATGCCGCCAAGCATTGGAACTCCCTTCCCCTCTCCCTAAGATCCAACCAGAGCCTTTTGTCCTTCCGCAAAGAATTAAAAACCTTCCTCTTCAGAAACTAACTTTTCCCCATCCCCTCAGAGTACTATGCCCTCTACTCAGCGTTTGGACGCCCTCGGGCAACAGTCGCGCTATACAAATCCCCTTTTCATTTCATTTCATTCATTTCATATTCAGGTACAGTGGGATCTACACACGTCTGGCTGCTGGTGACTTTGGAGAAGGATACATGCTATGTAAATCAATGTGACACACCCTGACGTATACCTTGGATGAATGTATTGGTGACTTAAATTAATGGCACTTTCTTTCCCATTTAGGTGACAGCACATATGCTGTGCGGTCATTTATTTAACTCCATACCTCAACCCATCCACCCCAAGTGAGGTGAGATACAATGTGGCACATAAAAGCACGTGCAACGTCTTGGAGCGCACCTTTGGACTACTAAAAAGCAGGTTCAGTTGCCTCCACAAAAGTGGAGGTGCACATCAGTACCGCCCCATTATCTGCTGCAAAATAATAGCAACATTTGCAATGCTGCATAACCTTGCAACAAAGAAAGAAACAGCAGTGGAACTAACTGACTCTGAGAACGAGGGTGAGGACTGTTCACAGCCAGAGCACAGCGCAGCAGGTGTGGCAGCAGTACCGGATGGGAGACACAGACGGGCTGAGATAACACACAACTATTTCTGAGTAAGTAAGGAGACATAGCCAGTTACTGTATTTGAGTGATGGTGTTTAATGATCATAGCACACAACCAAGATCAAAAGCAGTGTCCATACAAACATGAGATACGTCACCCATTTGAGTACAACCATATCATGGCTGGCTCTACTTCTTGCGCCCACGCGCTGCACTGCCACGTTCCTTTACCCCACTGTCCGCACTGCCAGTCTGTCCAGATCCAGCCCTGTGGCATTTGCTGCGCTTCCTGGACTGTGGGAGGGGGCGTGATGCTACCACGGCTAGTAGCCTCTTCACTTTCACCCCCATCACCTGTAGTGGCCACCTTGTCTGTTTGGAGCACTTCGAGTGCAGTGGTCACTGTGACCAGCCCCCTAGCCACATCACGACAGCAGTGTGCCATCTACTCCTGCATGGCCACCGAGCATTTGCACATGACAGAGGTTGCAGTGGACAGGCGGTTCACTGCCTTGGTGTAATTATCAAGTTTCTGCCTCTCCCTGCGCCTTGACAGACGGTCCTTGTCTAACTTGCTGCACAGCAGCCTCACAGCTTCGGCCTTGTCACTCATGCCCTCAGCCATGGTGGTGTTCATGGCACTGATGCCCTTCTCTATGCGGTGCAGGTGGGCATTCATGTGTGCCATCTCCCGCTGCACTGACCTGATTGCTCTTCCTTGCAGGCGCTGGACCTTCAGAGAACCAAGCCCAGCAAACACACTGTCATCTTTGCCCTGGAAGTGAGGACTGGCTGCCCTTGCCCTGTGGTGTCTGGAAGTTGTAGGGGCGTGCTCTGTGGGGGACTGTGATCCTGCCCTGTTGGCATCCTCAGCCACTGTGGACTGTTGTCCCCCTGTGCTGTTTTCCTTGGACACCTCCATCTGCTGGAGGGTGGTCACTGCACGCCTGCTGCCATTCGGTGGTGGTGGCGTTGATGGTGGCAGTGGTGATGGTGATGGGGTGGGGGTGATGGTGATGGTGGTGGTGGTGGTGGTGGTGGTGGTGATGGTGATGGTGAGGGTGGTGGTGGTGGGGTGGTGTACCCTGCAGGTGACTGGACTTCCTCCTCTTGTCTCCTTTCTGTCCTGGGTGCCTTTCCTCTGCTCTCCTCAGCAGCCCTGCGAGATGGCTCGCCTGTGAAGACAGAATGTACATATGCTCACTTATCTGGCAGCAGTTGCATTGTAATTAATTTAATGCCTGCGAATCACACTGACTGTCCTCTGCTTGCTAATTGCTAATTGGTGTCACATGCCTTTGGGTTTGGTGGACTGACTGTTCTGACTTGTGTTACTTCTGACTCCCATAATGCATTGCAAGTTATGAGTAAAACATGTACTGGAGTGGGAGTCCCTATGCCTCTCTGGGGGTTGGGGGTAGGGAGGGGGGTGCACAGCATGCTGTGAATACATCTTAACTTGCTCTGGCTGAGCAGTCTGCATCGTTAACCCCACTCACACTCTCCGGCAGGAGATCCAGAACAGTTGATGCAGGTGCTATGTTCCTCCTTCCACTAGTTTGGTTGGCCTGCTTCTGCCTCTCTGCCATCCTCGCCTTAGCAGTCTTCCTCAAATTGTACCATCTTTTCATCAGGTCCTCAATGGAACGCTGGGTGACTCCGATGGCATTGATTTGATCCTGTATTGCAAGCCAGATCTGCCTTTTTTGAGACTCTGGCACGTGCAGGGACTGCTTTCCAAATTACTTATCATGGTCCTTGGTAACATCTTCAATGAGGACCTCCAGCTCCCTCTTGCTGAATTTTTGTTTCCTTTTCCTTTCACTTGCCTCCTTCTCCCTCTCCTGGTTTGCCATTTTGCTAGGTTTTTGTTGCAAAATAAAGCTGAGATGCACCTGGCTTCTCTGCTCTGCTCCCTGCCTCACAGTCAACTCCAGGTTCAGTGCAGTTGCATGGGTGTGGCCACTTCCTGTTTGGGAAGTAATGGAGATGCACAGGATTGGCTGATTCTACAATTACCGATTTTTTAAATCACCGATTCGGTAGTTACCGAATCGCTATTAGGGATTCGGTATTTAAAATTCGGTAGTGGGAATTCGATATTTATTTTTTACCGATCCATTCCGAATCGCTATTTTTTAGGGATTTATACCGAATCGGTAATTTTTACCGATTCAATACGTACATCGGAAATACAGAGTCCTTATTAACGAATCGGTTAAATTTGCTACTAAAGACTCAGTATTTCTGGATAACCTACTTCTGGCCCATAGTCGTCAAGGTTGCTCAGTCGCTTAGGGTACTGCCTTGCCATGGCTACGTTGAACTTTGACTTACCACAGCCGCAAATGTTTCTATGTGTTTTTCTTTTTTTTCCCCCTTTTCTTCTCCATCGCTCAATTCAGTCACAAAGCAGAGCACATTTGTTAATGAAAGAAAGGCGACAATGGAAATGAGAAGTAAAAACATCATATATATACCTCTGGGGAAACGGTCCCTAAAATAGTAAACAACTTATATTTTTACAACGCTAAGATGACAGATTTGTTTCGCCTTCTGTGCCTTTTGTGCTGCTAATTTGTTTAAAATTCCATGAGACAAAAAAGGGGAGCACTGTGTAATGACAGCGGCTGCTTTTTATTCAGGCTTAAAACTGCAGTGAAATGGCTCAAAGTACGACCTCAAACAAGGGATGGGTGGACCACATGCAGCCACCAGGCCGTACAATGAGTATCAGTGCTCTGGGAGCTCCTCAAATCGGGAACATGCTGGGCCACTCCTTCCATGGCATGTCTTCTCCTTCAGGGCCAAGAAGCCTCCTTTTGTCTCTCAGCTGGTAGCATTCCAGGTTTCTTCAAGCAGATCCTTAGCTCTTCCAGCAAGTGGTGATTTTAGTAGATGCCCTCTCACCTCTGGGAGACTGGTGGTCAGGCAGACGCCCGCCCTGGTTACCACAGCTCTTCAAATACTCTGTGGAGCACTCCCTTCATTGGTCAAGAAGAACATGGGGCAGGAGCAATGTGGGGCCATTAGTATCCCATTTTGTTATGCATGTTTCTGAAACATGGGGAGTGGATCAACGGTCTCAAACTTCAGAACCATTTTGGGTTGTTATTTTCTTAGTGTCTGTGCATGTTGCTTACCCAAAAAAAATATCTTTTTTAATGGGATGCTTCACTTAGAAGGAAGCAACAGGGTTCTATTCAAGCAAGAACACCCACAACATAGGCACAATGAAGTGTGAATTTTCTGCGCCTCGCTGACATCTAAAGCGGTGACAGGGGACAGAAAGAAGGGCAGGTCTGGCCTACTAATGTTCTCACCTTGAACAAATTGTACTGCAGTACCACCCTCAACCCTCACCATCTTCCAAATAGCAGTGCTCATGAAGGACCAATCAATGTATCACATACAAAGCATTTCGGGTATTTTTAAAGGTAACCCTGTTTCCATCCTCCATAATTCAATGTCTACTCTCCACACTTCAGCCATGGGAAATCAGGCAATACACTTCCATTGTCTGACAGAGCTAACCTCAACCTCATTCTTGTGTCACACTATACCAGTTGCATCTAAAATAGACCTCACTGGCTTCAGTACTCAGACACAAATACACGCCGAGTCCTATTACCAAGCATGCACCTGGGATGTCAGTGCAAGGTCTGGGTCTCATGTAGAAGCAGAATTTAACATGAGAGGGGTCAGTAGGCCAATCTGACACAGATATAAAGGTCTGGTCATACTACACATCCTTAAGGTGACCTGCCACCACTGCTTTACCTGATGAACCCTGGTCAGGGACAGTAGTCCACTGTTCACTATGAAAGCACACTTGATGCACCCCTCCATGTCACAGGACTGGACCTTGCATTGCAAGTGTTGATAGGCATAGGCCTCTGTACCCAGACTCAATAAGCATGAGGTCACAGAGAAATAAAAGTCAGGATACCAGTTGCATGTGCAGTCAGGCACTCACGGCAGGTGAACATACTTGTCCCAAAGATGCCCCTCCCTATTAGAGGGAGGGGCTCAGGGATGTTTTAATGAGTCAGGTGGGATATACTAAACCCCTATGTAAAGCTGGCGTGTGTGTGAGAAAAAGTCCCTCGTAGAGAGGGGGTTGTAGCCCACGTATAGACTAGGTCTATCACGTGAGGTTGCATCCCTATGATGAAGCATGACACCTCTGGTGTGTGAGGGGAATCTTCCTAAAAAGGGAAATCCCTTGTTTTTGCACGTCAGAGTACACTCAGGCAGCTAAACTTCCTCCTCCTAGTCCGGATCCGTGGCCCCTTGTCTGTGTGATATTAATTTGGCGGGGAGTTGGTCCACGCAGGTCCTTAAAACTCCTCAAGCGCCCAAGTGTACTGAATGTCCTCATGGTCACAGACCATAGTTCACTATGTGCTAAGAAGAGGCAGGGGAATTCTTTGAAACCCAAAGGGCATGAGTCTAAACAAGCATAACTGTGGCATAGAAAATGCAGTGTTTTCCTTGACACTAAGGTGATCTACCAGTAACTAATAGCATATTTGAAGGTACTCAAGTGGCGAGCAGCCATCAGCCAGTTCACTAGATTTTCCACTCTGAGAATCGGATGTCAACTGGTCTTAGTCACCCCATTGAGGTCACATTAGTCCAGAAGACTGGCCCAAGGACTACATGAATGCTTAATCACCCAGAAGTTCAACATCTTGCCAAACCCCTAACATGATGCACTACTGGACTCAGTAAAACATCTTGTAAACCTTGCTCTTCATTGAAATGGGGTCCCCTGTATCTATGTCATGTGCACAGACAAGTGTCAACTCTGGAGTCAGTGAAAAAAGATGGGGGATCATCCTAGCACAGCTCTACACCCTTTCTTCAGCTTAGGCGCTAGTTTAGTGGTAGGTTTTACCCCATCCACAGAACCATCCTTCACATCACCATGAAGTATATCAGGAAGTAGCTCACTGTCTTCCACAATCTCCTCTGCCACTATCATAATGCTGACTGTGAAATCTCTTGGGTGATATGGCTAAGCTGATTCACCTGGAACACCCTCTTTGCTTCCCTTTTCACAACTGTATTCACTAAATAGTGCACTTCAGACATCTTCTGCACTGACCCGTATTACCCACAGAACTTATCCTCCAATGTTTTTGGACAAATGGGCTTCCACGTTCACACCTTCTGACTCTCTTGGTACCCGGTCAATATTAGAATATCAGCTCTTGCCTGACTTATGTATGCTGCCAGGAACTTACTGAGGCCAATCACGCAGTCCACCATGTATATCTGAGTTCAACCTAAAGTTCCTTCCTTCCTCCCCCTCTAACTTGGGTTGATGGGCGATGTACTGGGAGCCAAAACAGAAGTTCAAAGGTACTAAAACCTACCCTCATCAGCTGAATTTCTCTGTACGTGAATAAGAAACTTAGCAAGATAAGGTCATACTTCCTTGGAAGGTTCTCTGGCAGAGTTACGATCATGCTTCTAAGGGATTTTTAAACCTTTCCACCATCCCATTGGTTTGCAGGTGGTATGCCATGGAGAAGTGGGAGGTCACACTAGCTTGCTCCCACATCTCTTTCATTTAAAAGGAGATACTTTTTGGTCTGAGTTAGAAAATCATTGTCTTGGGATATCCAACATTTGGAAAGATGCCTAGTGCCCTTCCTACTACTTTCTCAACAGTACATCTAAGCGGTACAATCTCTGCGTAACTCGTTGCATGATCAACCAGAACCAAGATATACTTGGTATTTAATGCGGAGGGGGGTCAAACAGACTTACAATATGAATTTGAGTCTAATCAAATACAACATGTAATATTAGCAGTGAAATGAAAAGTGCCCAATCCTTACATCTTGAATTAAAACTCAATTGGCAAATAAAACTGGTTCTAGGAAACCTGTCTGTGCCTTCACCAATATAAGCTATCCTCTGTCGTTGATAAGACCACCTCATAGGCCACTAACAACCGGATATTCCTGTGCACCAGGGGAGCAACTAACATTTTGATGGCTTCTGGTTTAGTTTTCAAGGGGTCACTGTAAAGTAGCAGTTCTGGCCTTGACTAAAGCTTTAGCATGGGCAGATTTAGCAATACATTGCACCACACAGCACACATCCCATTTATTAAAAGTTTTAAAATTTGTCTAAACATAGTATTTGTACTAGTACAAAACCTATGTTAGACTTTGCACACACCTTTGCACGATGATGAAAAGGTGTGTGCATGTTGCTAGACAGCCTGATGTGCACAACCCCTGAGGAAGAGAAAAGCAGCAACGTTTTTAGTATATATGGCTATGTGCTGCTCTTGTCCCCAGTAGAATGTAGCACAGCAACTTTGGCTATAGTATTACGCTACATTTTAATAAATTTGCCCCTGGTCCACTTCCGCTGCATCATCCTCCTCTCCCTCTGGAGAACGAGTGATGTATGCCACAGCCTGTGCCTTCTCAGAGTCTGCCCTGATCTGCTCACCACCCTTCTCTAGTCCTTGCCTTCTCAGAGTCTGCTTTGATCTGCTTACTATACATCTCTAGTCCTTGCAAATCTTGGAAGGTCCCAGTCAGTTCCCGAGGCACACATGTAGCCTGTGCTCTGGTTAATACAGCTGACATGGTCCAAGTCAAGTAGGCTTCAGGTTCGGATATTAAACCGTGGGAAAGCAAAGTACTGCCCAGGAGTCATGCAGCACCTTGCCTGTCTATCCCAACTACATCGACCATGGCCAACATGCCATTGACTTCTAACGTAAGTCAGGCAATCAGCCCCACTGGCTACCAAACCTGTTTTACTGGCACCAGAGAGTACCTCCTTGGGTTTGAGGTACTTCCTCTCAACTATAGTCCTGTGAGCATCTGCACCACTCAGATCAGGGACCCTCCTCCCATTAATACCTGCTTCCAACACCAATCCCATGATATTTGGATGGATGTGCTTTAGAGTATCTGGGATATCCAACATTTGGAAAGATGCCTAGTGCCCTACTGACTACTTTCTCAACAGTACATCTAAGCGGTACAATCTCTGCGTACCTCGTGGCATGATCAACCACAACCAAGATATACTTGGTATTTAATGCGGAGGGTGGTCAAACAGACTTACAATATGAATTTGAGTCTGAGTCTGATCAAATACAACATGTAATACTAGCAGTGAAATGAAAAGTGCCCATTCCTTACATCTTGAATTAAAACTCAATTGGCAAATACAACTGGTTCTAGAGAACCTATCTGTGCCTTCACCAATGTAAGCTATCCTCTGTCGTTTTTATGGCCACATGTCCTGATAAGAGCACCTCATAGGCCACTAACAACCGGATATTCCTGTGCACCAGGGGAGCAACTAACATTTTGATGGCTTCTGGTTTACACACATCTATGCAAACCCAATCAGAATTAAGTCTGTGTTGGAAACCTCGGACCCATCTTAAAAGTAACCCCTAGACTATCGAAAGGTGCAGCTATGTTATGTTTCCATTATTTGTATATCTGGTAATCACCCGTGAGAGTATCCTGGCACTGGAGTAGATGTGTCTAGCCTCGAGGGGTTTAACATAAAGAGACAGGTCTTCAGCTTCTTGTGGAATTCAAGAAGAGTAAGAGTTTCTGATATGTTTTGGGAGGCTGTCCCAGGCTCTAGAAGCAATGTATGAGAAGGCACGACCTCCTGATCTGCTCTTGTGTATGCATGGGGTGTATGCTAGTGAGAGTCCGGCCGAGGGAGGTGCCTGTAGGAATGGTGGGACTGTACATGGCTGATCAAGTATTTAGGGCCTGTATTGTGAAGTTCTTTGTTGGTGTTGGTGAGGAGCTTGAAGAGGGCGTGCTTGTGTGTCAGGAGCCAGTGAAGTTCCCTAAGGTGAGGTGTGATGCAGGCCCTGTGTGAGAGATTGAGTAGTCTGGCTGCTGCGTTCTGGACGGTCTGGGGTCTACAAATGGTATATTGTGTATTACAACAATGCAAAATAACAATAATAAACATGAGCCTGTCCTCATCTAGTCCTTCACACCAGAATAAAACATTTTTTTTAGATTGGTCCTCTTTTATTTATTTAGTTGTGGTCACGCTTTTTCCTGCTAAACAACATCAACACAATGCTAGCTCCATCCGGCAGTTCTCACTCTCAATTCAATCGAGGGCGTTGAAGAAAGCCAGGAACAATGCCTTGAGGGCACTTACAAAATCCCCAGGAAATAATGATCTCAGACATGTGTACAAATCAGCGCATAAATCATTCAGGATGGCCTGACAAAAAGACAAACGACTACACCAAAATCAATTATGGGCCAAGTTTCTCTGGGAAAGCAAAAACTGCAATGCGAGAACATTTTGGGTCTTGATCAACCGTTCCAACTCGGGGCCATCAAAAGTTGGGTCGGCAAACATACAGGAATCAGACAGGGCTGCTTTTCTGACTGACCACTTTAGGTCCCTGGAGAGCATGGCGCCAACAGGAAGCAGCCCTTCCAAAGAGGCAGAAGCGCCACCAAGCATCTGTAGGCACAAGAGCACAATCTGCGCAGACTATCGCTCAGACAATATCAAGATCACTGAAGAAATGGTTGCCAACGCTGTGTCAAAAGCAAGATTGGACGGGGCCCCGGGCCCAAATGGCTTACCCCAGAGACTGTTTAAATCCAACATAGCCCTTTGGTCGGGGCACATTACCAATTTGTTCAACTTTGTGCTTAGAACTTCAACTGTTCCGGACTCCTGGCGTGGAGCAATCATCCATCCAATTCACAAATCAGGCTCCCGTGCCACCCCAAGCAATTATAGACTAATTGCCCTCCTGGACATTGAGGCAAAGCACTACGCAGGCATACTTCTGAAGGAGCTAAAGGCATGGGCAGGACGGCGTGAACTGCTATCAATGAACCAAACAGGCTTTACTGCCAATTCAGGGACCACAACCAATTTGTTTACACTATCTATAATCATCGTCAAAACGCTTTTAACATCTCGATCAGTGCACTGTTGATTTGTTGATTTCAAAACTGCGTTTGATCGGGTCCCAAGGGCAGCTCTATGGGGTAAACTGAAAAAATGGGAGATTCCTGAAAAACACCTGGATGCAATAATCCAACTTTATTCACACACTTGGGTCCAGGTGAAGCTGGGTTCTGGCACACACCTCTCACTGAAAATTATGACAACCAGAGGAGCCAAAGAGGGGTGCATGCTGGCCCCCCTCCTTTTTAACGTGTTCATAGCAGATTTGTCGGTCACATTTGACGAGGTAAATAGTCACTCCCCTAGGGTCGGAGGCGTAGCAATAAGCAATCTTCTTTACGCCGACGATCTGGTTCTTTTCAGTCTCACGCGGGTCGGGCTTCAAAGGCTTTTGGATAGGTTACACAGCTACACAATAAAGAACCAACTCGAGGTAAACTTAAAGAAAACTCAAGTTGTGTCCTTTGGAAGGAAAAGCAATGGCTGCAGTGTGTGGTCATATACTAATAAGAATCTAACAACTGGACGCAAATACAAATACCTAGGGGTCCACTTTGATGCTAGGGGTAACTTCTCTAAACACTGCGACGAAATCGTAGTAAAAGCCACGACTCTACAAGTTACTTTATCTAAGCTCGCTAAAGAGCTGTCCGGTCCAACACTCTCATTCCTATTGGAAATTCTGAGAGCTAAAAGCGGACCCACCCTAACGTATGGGATCGAAATATTCAGGGGTAAGCTAAATACAACCCTGAATCAACTTGTGACTAAGATATATAAAAATGTCCTCCATCTCCCCAAATCTGGCTCGGCTGCCCAGATCAGGCTAGAACTAGGCTTATTAAATTATGAGGCTTCTAACACTGGCACCTATCTAAACTTCTGTCATAAACTCAGAAAAGCAGCTACAGGCACTTTAGAGTCTTTCGTTTGGTTGGAGATCAGTCCGAAAAACCCTGGGGGTTCGTATGGCTGCCTCTTTACTGACTCTATTCGCGAAATGACGGCGGGGGACCTATGGGCCCTTAACCCTAGCATGACCGCATTCAAAACTTGCATTAAAAAAAGCGTCAGATTGTGCTTACTCATCATGGATAAAGGGCATCTCTGTAAACGCAGCCACGCGTGGGCAGTCATGAATTCCTAAGGGCGCATACCCCCGCTACTTACCTCTCCTGTACCTACTCACTGCACTTAAAGCGGAGTTATCTGGCAATTAGACTGGGGGTTTGGCGATTTTTAAAAGATCTGGCCTCATGGCTGCGATCCATGGAAGATCTAACATGCAGAGGGTGCGGGAAGACAACCGAAACGCTAGAGCACGTGGTCTGCTTATGTCCCGCACTTATGCCCCAACACAGAAGAAAACTCAAAGCAGAGTGGAACAGGTTAGGAGTTCGGACCTGTAGACAGGCAATAATCACCTCTCTGTGTCTAGAAAACACAGCTCTAAATATAGCCTTTACAACATATATTCGGGATGCATACCGCATCTTTACAGTAAAGGCGGAAGGAGCAGTAACCCCCCCGCTCTCTCTCCTGTCCAGTGGTCTAACTCAAGCTGCATTTTAGCCCTAAGTTTTAAGATTAAAACAAAAAAAAGTCGCATTTTAATATATCAGTGTCACCGAGCAGCGATCAATCTTCATGGACTGCGCTTTGGCTCTAGTGGCCAATTTCTTAAAATTGTTGGGTATTATGAGTTTTAGTTGTTAAATGTTAGTATATCAAACCCTCTGGCTCCTTTATCAAGTGTTATGGTTGTCTATTACGTAAATATTTTAATTTTTAAGGTGCAATATAAATCGAGAATAGGTGTCGTTGATTTTTCCAATTAACTGTGGTAAAATACGTTTTAAAATTGTTTAACCTTAATGTACAGATTTGAGGATTTACTGTGAAATGCTTTTAAGGATATTTTTCTTTTATCCAAATAAAGATTTTCTTTAGTTGTATTTGATTCCAAGTAGAGCAAATGGCACTATAATTTCTCAGCATGGAGGGCTTACCAATTTAAAAAAATGACAATAGCAACTATTCATTTTCTGTGTCAAAGTTAAGACTTGCACAAAATAAATCCCATTATGTTTTCATATAAAAATATGACAGCAATACCTTGCCCTCTGAAACAAACACTAAACACCCACTGAAGCCAATAAAGAGTAGCCCGTGAATGGTGCCCACACTAACAATTCATTTCTTGTCTTCAGCTCAGAGCAGTTGTCATCACTTCCATGCTTCTAAATAACGTGCATCTGTTTCCTGTTTGAAGTTTGCAGCACTTGCCCACTTTGGCTACAGTATTGTATATCCAACACAAAACATGTGTTTATGTTTTCTACATACCAACTCGACATTTTTCAACATACAATTTTATCAATTATTATTCCACAAATGGAAAACGTATGGCAAGGAGCCTTCTCTTTTCCTTAACTATAAAAATGTGAAATGTTAGTAGGTTAAATTAAGGAAACTAAAAACATGAGCCCAGAGACTGCACCCCCCTGATCTCTGCCTTTCTTTTTCCTAGCTCCCAGCCTCGCTGTCTGTCTCTTTTTAGGTCTCGCCTGTCGATGCGCATGCGCATCGAGCAAGCGAGACTATAGGGGCTCATCCACTCTTTATCCAACTGCAAGGAATCGTGGCGATTCCTTGCAGTGCCCGTGACTTTTAAGGTCAATGCGCATGCGCATTAAGCTTATGCGCATGCGCATTGACCTTAAAAGTCACGGGCGCGTGCACGTCCGTGTTTGTTTACCCTTGCCTACTCTCTCTCTCTCCCCTCTCCGCCCCCGTTCCGCCCCCTCCCCTTCCCGCCGTGTCGCATTTCTCCTCCCCCCTCCCCTCTCTTCCCTCCGGCTTTTTTTTTTGTTTTTGTTTATTTTACCCGCCGATTTAGTGACAACAGATGCCTGCACTGTCTTTGGCAGATCATGCCTGCACTCTGATTTGAAAGCCTGTATTTTATTAGCTAGGTCTCCTCTCCTCCTCCCGAGGTCTGACTCAGGCTCCATGGCAAACAACTGTTCTTAAGCTCTCTGCCAAGACGTACACTTTGGCTGGATCCTGCATTTACGGCATACTGAAGCTCGCCCCGAAAGCATGATACCGACGGGCCCAACCTGTAATCTTCAGACACTGCTAATCATGGTAAATACCTTCTCCCGTCGATGGAGCGGCCTCCAACACAAAGCCGCCGCAACCTCTCAGGAAACAAAGCGGCCAGTAATCCCGCCATGCAATATACTACTGCGCCCGCACCAATTAATGAACGCGACCGAACAGTCTCTGGCATGCGGCTGGTTGCAGGAGCCCTTGGGTAACGTTGCTGAGGGCACCAAGCGCACGTGAGAAGCGTCGGCCATGTTTATTATCCCAGTAAGAAGGCAGTTGTGCACATTTCACGTTAGAGGATGCCCTGGGACAGTACCCAATATGCTGAACCATTTAATAGCCCTCACGGCAGGACTTTACTAACTAGCGTTAGCTGTGAGATTTATCCGGGGGGAGATGATTGGGCCTTTCGTGCCTGGCACAGCACTGAGCTGTTTTTTTCCCTCTTTGTCCTTCTGTTGCACTCGGTGTTTGTGCGTTTTAAATAACTGAGGCAAACATGTATCTTTCATGCAGCCCCTCATGCTATTTAGTGCCCTCTGTGCATAAGCTTGTGCGACTTCACTGCAACAATGCACACGAGCAGAAAATGAATGGGAGCACTTGTGACTAGTTCATCTGGCATCAACTCACAAAACACCACAGTGTATACCGTACTTTAAGATCATCGTAGATCTTTACCACTCAAGAGAGGCTGGTTTTGTGGACCACTGGCAATCACCCATCGTGTCGCCCCCGTTCCGCCCCCTCCCCTTCCCGCCGTGTCGCATTTCTCCTCCCCCCTCCCCTACGGCTTTTTTTTTGTTTATTTTACCCGCCGTGTCTCCGATCCTTTCGCTCTCCTCCCCCCTCCCCTCTCTTCCCTCCGGCTTCTTTTTTGTTTCCCCAGCACACTTCATTTTTACCATCAAATAGCACATTTAGTGACAACAGATTGCACTCTCCATATACACGAGGTGCAGGAGGTAATGTGCTCTGCAGACATGCCAAATAAATTCGTCCACACCCACTCTCCCCTGCACTTACATTTCTCCACCCCCTCCCCTCTCTTCCTTCCGTCTTCCTGCCGTGTCGCACCTCTCCCCTCTCCGCCCCCTCCCCGCCCCCTCCCCTGCCCGCCGTGTTACAATGCTGCATTCGGGCGCCCCCTCTGCTTCCTCCCCCCACCTTGCTTTGATCTCCATGTCGGAGCCGGCTCCAATGGCGAGCAGAAATATCTGTGCTTCTGATGGCCGCGATGGAGACAACAATGACGCGATTAAACCCCAAACCGCACAGGAATGTCACCCCCGGCCCTCATCTAATCCTGCCTGGCTGACGGCCATTACTTGACTACCCGAACACGGCTATGGTCATGAGCCGTGCCTCCCCTACTCTCCTCCTCCTCTCCTCCCCTGCCTGCCTGCCGCTAGTTTCCATTCGCTGCTCCTTTCTCGTCTCCCTGGCCCCACCGTCCTTCGATGTGAAAGTCCTCCCCCCCCCCGTCCCCCGTCCCCTCCTCGCTCACCCTCATCTCCACCTTGTTAATATACCTTCTATATCCCCTTTTCGCCCTTCGCTCCTAGCTGCCTCCTGTAGTCCCCGAAGCACCTCATCCCGGTAGAAAGCCTCGGAACAAGTACGATGCCGCACGCCACGGTAACAGCTCAAGCCACAGTAAGACACGTTACATCGGGGGCAGGTATAGCGCGAAGGGACTGTCATGCACAGGGCACACGGGCCACCCCCTATAGGGGAGGACATCCCTTCAAAATTAGGAGCGCGATTATTAACGGCAGGCTCCATTACTCATCAGTCCTTCCTCAAAAGTTTTGTATTAATGGCACAGCTGCTCATGGAATATTGAGCCAGTCACAAACACAGTAGCAAAGCATATTTAATTACGCACAATGACAGCAAATCGGATAGCCGGACAGTGAGCGCTCGCTCTACCACAGCCAATCACAAACGCTTTCAGTTTTATAGTACTCCCCGAGCCACATGGATTGTGTCTTACTCGATCTGAATGGATTGCAGATAGAGGGAAGGCGCGGTTGAGGAGAGGCTAAAGTTGAAGTTGATAACCTGTGACGGCCGCTTCGAAATGCTCTTGATTGCATAAACATATATTAACTAGGAATACAAAGGTTGTACTTCAATGAGCCTTAACTGAGATAGAAACCAATTTGATGTTGGTTATCGTGGGTTTGATGACCGAAAACTGCAAATCTAGCGGCCATTTTAGAATGGGGTACTTCTTGAGCACATTAGCGTAAAGTACTACAAACGTTACTAAATCATTGAAATTACTCTTAAGATCTTAGTTAATAATTGTTAGGTATAACAGTAAATACATTATGTTAAAATAGTAGGTTTCGCCTCATATGTATTACGTAGTGCCGAGCCCTGCCGATAGTACGAACGTTATGCTTTTATGATGTAGACCCGAGAAGTAGGCGTACTTGTATTGCAGCTCATCGGAATACACGACAATTCAAGATGGCGGCCAGGCATGTCACCCGCAGTCAAAGTGTTGACATGAGGTACTGATCAGTGCTAGAATACTAGCTGAGCTGCTTGTTTGATCTTCTAAGCGTTTTGTGGCAGAGGAGGCCCCATTTCCCACGTGTGAGCGCAAACAGCTGCTGACCCTCTTGGGCTGAGGACGTTGAACAACCTGTCCCGTGGGATGCCTTCATCGTCCTCCAACGGCACATAAGAGGCTGCAATTGACCGGGGTCCCCACTTTTGGGACGCCCATGTCACCCTCAACCCCTCACCCTCAACCCCTCACCCCCTCACCCTCACTCACCCTCACTCACCCTCAACCCCTCACCCTCCCTCACCCACACTCACCCTCACCCACACTCACCCTCAACCCCTCACTCACCCTCAACCCCTCACTCACCCTCACCCTCACTCACCCTCAACCCCTCACCTACCCTCACCCTCACTCACCCTCAACACCTCACCCTCACTCACCCTCAACCCCTCACCCTCACTCACACTCAACCCCTCACCCTCAACCCCTCACTCACCCTCAACCCCTCACCCTCAACCCCTCACTCACCCTCACTCTCACTCATCCTCACTCACCCTCAACCCCTCACCCTCAACCCCTCACCCTCACTCACCCTCAACCCCTCACCTTCACTCACCCTCAACCCCTCACCCTCACTCACCCTCAACCCCTCACCCTCAATCACCCTCAACCCCTCACCCACCTTCACTCACCCTCACCCTAAACCCCTCACCCTCAACCCCTCACCCTCACCCACACTCACCCACACTCACCCACACTCACCCACACTCACCCTCACTCACCCTCACCCTCACTCACCCCACCCCCACTCACCCTCACTCACCCTCAACCCCTCACCCTCACTCACCCTCAACCCCTCACCCTCACTCACCCTCAACCCCTCACCCTCACTCACCCTCAACCCCTCACCCTCCCTCACCCTCAACCCCTCACCCTCAATCCCTCACCCTCACCCACACTCACCCACACTCACACTCACCCACCCTCACTCACCCTCACTCACCCTCACTCACACTCACCCACCCTCACTCACCCTCACACCCACCCTCACCCTCACTCACCCTCACACTCACCCTCACTCACCCTCAACCTCATGCTAAAGATTTACAAAAAAACCCATTAACAATTCTAAAAGCACTAACTCTAATGCTGCGAGACCTATTGCATTTCTAATGCTTGTTTGTATTTAATAGTCAGGTTGTTAATCTCTTCCCTTTCACTAAATGACCCTCACATTGTTCCTCTTCGTTTCCTTTTCTGTCCTTCTCTCGCCCTTTGAAGGGATCTCCATTTCTTGGCTTCTTTGCCACAGATTTCCTTAATATATTCTCTCTTGAATTTCTTGTCTTGCTATCCTTTGTCAGTTTCTTTTGCCTAACACCTTCAGTCTCTTTGTCTCTCTGGTGTTGACAGCATGGAAACATAGGCTACTTTTCTGAAAATCCAGGAACCACCAGAAGGTAAATAGAAGGTGTTGTAGAGTGTAATGGTGAATTTGTAAGGCAGTATTGGCAGAGTAGGAGCCCCAATGGCTCCATGAACAACTCTACATTATCGGAGCAGGATTCATCACGTGACAGTAATTGGTGGATATGGACAGGGCCAGGCTGGCTGTAGCGGGCACGGGGCACCAGGCGTTTTCTCGGTAGGCCGTAAGGGTGGGTGTCGGTTTTGTTACTGGGGACCGGTCCGACGTAATTGTCAGGGCGGGTTTGCATTCCCAGTCCAGCCCTGGATATGGAGGATTTTGTCTCTGCAAATTGCTTTTTGTAAGTGAGAAATATGGTAACCAATCTAAAACAGTGTTGCTGATACCCATGGTAAATTGAGAGTTTCAAGTGTCAAGTCCAGCAACACCAAGAGAGAGGCACTACAATAATCAGTGATTGATAGAATGTCATCCCCTGCCTGCAGGATGGCGGTCTCCCTACCACTGTGGGAATGAGGTCAGAGTCATAGGACTGAGGGGCTGTGAAGATCAACTTGCTCTTGAAGTTGAATAGCAACTGCACTTGTAAGAATTTCCTTTAGAAAGGAAACATGTGTGATGGCAGAAGTCATCTAATGTTAGGTTGACTTTTATGAGCAGGGTTGCAATTTACCAGTCATCAAGGATGAAGGGGGACTACCTGTGAGAAGAGAGAGGTGCTTGTGACATCCAAGATTGGCCGAGGTCACCATCATGGTAGGTTGCCTGTAGAGGGTGTAGGATGGGAGTCAATGATTGTCTTGTCAAACATTCGAAGTAGTGCTATGTAAGAAATGAGATAATAGCAGGGTTAACAACATGGAAGGCGAAGTTGTCAAGTTTTGAGTCTGGTTGTCTCAATTTTTTTCAATGAAATAAATTCATTAAGATATATTGATTTCTGCACTAAATAGGCAATATGGTGCTGTGGAGAATGCTTAAAGCAGTATCAGACAGTTTAAAATAGTTGATCACTTTTGCTGAGATCCTCGAGAGTGGTTTCTAAGTGGTAATTAGCATTGCTGATGGCAAAGTTCTTTTTTACAGGTCCTGCATGTTATTTTGAGGATGGCAAACTAGATGTTTACATTTATGGCACGTTCAAGGTCAATCTAAAAGTCAAACAATCTGCTCTTTCAAAGACTTCTCCTTCAACAACCTAACACTTGAACTTATTTTGTACCCTGTCAACTTCTAGTCCGATGCCAACAGCCTTTCAAAATGTCTTCAACTTCTTTTTGGAAAATTACGTGAACATCCACGTTCCAACTAAAACATGCACATACAAGCCAATCTCTTCAGCACCTTGGTACTCACCTTTGCTGACAATAAAGGCTTCATCCACAGAAAGCAAAGAAAATGGAGAAAAAAAAACTTACAATGACCTCATGATACTGAAATGATGTGGCATGCAGACCGTCCATGACATCAGCCAATGCAAATTACTATGGAAACACCACCAATAGAGCAGAATGCTGCTCAGGACAATCAAGCACTGCTTAAACCCCCTGCTTGACTCTCCTAGTCACTCTCAACAGCCAAAAATAATGTCATTAACCTCTTTACCACTGAGCGAATGCAGACATTCGTGCAACAAATTCTAACACCACGTCCTTTTACACCCATCCCTTCTCCTAGAATCACACAAGGGTCATCCTCCAAAGCTCTATATCTTGCAGATATCACATGCATATTCAGCTCCCTCAAAAACATTTCTTATGAAGATGATGACCCTTGTTCTTCGTTAAAGCCCTCTCTAGGTAAACTCTCTAATCCCTACAGAAATTTTTCAACACCTCCTTTACTCAAGGCATCTTCCCAGAAGCTCACAAGACAGTCCAAATCCCCCATTCCTAAAGACATCTAAAGTAGACAATAATGTCCTTGCCAACTACTGGCCCATCACTCTTCTGCCCTTCATTGGTAAGATCATAGAAAAAAACACCCTGTGCTCAACACCAAAATCACATCATGTTAACTACTAATCTGGCTTCAGATCTCACTACAGAGACTGCTGCCTTACACATCCTGACCCTTTCCTCCTGATATAGCTATATTTCTTAGTTGCCTGCAACACAGTTGACCATCCCATCTGCATCCACACACTGGATTTTCGAATGGGATTCACTGGCAATGTTTTTCACGGCTCTCATCCCATCTTTCCCACTGACACTAGTTTGTTCACATGGACACCTCAAGGTCCTAAAAGATCCCTGTTACCTGCGTAATGCCCCACGGTCCCGTTTTGAGTGCCATCATCTTCTACTGCTACAAAGAGTCACCAATATGCTGACAATACACAGCTCTACTTGAAAGTCTCCTCTACTCTAGACATTCATTGTATCAAAACTGCTTGCACCTCATCCAGACCTGGAGGCCTAGCACCTACCTGCAGCTCATCTCTACCACGACAGAATTCCTGTTATTTGGCAAGAACAACAAGCAAGAAATGGTACAAACCTGGCTCAATGACATGAACCTTGATGGCTTCAAACCCCAACTTGCAAATGGCAAGTTGCTCAGATTCACCTTGGACACCAGCCTCACCTTCAAGTAACACATTGCCCATAAAACAATGATGGCCTTGTACCAACTCTCTCTTCTAATGAAAGTGAAACGATTTCATAGCCACTTCAGAACTACTGCTTAAGCCCTCGTTCTCGCATATTTGGATGTGGCAAAACACAGCACCATGGCCTCCCAGCCTTCACATTTGATGCCCATAGGAGTACTGTACATGACACAGCGCCTCACATTGATGGCCTGTAGAAATAATCTTGGGTGATCTAAACCTATGAGGGAACGAATCGAGCAACTCGCTAATTCAAACCCTAAATAATCTTCTATGTGACAATAATCTATACCAGCATTGCACAGAGGAGACTCACAACAAAGGAGCTACCTTGGAAGCCATCATTGCGCAGCGAGATGCAATCACGATTGACTACATTCTTGCGGTGGACTGGTCAGACCATCACTTGATTCTATTCCATATCAACTAAAAAGTGCTATCCCGGCTCCCCACACAAGACCCACCCAAATGGTCTAGAAATTTCACCAAGATTCCTCTGGATGCCATGGAAAAGAGGCTAAGTACGCTACTCCCCAGAGGCAACAAGCTTCTCTCTACAACAGATCTCACTTCGCTCTACAATTCGAGCATGAGGGCCCTACTGGATCAACTAGCTCCCTTGACAGAAAAAAAAGCAGAGCCATCCCTTCCAGATCATGGTTTGACTCAGACATTAATGGAGAAAGAAGACAATTAAGAGCAGTTGAAAGACGCTGGAGGAATAATCCTACCATTATCCACCGCGATCAACTCAGATCAGTCAGGAAAAAGTACAACAACCACATCAAAGAAAGAAATCCAAGTTTTTCCGCTCCGCTCTGGACAATGCAAAGAACAGACCCAAGGAGCTCTTCAATATCATCAGACAACAAACCAGCCACGAGAACCGTTCAGACATCCAAAGATCTTTGTGATAACTTTGCCCACTTCTTCAATGATAAGATTTCCAAGATCAAACTCTCTCTGGTACATAACAGCCCCCCACTTCTCAACAGCGGCATGGCAAGATCCCTCAACACTGCTCCTACACCCTCCTCCAAACCCTGGTTACTCTTCCACCCCATCCCTGAAGCGGAGATAATCAACTTGATTTCCAATGCCAAGCCCTCCGGGCACGTTTTAGACCATTTTACTACACAAATGACTTTGGTGCAAGATTATAAACAGTTCCCTAAATAACGAAATCGTTCCAGACTGCCTCAAAGTAGGTCAAGTCACCCCTCTGCTGAAAAAACCTAGCCTTGATACATCAGATCTGAACAACTTTAGGCCCGTCTCCAACCTCCCTCTTCTAGCCAAAATCCTAGAAAGATGGGTACTACAACAACTAACGCAACACATGGAGAGTATCAACTTTCTTGACTCTCATCAATGTGGCTTCAGGAAAGGCTGCAGCACAGAAACCGCGATCCTCAACATCATCGACGACATCCACAAATCTTTGGACTCTGATCAATGCTGCCTCCTCATTCTCCTCGACTAATCGGCTGCATTTGATACGGTAGATCACAAACTCCTCATCAAAGCTCTGCAAGAGAGGGCGGGGCTCGATGAGAGTCCTCAAATGGTTCTCCTGTTTCCTGCACAACCGCTCCCAGAGAATCACAATCAACAACTTTGAATCGGATCTACACACAATCAACAGAGGAGTTCCTCAAGGATCAGTGCTCTCCCCTCAACTATTCAACACCTACATGTAACCCCTCACTACCCTACACAAAGAAGCCAACATACCCTTCCATCTGTATGCTGATGATAGGCAGATCTACTTAGAAATCTCATCTGCGAAGGACATTCAACGACTCAATGGCACACTGAAGGAAGTGCAACTTTGGTTGATTAGCAATCATCTAAAACTGAACCCTGACAAAACTGAACTACTCCTCATATTAAACAAAGCAGAGAACCCCCAAATGGTAGATTGGCTAAAGACTATAGATGCTCTCAATGGAAACCTCACCCTGGCGAACTCTGTTAAATCACTAGGTATCACGCTAGACCTGAAACTGGACATGACCAATCAGATAAAGAATTCAGCTAAGAGCGCCTTCCTCAACCTAAAGTTATTGAACAAAATTAAACCTTTCATCCCTCCCAAAGATCTCAAACAAGCCACTCATTCTCTGGTGCTGTCAAGACTAGACTACGGTAATGCAGCCCTCACAGGAATTCCAAAAAGCACATCTTGCTCCCCTTAAAACCACCCTCAACGCAGCTGCCAGAAAGGTCACTGGACTCAAGAAATACGAGCACATCTCACCGGCACACAGAGAACTCAAATGGCTCCCTGTCGAAATGAGGGCTAATTTCAGAACTGCTTGCCTTACGCACAAAGCCCTACACAAAGGCAAACCTGCATACCTGGCTGCCAAACTCAAAAAAGCAGGTCAGAACAGGAACCTCAGAAGCTCAAACAACCTTCTACTCATTCCACTGAAAGCTCATAAACAAAAAACAGCGGCCAGATCATTTGCAGGTAATGCGCCCAAAATATGGAACTCTATTCCTCCCCACATCAGAACTAACCCCTCCTTTATAAGTTTCAAAAGCCAGCTCAAAATCCTGTTCCTCGATCGTTCCCTAGTGAACAGATAGGAGCTGCTGGAGCGCTAAACTATTGACCACGTACTCGGCTGGCACTGCACCAGCTAGCCCTTCTCTGGCACTGTGTCTTCTAAGTTTTTGTACTCCAAGATTGTCTCCATCTTTTTATTTGTGTTTTTACATGTCCTATAATTGTTGTAAAGCGCTCCGATACCCACCGGTCAGGCCAGCGCCATATAAAACTCAGAAAAAATAACTTGCTATCTTGACTTTAGAGGGAACGGTTGGAGGCCATAATCATACCCAAATTCTTTACTTTCTTTGAGGTGCATAGGGGAAGTGAAGTCTTCTAAGGGCAGGCCAGATGCTTTCTATAATCCACAGGTGAGGACCTATGTTTTGGTGGGATGCTTTTCAAGCGATTTTGTAGCATACAGTTATGTATGAACTTTAAGGATTGTGATAGTCCACTTCTGTCTATGTCTCTTAGCTTTTCAAATTAAGAATAATGTAGGTATTATAGGCATAATGACACCAGGTAAGATTGAATTAATTGACAAACGTGTAGAGCGGGGACAGGTATACACTCGAAGGAAGTGGGATGGCTGTTGAGCCTTGAGCAGCACCTTTGCATTGCAAGAATGAAGCTGAACTATTAGTTAACCAGGAAAAGATTTGGTTTCTGTCTGTGAGGGAGGACTTAACTCAATTACCTGAATTCCTGTGTCCTTTAATGTTTGGAGTAGAAGTTGATGGTCTACAGTGTCAAAAGCTGCTGAGAATCAACACTGTTTATTAGGTCATCCCAAAATGCTACTAATGGCGAATCAGAGCCTCTTTCGGGTCAGAAACCTGTCTAACTGTCAGAGGGGAAAACGTTTTGCTTGAAAAATCAAGGATCCCAGTGAATGCTGACTATTGGTTATCTAGCATTGGGTAAGATGCTTCTAATTCACTGTGGAACCATGATAGGAAGTGATGCTTAATAATGGCACTGACTGATATGGCCAAGGAGGATGCTATGAGGCTAATCTTAAATATATTTGGGGGATAAAGAAAATCAGGATGTGATCCAGCAATGTAGATAGCTTTGATAAGATGAATAGATTTTGTTTTTTAAAATGGAGAGTAATTTAAATAAGCAAACATGTGGTTGTGCAGTAATGCAGAACGAATTAAATTCATTTATTGATGTAATGTGATTACGGACTACTTTTTTCTTTTTGTACAAAGTGGGCCTCAAGAACATTAGATTTTCCGCTATATAATTGCATAATTATCAATTGTGAGTGGTGCACTTTGAGATAAAGTCTGGGTATTACAATTCTGAGATAAATTAAAGAGTCATTCACGAGGTGTCTACAATTCATTGTGAGTACTAATATTGCCTGGCTTTTGATGGTTGCTTTATAGATCCTGTATTGTCAATGTGCCTGATTTTCTTGTTTCGGTTATTTGTTGTCCTCTATTGTCTTCTGATTTTCCTATTTTGTAGATTTATGTCTGCGGAAAGCTAGCAAGCCAGCCTTAGGGTGGGTTGCCACTGTTGGTAAGCTTAGGTGGCTGCACTTTGCCAAACATCTAGGTAATGCAGAGGTGAAATTAGTTCATTCAAATCAGTGTTTTCAGTGGCCGCATAACCGAGAGATCTAACTGGAAGGAGTAGATGTTAAAACTCTTGAATTGTCTGCTTAGCATCACTAAGCTTGGTAAGCCAGTCATGGGGCACTGTTGGGAGGTTCTGATTGAAAGTGGTGATGTGGTGATCACTCCAGGTGAAGCAATCGGTTACTTTGATTGAGGCAAGATCTTTTGAAATAAATATAGCATCAAGGATATGGCCCTCATCATGTAAAGGTGAGAAGGAATAGTTCATAAAACAAATACTTAAGGGTACACATTCTGAAGCTGAGTGATCTGTGTATGTGTTAGTCTATAGAAAGCATGTGCATACCTCAGCTAGTCTTCCAATGCACTTCTTGTTCAGATGGCTTCTGCAGATGCTTACATAGTCACTAGGGATCACTTTGTGAACCATGGATGTAATCTCAGATTTCTGGGTTAAAGAGGAGGGTTGGCCATGAGTGACACTGTAAATTGCATAAGTGAAGTCCTGTCTTTCTTAAGGATATTGCATTAACATAGACATAAGAAAGACCATTGCAAGGGGAATCACAAATTTGCTAGCATTCGCGACAAGAATTTGCAATTCTATTAAGGACACGGAGGCGAGGATTATGCTTCTCCATCTTTAATGAAGCTCACAGCAGCCAATGAAAATGCTTGCTTTTCATAGTAAAAACGTTAAACAACTACACATCCCATCATGACTAGCCCAAAGGCACGCCCCCCTAGTCCATAAGAGGCCTCTGCCTGCCGCCATCTTCCTCTTTCTTGAAGGCGAACAGCTCCAACAACTTAGATAACTTGGTAACTCCTCCAACGTGGAAGAAAATAACTTATTCGGTCGTATTATCCTTGCAGTCGTCGACTTTCAGTCACTCTTCTTCTCTGGCCCTGCAATAAAGGATATGAGACCGTAACCACCATAACCATTGGGTGGGCAAGCATTTATACATAACATGCCGGGTGGGATAATCCTCGCCTCCGTGTCCTTAATAGAATTGCAAATTCTTGTCGCAAATGCTAGCAAATTTGTGATTCTATTTCAGGACCGGAGGCTTCAGATTATGCATGTTTAACGCTTACTAAAAACAACAGAGGTAATATCCCCCACCGGCTTATAATAGTACGTCTTGAAGGTCGATTCTGATGACCAATCTGCGCTACGCATGATATCCTGTATGCTGGAACCCAACATAAATGATTTAGATGCCATGGCTCCTCTGACTGAATGAGCACCGAAAATGGTGATATCTACACCTGCTTCCTCCATAATATAACGAAGCCATCTGGCAATGGTGGCAGCTGCCACCGCTTTAAATGGTTTCTGAATGGCAATCAACAACTGAGAACAGCCCTGCGGTCTATTAGCCACTGTACATTCCTCATAGGTTTTCAAACATTTTACAACACATAATTTATCGTTCTCATGAAAAGCATTATAAGAAATATGACGAGATAATGTCTTAGTGCGTCCTGAAATGGAAAAAGAAACTCCTTCTGGAGTAAATACTCTACCTGTAATTTCCAGCGCACGTACGTCCGATGACCTCCTGCATGCCGAGGCAGAGTAGCATGGCTAACTTAGCTGACAACTGTTTTCTGGATAAAAGCGAGTTAACCGGCCATTTGTTAAAGAGCTCCAAAACCAAAGACACGTCCCACAACCCAGTGTACTTGGGCTTCGGTGGGTTAGCCACCCTAATTTCCTTAAGCAATTTGCATACTAGTGGATGCATGCCTACTGGCTTACCAACCAGCCGAGCGTGGCCTGCTGAGATGGCTGACCTAAAATTATTGACCGACCTATAGGCCAAACCCTCGGATGCCTTGTCCGTTAAGAAATTCAGCACCTGGGATAAGTCTGCCCCCACGGGATCCAGATGTCGTTCCATGCACCAACCAATCCAGTTCTTCCAGGCCGAGGAGTATCGCTTCCGCGTGGATGGTGCCCAGGCCTGCTTGATGAAATCACAAGTCCTGCTCGAAAGGCCTGGCAGCTGCCACTGTTCCCTGAAAGCCTCCAAGCCATCAGCTGGAGCCTGCCTTCCATTACCAAGGGATGCTGTTCCTGATGAGGGCCCAGCAATAGCGTCGTCGATTCCGGGAGGAGTCTGGGACGGTCGCAACTCCACTGCATCAGTTTGGGGAACCATGACTGTGACGTCCACCAAGGCGTCACCATCACTACTTCCGCCCGTTGCTTGATCACCTGAGACATTGCCCTCGGGATCAGCAGGAAGGGTGGGAAAGCATACTGCGTCCCTTCCGACCAATTCTGGAGAAATGCATCCGTTGCCAGAGCCATGGGATCCGGTCTCCAGCTGAAGAATCTGGGTACCTGATATGTTAGTCTGGATGCAAACAAGTCCGTCTCGAACGGACCCCAAATCTCCTGCAGCCATTGGAACACCTTCGGGAGCAACTTCCAGTCGCTGTAGTCCCTGAGGTATCTCGAGTTCCAGTCCGCCACCTGATTGGACTGGCCCGGCAGGTATTCTGCTATTACTGATATCTGATTCTCTAGACAGTAATGCCAAAAGTCCTTGGCTATCTGCACAAGCATTGACGACCTCGTGCCGCCCAACTTGTTGATGTATCTCACCGCTGACACATTGTCCAAACGCAGGAGGATACAACAAGATGTCTGCCTCGGGGACAACGTCCGCACTGCGAACGATCCCGCGAGCAGTTCGAGACAATTTATGTGAAGCGAAAGCTCGTCCGGAGACCATCTGCCACCTGTAGAGATATCTCCGCAACGAGCCCCCCAGCCCCAACGGCTGGCGTCCGACTCTATTGTTACCTCTGGAAGAGAGCCGAAGATTGCCCGACCGTTCCAGGCGTCTACATGACCTAGCCACCATCGCATTTCTGTCCTCACCTCTTCTGTGAGGGGAATGTTGTCCGAGTACGACAGACCCTTCCGTAGGTGTCTGATCTTCAGCTGTTGAAGAGCCCTGTAATGAAGAGGGCCCGGGAATATCGTTTGCACCGATGATGCCAAAACTCCTACTACTCTCGCAATCGCCCTGAGCGAAACTGTCTGACTGTTCAACAGTCTCCTGATCTCCTTCTTCAGGTCTTTCAGCTTGTCCTTCGGGAGGCTTAGCTGTGCTATCCTGGAATCGATCGTGAAACCCAGGAAGTCTATCACCTGAGTGGGTATCATGACTGATTTCCTGGTGTTGACTACAAAGCCCAGGTTTTGAAGCAACCTTGTCGTCAGAGTAAGGTGTCGCAAGAGTGCTTGACAACAGTGATCCACTATCAGGATGTCGTCCAGATAGATTATGAGGCGAATACCGCGTTCCCTGAGGTATGCCACCACTGGTTTCATCACCTTGGTGAAGCACCAAGGTGCCGAGGAGAGCCCGAAAGGCAGAACCAAATATTCGTACCACTGGCCTTTCCACCGAAATTGGAGATATCTGCGATGCGGGGGAAATATCGGCACAGACAGATAAGCGTCTTTCAAGTCCAGTCGGACCATCCAGTCTCCCACCTGCAGTAGATCCGTCAAAAGATGGATGCCCTCCATCTTGAAATGATTGTACGTTATAAACTGGTTGAAATCCCTGAGGTTCAAAACTAATCTGTTTCCGCCTCCCTTCTTCTGTATAACAAAGATATTGCTGCAGAAACCGCGAGGACCTTCACAGACCGGTGCTATCGCGCGCTTCTGCAGCAATTCTGAGATCTCTTCGTCTATAAAACTGAGATCTTGTTGGGAAAAATGGAGATCCGCCGGGAGCCCCGATTGAACGGGATAAGAATAGAACTCCAAGCGGAAACCCTGCACAGTTTGTAGCACCCATGCGTCCTGTGTCAGTGCCGCCACTGCTCTAGGCAGTGCCGAGTCCTTCCCCCCAAAGGTAGAAGTGTAAACTCTGTTACTCTCACCTGCGTTCTGCTGATGCTTGAAGGTCCCCCTGTTGTTATTGGAGTGATAACGGCTCCTGTCGAACCTCCTGCGGGAGTGGTAGAAGGTTCCACCGCGGGTGGAGTCGTATTCATTTTTTCCCCTGCCAAAATCGCCTCTTTGGGAACCTTGCTGACCTCCACGGCCCGACGAGCGGCCCCCGCCTCGTCCGGCCCTGTTAAAAACTCTCTGACTGAGAACTCTCTTTATCCCTGACTGCGCCTTGTCCAGCGCCGTAAATGTCCCTACATATTTGGACACGTCTTTGACAAACTTGTCTCCAAATAGTTGGCCCGCTGCTAGGGGTCCCGGCTCAGCGTCCGCTAGCTCGGTCAAGTTGCTGTCCATTTTCATCAGCAGGGATTTCCTCCTCTCTGACGAAATGGCGCAGTTGGCGTTGCCCAGCAAGCAAATGGCACGCTGGGTCCAGCCAGCCAATACATCCGGGTCCACAGGGGTGGAACTCTCCTTGGCCGCTAGAGCCATCTCTAAGATCTTCGCCAGAGGACCGATTGTGTCCAACATCTTGTCCTGGCAGCCTGACCATTCCCTATCCAAACCTCGTTTGGGGTCTTTAGAGAACTTACGAAGGAAGGTCAAGAGGCTTGCGTCGATCTCTGGGGTCTCCGCCACTTTGTCTGGGATGTCCGGGCGAGGGCATTCTGATTTAAGGCGGTTCCTGACTTCCCTCGGGAAGCTCTTTCTCAGATTGTCGTGTATGTATGCCGTCACCGCCTGAGGCGGCACCCAGTCCTGTGACCTGGGGTGTATGATCTCCGTAGGATCGAATGTGAAAGGAGTATGCACCTGGGCCATCTCCACCTGAACCTTCTTCGGAGGAGGCTGCTCTTCCGATGTGTCGGTATCTGTGCCTGTGGTAGCGTCCGTGTCCGTGTCAGTATCTGTATGGACCCTGCGCTTGGATTTGGCCTTGGCGCCAAAATAGGAATGATCCGCTGTGTCCGGTAGGGTAGCAAGGGCCTGTGCATGAGGCCATGTGGCAGTGTCAACAGCCTGTTGACTGGAAGTGGAAGCTTCCGCTCTCTTCTTTTGCGGTTTGGTATAGCCATGCCTCTTGGCAAAGCCCTCCAATTGTTTCCGGATTGGGCGAAGGGCTGTGGCTAGGGCTTGCTGCACTGTTTGTGGGACCGTGGTCTCCATAGCCCTATTGACGGACGACTGCACAGATGCGTCCAATGCAATGACTAAATTGTCCTCAAGGACAGCCTCCTGCTGTCCGTCATAAACCTCCTCCTCCGCATATTCTTCATTGTACTGACCCCACTGCGACATTTCAGGGGTGGTTGGTCCTGCACGTCAATGAAGAATTGCCAAAGCACTGTTCAGCCACCAGGAGGGTCAAGGGGGGGGTTAGCCCTGCAAGCACACTGGATTCCACAAAGTACAAACCCCCTCAGCAAAGCTGTAGTCACAAGGGGCCAAAGACCCAGGCCAAAATACTGTCCACAGAGCGTGTGCGCACTCTAATCACTGGCCTCAATATTTTACAACCTTCACAGGCGTTTATCAGAGCAGAGGGGCCACCGGTAACTCTCCGTGTACAAAAACGCTGTGCTTGACAGTTTGGGGTTCGCGCCGTGACGTGCAGCCCAAACGCGACTGAAATCCTACTAGAAATGAGCCCAAATTCAGCGCGTTTGGACGCACGCCGCGGCCGAGAGCCACCCGGACCCTACACGCGTCATCGGCCTATGAGGGATGCCGATGCGCATGCGGGAGACGCGCCTACGGGGAAACCAGCCGGGACAAAGGCCCTGATTGTGAAACACGGTGCCCGTCTGCTCCCGGTCAACGACCGCCGCTACCTCACGCCACTAGGCGTAGCCAAGCCACATTGAGGAATGAATCGGAACACGCTAGGCGCCGCGACGCTAGCGAAAAATGCACAACACCCTCCCTGAAGTACCGATCACCCCACAAGTAGGTAACTCGATAGACCAACATGCGCTTTAAGCATATTATAATGGGTACACTTAGTAAATTCAATCAGTTAACATAAACATTATTCACATTGACATGTGCAATTGTTGCTAACAGCTAGAGGGAGTAAACAATGTGCACTTAGCTCTTGCTGTGAGCAGCAAAGAAAGAGGAAGATGGCGGCAGGCAGAGGCCTCTTATGGACTAGGGGGGCGTGCCTTTGGGCTAGTCATGATGGGATGTGTAGTTGTTTAACGTTTTTACTATGAAAAGCAAGCATTTTCATTGGCTGCTGTGAGCTTCATTAAAGATGGAGAAGCATAATCTGAAGCCTCCGGTCCTGAAATAGAATCAGAGGTGGCATATTCCTTGCTAGCCTTGGTGGTTTAATGTTTGATTTTTTTGTAGAGGGTCCATAGGGGTTGGATCCTGGGGATGCTGAATTACAAAGGTTTGGTTATTGCATGTCAAGCTTCAGCTGACTGCTTGGTGATTGATGTTGTATGTTTGGATGCTAAAGGTATGTACAGAGAGATATTTGGCCATCCAGTTGATAGCTCTAGTGAGTGCTTTAGCTTATATGGTAGCAAGTGGGCTTCAAGAATATCACATACCTGGGTCATATAGATACTGGCTGGTAAGGTGACCGTACCAATGATTGCTCAAGCCAGTATGGCAGGAAAGTTTGCTGCTCCAGCGTTGTCTCACATTTGCCCAACGGATCCAGAAGTTGAGGTTTGATGGAGTTAAGCAGAGTATTGTGATGGAGGTATGATGAGTAGGCATTTGAGATGCAAAGGATCATTTTTACTGACTGAAGTTAGAGGACAGGCAGTGTAGTGATTGTTTACAATGGTTGGTCTATGTCTTCTTTTGATGGACATTGCGGAAGGTGGCATGGAGAAAGAGCAGAGGAGGGAAATCAGTGGATGAGTTTATATGGTTGTAAATAGAGACAACAGCCAATTACAGTGGTCAGGGCCTGCTTTAGGGCAATGCGACTGGTGTTTAGCAATAACTTACAATTTAAAAACAGCTGATGCAGAATTCCTTCTGCATCCAGATTCCAGGAAGCAATAAAAATGTCAAGATAACTCTTGTAATTAATGTTCTTGCTAGAGAGAAAGGGATCTGAATGTTGTCTAGAAGAAGTTTTGATTCACCATAAAGTGGCTAGCTGAGTGGATTAGTAAATCTACCAGTGCATTAAAACAATTGAAAGGAGACATGAGGGGGCCTTTTGCCGGGAATCTGAGGAGGAGGAGGTTGTTGGAGGGTAAGGGGCAAAAAAGATTGCTGCATCGGGCGCCAGCAGTGCTAAAGCCGGCCCTGACAGTAGTAGTGGATGAGCAAGGGTAACAAATGAGATGGATAGATTGAGAGTAAGATGGCACTGGATTTGCACAAGCGCGCATAAAACAAGATGGCCGCCTCCTGGCGAGCTCTGTGACGAGGCGCCTGTTTTTTAATGACCAATTAATTAATTCCAGTCGGAATTTACTGGAATATACTTTAGCAGCCCTGGGAAGCCTTACTTACTGCAGTGGTGCTTTTTCCTGGAGCTTTCAACGTTGGTGGTGGTGTTTTTCATCCTCCTGCTTTGGCTTGGAGCTCTGCTTGAGGCACTGCCAAGATTTTCTGTCAGGGGGGTGGAGCACATATTCAGGAAAGGGTCTGGATTTGGCCTAACCACTCCCACCGCCTGTTTTAGCTGCTGCACCAGCTTTTTCTTTGCTGCATTTCCTCTGCATTTACTTTATCTCCCAGATGTTTACATTTATTTACTTCTGGCTTTTTTGTGCCAAAATGGAGAATAAAAATGTGCAAAACCCCAATATTAAGAGGAAACAACAGATTTCTCCTCCTCCTGTAAAATCTAAAGTGGTGAATCTAGTGTACCTTCTTTGGCATTAATTCTTGATGAACTTCATGCGCTGCCTGCCAATACTGATACCATTGCGTCAGAGATTGAAAATCTACATAAAGATAGGGCTAGTATGTCAATGAAAGTTTCCGATAATTCCATTAAAATACAGAATATCAAAGTTAAAATCGACGCCTTTACACCTCTTGTGGCAAAAATTTCTCCTATGTCTGTCTGTCTTCTAGATATGGAAAATCACAACAGACAATACAATCTGCGTATTTTTAATTTACCAGAGGAAGCTGAAGGCCCCAATTGCAGACTCTATCTGGAGAATTTGATTCCTGGTCTTTTAAACATAAAGGGGCTTATTTATGAGCCCTTGTGTCACTTTTGCGCCGCCGGTGCATCACTTTCTGTGACGCACCAGCAGCATAAAACATGCGCCATGGTGTGTCATATTTACAAAGTGACGCATCTAGGTAGATGCGTCGCTTTTATTATTATTATTATTATATTTAAGCTTAGAAAGCGCACAGCTACCCGAAGGTTTCCCGGCGCTAAGGACCAGAAATGAGGGGGAGAGCAGATTGAAAGCTGAGCGGCGTTATTGGTTAAATAAACAAGTCTTGACTTCTTTACGAAATTTAAGATAACAGGGTTCCGTGCGTAGAGATAAAGGAAGAGAGTTCCAGAGGGAGGGGGCCAGGACGGAGAAAGAGCGACCACCCATCCTGGCTCTCCTAACTCTAGTAACTTGAAACCTGTGCTGATTAGAAGATCGAAGGGTGCGGGCAGGGTTGTATCGATGCACTAAAGTACTAAGATAGGATGGAGCCTGGCCTGTGTTTATCCTGTGCGTGTAGCAGAGGGCCTCAAATTTCGTGCGGCTTTCGATGCGTAACCAGTGCAATTTACGAAGTGAGTTGGAAGTGGGGGATATGTTGGGTAGTTTACAGAGCAGCCGAGCCGCCATGTTTTGGACTGTCTGTAGTTTACGGGTTACCTGTTTGCACGCCCCCAGGAGAAGAATATTGCCCTAGTCCAGTCGAGAAGTGATTAAGGCCTGGACTACGGTTTTCTGGGTCTCATGAGGGAGCATCCAGATGATCTTACGGAATCACTTGATGATGGTAATGCAGGTGGAGGAGATTTTTACCACATGATGTTTCATGGAAAGTTGATCATCAAAAGTGATGCCCAGATTATGAGCTGTTTTTGATGGAACGGGGAGCTTACCCATTTGTGTGGACCAGTGTTGGGGGCCCCACAGAATAGTGTTCTTACCAAATAAGAGAAGCTCTGTTTTCCCCCCGTTCAGCTTAAGTTTGTTTTCGTGCATCCACTGAGGCCGACACAGAGGGAAGAAGGGGCGGAATGGGAACCAGTTGAGAGAGAGTAAATAATCTGTGTATCATTGGCGTATGAGTAGATGGTTAGCCCTGCTTGTTCCGCAATGTTGGCCAGAGAGCTGACATACAGATTGAAATGTAAGGGGCTTACGATGGAGCCTTGGGGAACACCATGTGCTGATTTATAGGTTTGAGAAACAGAGGAAGGGGAGAAGACTTGGAAAGTACGGTCAGAAAGAAAACTAATGAGCCAGTTGAGGGCTGGGCCGGTGATGCCAGATGATCTAAGGGCATTGATGAGGATGGGGTGGGAGACCGTGTTAAAAGCAGCACTCAGATCGAGCAAAATGAGTGCCACGGTCTCCCCCTCATCCACTCCGCGACGAATAGTTTCTGAGACCCCCAACAGGGTGGATTCTGTTGAGAAACCGGATCTGAAGCCAGACTGAGATGGGTGGAGGATCTTATTGGATTCAACATGTCGGGTGAGTTGTGTGATAACGTGTTTTTCTAGTATTTTGAGAAGATAGGGAGGAGAGAAATGGGGCGGAAATTGGATGGGTTATTGGGGTCAGCATTAGCTTTTTTTAATAATGGCTTGATCATGGCGTGTTTCCAAGTGGAGGGAACCTTGGCTTCTCTGAGAGAGGAATTAAGTAGTTCCAGAATAAGATTAAGAGAGGGGGTGTCCAGAATTTGTAACATTTGACGGGGAAGTGGATCCAGTGGAGAGCCAGATTTGATGTTATTGATGATGTTGATGAGTGTAGAGCTGTTGAGAGAGTCCCAGGTACTGATTTTCTGAGCGGGCGGAGTATGGATTTCCTCTGAGTTTTCGGGTTCAGGAGAGATCACAGAATCAGGCCTGTTAGGAGGGCTATTCTGTTGCGGAAATGTAGAGAGCTTGTCCGCAGGGGCCTCAGGGACACATAGGGTAGCCGGATCAGGTAGTTTTGGGGAAGAGGAGGGGAAAGTCGAGTTATCAAGATCTGCATAGATGGCGTCAATTTTGGAGATGAAAAATTCAGCCAGGGAGTTGCATTGAGAGGCGTCTAGACAGGGCGCTTTGGGCTGGCATGCTGCTCCCGATAATTCGTGTACAACCTTAAAGAGTGCCTTGGGGCGATTTTGTGCCTCGAGTATGGTGGTATTGACATATTCTGTTTTGGCAGTTTTGCAGAGTGTATGGTAGTTATTTAAGGCTGTCTTGTATATTTGCTTAGAGCCTGTGTCGTAGTGTATGCGCCACTTGCGCTCAAGGTTTTTGGTTTGTAAAATCCTGCGCCAGATTATAACTGCGCCAGGTATAATGTATGCAGGGTGGGCATTCTGACGCAAGAAACAGTCGTAGAAGTGACGCAGTAAAATCTCTGAGATTTCACTGCACCACTTCTAGGACGCAAATGTGTCAATATCTTACGCCTGCCTCACAGCAGGCGTAAGACTGACGCAGGCACATTTGAAATGGGACTTGCCCATTTGAAATGACCCATTGGTGGAGTTGAATCACTTTTGTGACACACTTCAGGAATGCGTCAGTTTTGCGCCTACAGATACGTCAGAAATAATGACGTATCTGTAACTCCTTGTGACATGATGTGTCATACTGTAAATATGATGCATCCAGCATGTCGCAAGGAGGGCGCATTGAAAAGTGAAGCATCGCTGTGTTCACGCAGCGATGCGTCACTTTTCATAAATGAGGCCCAACATTTTCTGAGAAATTTTAAATAGATAAAGCGCCTAGGATTCCATTCCATCGCGATCCTCATCTTACTAAGCCAAGACAAATGATTTTTAAGGTCCTACGTCATCATCATTTGGTCTTAATCAGGAAAGCAGCACACAAAATCCCACCCTTAATGGTTAATGGCAATAAAATATTTATTCACCAAGACTTTGCCAAAGAGACTGTTAAGATTTGTAAAGAATTCACTGATATGCGTCCTCAATTGAGAAGTCTTGGATTTAAATATGGCCTATTTGATCCTTCAACGATGTGCATCTGGAAAGATCATTTTTCTAAGTCCTTCCAACGTCCAGAAGATTTAAAATTATTCCTGGATCAACATTCACAGCATTCTATGGTTACGCATGATTCTGCTACTTGAATAATATTCTAATATGTATTTCTGACAAATTTTGCCGTTCTCTTCATGCTGGGCTCCAACGGGTCGGTCAAGCTTATAAAGCGCGTGTGCGTTTCATATCAGTTATTAATGTTTATTTGTGGTTGTCTTTTTTATGTTTGTTTGGTTTTTTTTTCCCTTCCTTTCCTGTCATTCTGTTCTAGAACTACTATTTTCTATATTTTTTTTACTTTTTCTCCTCTTCTGAAATATTTCTTTTTTCTCTCTATTTTACTATGGCTAATGTTCATAATATTGATATAACTTCTTTAAATGTCAAGGGTTTAAGACATCCGGTAAAACGTACAAAGATTTACGATTATTTAAGAAATTGTAAGGCTGATATTTGTTTTATTCAGGAAACACCTATTGAAGATAAAATATGACTATATGAAAAAGTGGGTTGATAATTTTGTCTCTTCTCTTGCAAAAGGTAGGAAAAATGGTGTTGCCTTTCTTTTTTCCAAACAATTAACTTGTCAAATCATAACTAAATCATCAGATACTGAAAGTAGACATGTTATAGTTAAAATTTAAATGTATGATTCAGTTATGTTTTTAATTAATGTTTATGGTCCAACTGGTGATGATCCTATTTTTTGGTCTAATTTAACTACTGAAGTTCTCAAGTTAGGTAACATTCCTCTTATAATAGGAGGAGACGTTAACCTTATTTCTGATCCGTTATTGGCTAGAACATCTCTCACTAAATTTTGTCTTCCAAAATCGTTTAAATCTTTCCATGAAACTACAAAATTTATTGATATTTGGCAATTACATTTTCACATTCGAGTCTTGATTATTTACTAATTTCCAGACAATTAATTAATTCTGTGATTACTCCTACCATTAGTAATATGTATATATCGGATCATTCTTTAATATATTTTGTTTTGCAATTTAATAAAAATTTTAAGTCACAATCCAGATAGAGAATGAATACTGAAATGGTTCTTAATGAACAAAAAAAATGGTAAATATTTGATGCTATTCGGGATTATTTTCATCTTAATCCGGAAGGTTCTACATCCCTGGTGAATAGATGGGATTCTTTTAAAGCTTATGTTAGAGGTGCCTCTATTTCTCTCATAGAATTGAAAAAAGAAAGGAACTAGCAGTACATTTAACCACTGTCAATCAATAGAAGATAAGGACCAAACTACTCAATATTATGATCCAATGATTTACTCAATATTTTAAATATTCTTGGTTTGGGTTTTGAGTTGGTAACTAATTCCGCAGCTACGTCTTCTATAAGAGGGGTTGCCATATTAAAAGACAGAAGGTTCAAGGCAGAAATAACTAAAACACAGGGTGATAAATGGGGGAGATGGGCAATTGCCCAACTTTGTTTCGATAATATGAAGTATGTTGCTCGTGTTGTATATGGACCAAACAAAGAAGAACCAAGAATATTTGAACAACTAAACATTGCGTTATTAGATTGGGAGGGAGAAGTAATAATAATGGGTGATTTCAACTGTATTCTGAATTGTCAGACGGATACAACACGCCCGGGTAATTATAAACGAATGCCTAAAAATAGAGCATCTATCTTAGATCTATGTAAATTACATAATGTCAAAGATGTATGGAGCTCGCTATACCCAAACTCTTCAGGATATACTTTTTTCTCAGCCCCCCATAGGCTATGCTGACGTTTAGATATGGCTTTTATATCAGACACCCTGATGAGATCTACAAATATGGTAATATATCCACGTATTACATCTGACCACAATCCCATTATGATTGAATTTGCGACATCTCTCAAACATAAACCTCCAAGAGCTTTCACTTTTCCTAGGAATTTAATATCAGATATGGCTTTCATTTCACAATTAAAACACCATATAACAGAATTTTTGACTTTTAATAGAAACACAGCTTCATGCTTAACAGTATGGGATACCTGTAAAGCCAGTATTCGAGGATTCACGCAAACCTTTGTTCTGAAACAGAATCATGAAAGACAAAATCATAATTTAACTTTGACTACTGATATTGTAGCTGAGGAGATAAAGCTTGTAAAAGCTCTAAGAGACAATCTCTCAACCCTGGATATTAGTGCAAACCTTAGTCAGTTAAAATGTAAAACTAAAGAAACTCTATTAAAGAAAAGGAGTGCACAGATCCATAAATATAAATTCTCACAATATGAGGGTGGTGACAAAATTGGAAAAATTTTAGCATTTAAAGTAGCAGAAGACAGAGCGGAATCTATGATCTTTCAAATTACAGGGGTTGATAACAAGAGATATAATCAGCCAGATGATATCATTCAACAATTTGCTAAATAATATGAAATTTTGTACACACCAGAGAGCATTCCCGACAACTCCATAATCAAAAAATATTTAAAAGAAAATATAACAAATAAGATAACAAGAAACGAGACAGAAGAACTGACCTTAGAAATAACCAATGAAGAACTAAGAGAAGCCATAAAATCACTGCCATTAGGAAAATCTGCGGGCGAGGACACTATTCCTCTGGAAGTTTACAAATCATGTTTGGATGAGCTAACACCCTTTCTTTTAGAAGTAATAAATTACATAGGTAGAACCGGGTCAGCTCCCCGCTCTTGGAATAAAGCCAAAATCATTTTTTTTCATAAAAAGGGTAAACCCAAAGAGGAGATGGGCTCATATAGGCCAATCTCCTTGATTAATGTTGATGCAAAGATTTTCGCAAAATGTTTGGCTAGAAGATTAGCACCACCAATGCCAAAAATTGTTAATATGCAACAACATGGGTTTATAACAGGGAAAAACACATCAGCTCATGTCAATTCGGCAATAACGGCGTTCGATATAGCAGAAATAGAGGCTTCCCCCCTGGCTATGATAATGCTTGACGCTGAAAAAGCATTTGATCGGGTGGGGTGGGACTATTTATGGCATGTAATGGGATCAATGGGGTTTGGAGGAAAATTTTTAAACGGGATTCGGGCACTTTATGACAATCCAATAGCATACACTAGCTATGGTGGTCTTACGTCACATTGTTTTCCAATCAAAAGAGGTACACGTCAAGGGTGTCCCCTTTCACCTTTATTGTTTGCCCTTTCATTAGAACCGTTTTTAAAAGCTCTGGATACTCAGACAGGAATAAGACCCTTTAAGACTGACAGTCAAAGCTTAAAAATCACTGCATATGCGGATGACATCGCTGTATATTCGATCGAAACAACTGATTCTTTAAGAGCTATCAAACTTAAAGCATCAAATTTTGGCAATGTATCAGGTTATACATTAAATGTCCACAAAACTCAAATAATAGCAAATTTTGTTCCCTCTCAACCAGTGCCTGAAATATGCAAGATCGCGACATATCTCGGAATTAGAATTACCTCAAATATTAAAGAAATCAATAACATCAATTATAAAAATCTAATGAAAACTACCACTGCGAGCTTAAAAAAATGGCACTGACTTCCATTAAATTTAATCGGTAGAATAAACCTGATGAAAATGAAAATTATACCTAAATACTTATATTTATTTAGATCAATTCCTTTGGCACAAAACTGGCTTTTTTTAAAACAATTAGACAGGATCTTCTGCAACTTTATCTGGGGATATAAGAAGGCTAGGAGATCACTAAAAATGCTAAAAAATCAAATAGGATCTGGTGGTCTTAACTTTCCAGATATGAAATTATACTTCTGGGCCTCTTTTATAAGACGTATTTGATCGCTACTAAATGAAGAGGACACACTTTTTTATCATCATCTATCACTAAAGGGAGATGCTAAACAATTTTTTCTTCGTATCACAGATCCTAACTTCTACAAAAGAGTTAAATTTAAGACCGCACGAGATATAGTAAGAATATGGAAGGATATACTTACTCACTGTAAAACCACTATATTTCATTCACAATTAATTTTATGGGAAAATCCCGGGCTGCCTAGTATATTTAGCGATGGGGTATTCCGCAGATGGCATCTGAAAGGTATTATGTTTCTGGGCGATTTATATAATTCTCAAGGCATATTGGATTTTCCTACTTTAAAGCAATTATATGGATTACCTGATACACATAGATTCGAATATATGCAAATATATGACTTTTTAGTACGGAAGAATAGAATCAACACCTTGGCGAGCGGGGTATTTGGGAACTTCTAAATTCTAAAAAAGAAAAATCAATAATTAGCTCGGCATATAAATTCTTTATAGGTCTAAGATCTGACGATAATGATACACTAGCTAATAAATGGAATCTAAAGCTCGGAACTAATATAACAGGAAAACAAATAAGTAAATCCTATACTAATATTCATGATCATGTAAGATCATCCAGTTTACGACTACAACAATATAGAACTATATACATGTTATATTATACCCCAGAAAGACATTCTAAATGGTCCCCGAATAACATCATGAGAGAAAAAACTAAATGTCCGAAATGTGATGAGTATGCGGCAGACCTTGTCCATATGCTGTTCTCATGTCTGAAATTAGGGAAATTCTGGGAAGAAGTGGGAAAGATCCTAAACACAAAAAATATTCTTAGCTCACCAATAACAGCACCCATGGTAATACTAGGCCCACATTTGTCAAGTCAACCACATTACATATTATTATCAATCTTATTCTCCTGTGCCAAATTAACTTTAGCCAGGGCCTGGATTAATCCCAACCCACCCAGCGCTCTGGAATGGTGGTACCTGGTTAACAAAATAAAAATTATGGAATGTACGCTGGCAGAACTCAGGGGAATCCGGTCATTAAAGAAATATGAGAAAATTTGGGGGAACTTAGAAAAGAACTAATACACCTAAGACCTTTTTATGTTTATCTGTCTTTTCTCTTTTATGATATTATGTCAAATCAATGTTTGAAAAAGCGAAATAATTGATTAATTTATGATTAATTGTGTATTTACTTGATGAATGGAAACTATGTCGAATGTTTTGCCGTTTTAATACCAGGTGAAAATAAAAAAATTATTTAAAAAAATATATATATATTCTTGGTATGTCCACAAAAATGATTTTGCTGCTGGATAAGGAACAACAATGTACACTTCTCATTATGTACAAAAAATATACAAATAAGTCATTATATTTTATCTACAAATAAACATAAATGAATTAAGGCAAAAATACACATTGCACAAAATAAACAGTGGGAGCCATTGCCGAGCTTGACCTGTATCCATGTGTTGGAATGTAATTCTATTAGAAGATTCAGGAGGGACGGAAGAACCCCCATTGAGCCAGTTTCTTCCAGAGGTTAGCTCAGTTGACATTGTTAAATGCCGCCTTAAAATCCACAAAGCAGAAGTGGAGAGTTTGTTTGGTTAAAATTGCTTTATCGATAAGTAATGACATTGCTAAAAGGTTGGTTGTTGTTCCTGTCTCTCTACAGAACCCTGTTTGACTAGGGGGAATTATATTTTGCTCTGTTGCTCATTCTTGTCGCTCAATGAATAGGTTCCCCGCAAAATATTTTGCCTCTACATCCAGTAGTGCAATTAAACAGTAGTTTTTTGGTAGGGTTTTGTCCCCCGCTTTATAGATTGGTGATATGATGGAACCCTTCCATGATGGGGGCAAACATCCAGTTTGCCTAGCTGAGATGAAGATAGGAGCTAAGGTTTCTGACCAGTATTCTGGGTCTTGCTTAAAAAGAGATGTCTGAATCTCATTTGGCCTGGGTGCACCATCCTTCCTCTGTTTGCATATTTGTTCCCTGATCATGATGGCGTCGATCTCAATTTCCTGGACCACGTCAGTCAACGCAATTTGAAATTGAGGTACGGGCTGTTCATCCTTACTGATGTTTAATTCAGATACCTGTTGATTGAAACGACATTCTAAAAAGGATGTCCAGGTGTATTCTGTTATATGTGTTGTTGGACCACCATGTGCAGGTTGTAGGAATGTATTTATTGTTGCCCAGAAACGTGCACTGTTATTTCCTTTGGAATCATGATGAGTTTAGCCCAGAGCTTGTTTTCTTGTGATTTTCTTATGTCTCATTTAAGTTTCCTAAGTTCGGCCTTGATCTTGCGGAGCTGTTGGTGTAAGTCCTTGTCCTTATAACCTCGATGTCCTTAGTGATTTGTTTAATAGCTTTTTTAAGGCTTTTCAAAGTCACCCTTTGTGCCCTCGTGGCCTTCCCTGCGACTGTTGGGTCGTTAGGCAGGAAGTGTCAAACTACGGATGAGTAGGAATACGAAAACATTGCTGTGAAGGTTTCCCATATATGTATGTGGTTTCCCGTGGGGTGGTTAAACTCATGTAGTTGTTGTTTTGCTGCCAGGAGCACTTCCCTGGAATTTGCTACGGATTACTTAATTCTTTTAAGGTTTATTTTGTGGCATGCATGCATTCCGACTGGATTTGGGATTGATTTATCCGGTAATGCACGAATTAAGATTTCCTGAGGCCAATGGTCACTGTCCCCTTGGTCTCCTAGGCCCACCTGCTGCAAGCAACAATTCCCCTGCCACACACTGGCTAAGGCCCTGCGCCCAACTGCCCGCGGGCTGCCAGTGCCCCATTGCTGGCCAGCATTCACGGTTGTGCACCCCTTCACCATGGACAGCGACCCCATATTTATTTTTTCTGTGGTACCGCAGTACTCAAGTGGGACCACAAGGAAGTGACAGGTTAGGTGCTGCAAGAGTTATGCTGTAGCTCAAGGGAGCCTTTCTGGGCCCCTCTGGAGTAATGTGGGACCCACAGAACACATTATTTTAATTTGGCACACAAGGACCAGGGAATCAGGGTACTCCTAACCTGGCCCTTTATCTTAACTTTTTTCCAATCTCAGGAGACGGGCACCAAGTCCCCGTGTCCTGTACTGGCACTTACAATATTTCTGATGATGATTCTGCCAGCCAATCAGATTGCTTGGTGCTGTGGGACCAGTACAGGTCTTTTCATACCGAAGCAGAAAGCAGGAAAAAAACTCTCACCCAATCAGATGACCAGGAGGGTGGAGTTGGAGGGTGGAGTTGAAGGGTGCAGTTGGAGGGTGGAGGGTGGAGTTGGAGGGTGGAGTTGGAGGGTGGAGTTGGAGGGTGGAGTGGGAGGGTGGAGTGGGAGGGTGGAGTGGGAGGGTGGAGTGGGAGGGTGGAGTTGGAGTTGGAGGGTGGAATTGGAGGGTGGAGTTGGAGTTGAAGGGTGGAGTTGGAGGGTGGAGTTGGAGGGTGAAGTTGGAAGGTGGAGTTGGGGGGTGGAGTTGGGGGGTGGAGTTGGGGGGTGGAGTTGGGGGGTGGAGTTGGAGGGTGGAGTTGGAGAGTGGAGTTGGATGGTGGAGTTGGATGGTGGAGTTGGGGGTGGAGTTGGGGGGTGGAGTTGGGGGGTGGAGTTGGAGCGTGGAGTTGGAGGGTGGAGGTGGAGTTGGAGGGTGGAGTTGGAGGGTGGAGTTGGAGGGTGAAGCTGGAGGGTGGAGTTGGAGGGTGGAGTTGGAGGGTGGAGTTGCAGGGTGGAGTTGCAGGGTGGAGGGGGGAGTTGGAGTTGGAGTTGGAGGGTGGAGTTGGAGCGTGGAGTTGGAGGGTGAAGTTGGATTTGGAGGGTGGAGGTGGAGTTGGAGGGTGGAGTTGGAGGGTGGAGTTGGAGTTGGAGGGTGGAGTTGGAGTTGGAGGGTGGAGTTGGAGGGTGGAGTTGAATTTGGAGGTTGGAGTTGGAGGGTGGAGTTGGAGTTGGAGGGTAGAGTTGGAGGGTGGAGTTGGAGGTTGGAGTTGGAGGGTGGAGCTGGATTTGGAGGGTGGAGTTGGATTTGGAGGGTGGAGTTGGAGGGTGGAGTTGGAGGGTATAGTTGGAGAGTGTAGTTGGAGGGTGGAGTTGGAGGGTGCAGGTGGAGTTGGTGAAGTTGGAGGTTGGAGTTGGAGTTGGAGGGTGGAGTTGGAGCGTGTAGTTGGAGCATGGAGTTGGAGGGTGGAGTTGGAGGGTGGAGGGTGGAGTTGTGGGTGGAGGTGGATTTGGAGGGTGGAGTTGGGGGGTAGAGTTGGAGTTGGAGGGTGGAGTTTGAGGATGGAGTTGGAGGGTGGAGTTGGAGGGTGGGTGGAGTTGGAGTTGGAGGGTGGAGTTGGAGTTGGAGGGTGGAGTTGGAGGGCGGAGTTGGAGGGCGGAGTTGGAGTTGGAGTTGAAGGGTGGAGTTGGAATTGGAGGGTGGAGTTGGATTTGGAGGGTGGAGTTGGATTTGGAGGGTGGAGTTGGATTTGGAGGGTGGAGTTGGATTTGGAAGGTGGAGTTGGAGTTGGAGGGTGGAGGTGGAGTTGGAGGGTGGAGGTGGAGTTGGAAGGTGGAGTTGGAGGGTGGAGTTGGAGGGTGGAGTTATAGTTGGAGGGTGGAGTTGGAGGGTGGAGTTGGATTTGGAGGTTGGAGTTGGAGTTGGAGGGTGGAGTTGGAGTTGGAGGGTGGAGTTGGAGTTGGAGGGTGGAGTTGGAGGGTAGAGTTGGAGGGTAGAGTTGGAGGGTAGAGTTGGAGGGTAGAGTTGGAGGGTAGAGTTGGAGGGTAGAGTTGGAGGGTAGAGTTGGAGGGTAGAGTTGGATTTGGAGGGTGGAGTTGTATTTGGAGGGTGGAGTTGGATTTGGAGGGTGGAGTTGGATTTGGAGGGTGGAGCTGGATTTGGAAGGTGGAGTTGGAGTTGGAGGGTGGAGGTGGAGTTGGAGGGTGGGGGTGGAGTTGGAGGGTGGAGGTGGAGTTGGAGGGTGGAGTTGGAGGGTGGAGTTATAGTTGGAGGGTGGAGTTGGAGGGTGGAGTTGGATTTGGAGGTTGGAGTTGGAGTTGGAGGGTCGAGTTGGAGGGTGGAGTTGGAGTTGGAGGGTGGAGTTGGAGGGTAGAGTTGGAGGGTAGAGTTGGAGGGTAGAGTTGGAGGGTAGAGTTGGAGGTTGGACTTGGAGGGTGGAGTTGGATTTGGAAGGTGGAGTTGGAGCCTGTAGTTGGAGCATGGAGTTGGAGGGTGGAGTTGGAGGGTGGAGGGTGGAGTTGGAGGTGGAGGTGGATTTGGAGGGTGGAGTTGGAGGGTGGAGTTGGAGTTGGAGGGTGGAGTTTGAGGATGGAGTTGGAGGGTGGAGTTGGAGTTGGAGGGTGGGTGGAGTTGGAGTTGGAGGGTGGAGTTGGAGGGTAGACTTGGAGGGTGGGGTTGGGGGTGGAGTTGGAGATGGAGGGTGGATTGGAGGGTGGAGTTGGAGGGTGGAGTTGGAGGGTGGAGTTGAGAGGCGGAGTTGGAGGGCGGAGTTGGAGGGTGGAGTTGGAGTTGGAGGGTGGAGTTGGAGTTGGAGGGTGGAGTTGGAGGGTGGAATGGTAGGGTGGAGTTGGAGTTGGAGTTGGAGAGTGGAGTTGGGTGGTGGAAGGTGGAGGGTGGAGGTGGAGTTGGAGGGTAGAGTTGGAGGGTAGAGTTGGAGGGTAGAGTTGGAGGGTGGAGTTGGAGGTTGGAGTTGGAGGGTGGAGTTGGAGGTTGGAGTTGGAGGTTGGAGTTCGAGGGTGGAGTTGGATTTGGAGGGTGGAGTTGGAGGGTGGAGTTGGAGGGTGGAGTTGGAGGGTGGAGTTGGAGGGTGGAGTTGGAGGGTGGAGTTGGAGAGTGTAGTTGGAGGGTGGAGTTGGAGGGTGCAGGTGGAGTTGGAGGGTGGAGTTGGAGTTGGAGGGTGGAGTTGGAGCGTGTATTTGGAGCATGGAGTTGGAGGGGGGAGTTGGAGGGTGGGGGGTGGAGTTGGAGGTGGAAGTGGAGGTGGATTTGGAGGGTGGAGTTGGAGGTGGAGTTTGAGGATGGAGTTGGAGGGTGGAGTTGGAGTTGGAGGGTGGGTGGAGTTGGAAGGTGGAGTTGGAGGTGGAGGGTAGAGTTGGAGGGTGGAGTTGGGGGGTGGAGGGTAGAGTTGGAGGGTGGAGTTGGGGGGTGGAGTTGGGGGGTGGAGTTGGAGATGGAGGGTGGAGTTGGAGGTGGAGTTGGAGGGTGGAGTTGGAGGGTGGAGTTGGAGGGTGGAGTTGGAGGGTGGAGTTGTAAGGTGGAGTTGGAGGGTGGAGTTGGAGGGCGGAGTTGGAGTTGGATTTGGAGGGTGGAGTTGGAGTTGGAGGGTGGAGTTGGAGTTTGAGGGTGGAGTTGGAGGGTGGAATGGTAGGGTGGAATGGTAGGGTGGAGTTGGAGTTGGAGAGTGGAGTTGGAGGGTGGAAGGTGGAGGGTGGAGTTAGACGGTGGAGTTGGAGTTGGAGGGTGAAGTTGGAGGGTGGAGTTGAAGGATGGAGTTGAAGGATGGAGTTGGAGTTGGAGGGTGGAGTTGGAGGGTGGAGTTGGAGTTGCAGGGTGGAGTTGGAGGGTGGAGTTGGAGTTGGAGGGTGGAGTTGGAGGGTGGAGTTGGAGGGTGGAAGCATTCAGAAAAGGAAGCGGCCATGTTCAAATACTGATGGAGAGTCGCGTTGCTCAGTTAATTCTTTAGCATGCCGTTTTACAAAATAATCTTTCATTAAGGTCTTATAAAGACGCTGTTCTCCTCTCCTTCATAAATACATATATAGTAAAAGTTGCATCTGAGTACATAAACACATATAATGGTGAATTGTTTTACATTACACCATAGAAGATAACAAGACATTTATTTCAGTATAGAGTTACTATTTATCTCCTGTGTACTATCGTGTAGCTGTCCTTTATAATAAATGGGTTGCTTCTGATTATTTTTAATCAAATCTCTTTAATCCAAGATGGCTACCGGGTTAAGTTTAGGAATGGGGCGAAAAAATGTCGTGTTGGTCTGTCTTGTATTTTGATTGCATGTGACGTCATTAGCTGACAAACACAATGTAGAAAAATAGACTATTCTTGTTAAATGTTGAATTGGAAACCGCCCGTTCTATGAGACTTTGAGTTGAACGCTAGAACTGTATTTCTTTGCAAGAACAGGTTAAACGCTACCGGACAACATCACTGGGAGAGATATATGTTCCAGTTCCTGTGTTGTCGCCTATGAGACGCAGCAACAGTTGTGTGCGAGGCACGCTCAAGGTGAAGTTTTATTTTAGATGCGAGCGCACTGCCAGAGGTGTGCTCTGTGAGAACTTGCTGTTTTAAATAGCTATGGCCTTAATTCACAATAGGACGAACGGCTGAACTCCGGTTTGGATTGGGATTAAAAATTGGTCCGCGCACGTTAAAAAAACAAGCTCTCGGCATTGCTGTGGCGGGGGGGCGGGGGAGCGGGAGCGCTTTCCTTTGAAGTCTGATGCAGGGGCAGGGGAGCGGCAGCCTTTGGAGTCTGAGGCCAAGGCACAGACAAATGGTGGCATGCGATGTGCATGCGGGGGCGGGGGAGCGGCAGCCTTTGAAGTCTGATGCGAGGCACAGACAAATGGTGGTGTGTTATGTGGCTGGTGTGCACGCGCCTGTCTAACATGAACTGTATGGCATCCGCAGCCATTTTGGTAGACTTTTCTTTTCCACTTACTATAATTCTCTCCAGCAATGCGCAAGCGCATTGGCAGGCAAAACCTAAAAACGTGTGCAATCAGGGAAAGAGCTGGGGTAGCTCACACAGTGAAAACAGAAAAAGGACTACAAGTTGTAGCAAACGAGAACATACTATTAGAAAAGGCCAATAAATAAAATAATAAAAAATAAAGAAAAAGTAATGCAGATGGAAGCACAGAGGGCCACGACAACATTGCAAAAAAAAAAAAAAAAAAACACTGACATGCCAAAAGTCGAGTGCTGCAGGTGCTGTGTGCACTTGGAAGGGAGGGGGCTTAAAACGTTAAGCAGTAGCGGAATAAAAACGGAGCAGAAGCAGCCAAGGGCTAAAAGCATAAAAAGAATAAAGTTAAAAAGTACACAATACTAAACCCAGTCATGCACACAACATTTGAAACCTTCCTGTTTACAGCCTGTGTGTCTCATCATTATATGCTATCCGTGTATGTTGCGAAGTTTTGCGCTATGTCCATAAATATGATTGTGGTAAACAAAACAATACGTTACTGTGAACTATTCATAATAGTTTATTGGAGGATTGTATACCTTCACATGTTTCTTTGGAACAGCAATAAACAAGGGTTACCTTTCCTTCAGACAAAGGTCCTGCAAGGCTCGCGTTCTGCACTTTCATATATGTTGTGTATTTTTCGCTGTGACTCCGACCGACCTCATTCGCCAGCTTGTGGTGAAGGATCTCCCAGTAGAGCGAGGGCATTATCATGACACCTAATGCCGAGGCATGCAGCACCATCTCCGCGCTGCGAGAAGTTTTACAAACTGAGGAAGTACGAGGGCGTGTGTGCAAGCAGAGAAAGAGCTGTGGGGAGTGCACGCCTGGACTCACGAACACAGAGTGCTTGTGACAAAATTGTATTGTAAAAAACAGAATGAGCGCAGTGTCTATGAAGCAGACACCGCGCTCCGAATTAAGTAAAAAACAAAAACAAACGGAGCGCGGTGTCCCTAAAGCGGGCACCGCGCTCCGAAATAAACATACATTTTCAACATAAATCCCCTAAAACACTCATATCAACCATTATGAGTATTGAAGGTACCGCAATGTTAAACAACTCTTATATAAATGGTTAGAAAAAGTGCTTACCCAGGAATTAAAAGACACTGTCTAACGCCGCAAGTAAAAGATCCAGTCCAGGTGGGTGGGGCCAAAAGGAGACAGGGCGGTAACAAGGAGGGACTAAGAAGCCTACTTTACAATAGGAAGACAGCATTATACATTGACGCAAACCAATTAGAAGGGGCGAGGCTTATTCACCAGTTCTGAAATCTCCTTGATTCCAAAATCCCTCACAGAGAGAGCAGCGCATGCATGCTGCAACGCAAGTCTGCGAGACCTAAAAAGGAGTAGATGAGTTCTTCAGACACTCCATTAGTAGGAATGCAGACTGTGATCGTTGTTTTTGAGAGGAAGCGTGTAAAAGATAAGCATTGTGATGAGTAGATGGGTAAAGAAAGTTGCAATTGCCCAGGTTTCCCCGCGGTCATCTGAAGCGAAGTTTCACATTATTCGACCCATTTCCTATAGCGAGATAACGCCACCTTCTGGTCTGGAACATCTTCAAACATCTGCTTTAATTAACTATGTGGTGGTACAAGGTTATTTGCAACAAGCATTGTCTTGTCTATTGTGTCAGAAAGCATAGATATGGGGCGGAAATTATTGAATGATTTGCATAATGTAGGTCTCTGTCTAAAAAGGCATAGTGGTAGAAAAATGATTGTCTTGGATGTTGCCCACGCGATAGCTAGTGGCTGTGATTAATTAAAGTGTTCCCTTCTGTCACCTTGTTGTTATTTCACGAAGTACATTTAAGCACAGACACCTGCGCACCTTGGTCCTATCAAAGCTGACTACCTTATTCAGTTATTTATCAATTGCATCCAGGTCCTCTGTAGGCAGCCCTCATCGCCATTCAGGAACAGAAACAGATTTATTTATTCACACCACAGCAGTCCTGAGAACTCTCAAATGGCTCCTTTTAACCTGTTGCGTGCTAATGACGATCTCAGCTTGTCATGAGGCACAGTTGAGCTGCACTCATGACGAGCTGAGCTCGTCACGGCCGTTGGAACGTTCGCACGCTGGGATAATTTCCCCGCTGTGATGAACGTTCCAAAACGAATGTGGCCGTGACGAGCTCAGCTCGTCATGAGTGCAGCTCCACTGCGCCTCATGACGAGCTGAGATCGTCATGAGCATGGCGGCGCCGCGGGCAGCCCCCCTCCCCCCACAGCAGGAAAAAACGCCCTGCAGGGAAGGGGTTAAAAAGGCCTGGATCCATACAGAGCCCTACCCCTAAGCACACTGAAATGCCTGGCATAAAAATGTAACAATTTCAAGTGGTTGTTCCTGTAACAACTTTGCTTGAGAAACAAATACCTATTCCCAAGTGTTCACAGGAAGAGCCCCTACAAATTGTAACTTGACGCCCCAGTGATACATACAACACCCTCTCTGGAAATATTCTAAAGGTAGGTAATATATATTCTACTCCAATAAGGTATCCAAAGCTAAACATGGAATATACAATGCAGGCCTTGAAATCTGACGAGATGACCAAGCTGGTTCTACCTTATCTTTGCCCTTGTTCAATCTAAGAATCTGATAGTATGTCTGTTGCATCCCAAAAGTCTGTAGTGTACCACCCAGTAATTGTTCTTCGTAGTGCATTTCACGTTTGTGGCGGATATATTTCGATACTCTACTAGTCATATTAGGTTAAAAATTATTTAAGTCACGTTTACAGTAAGATTTGCACTTTACGTATCCGAAATGCTGCACTCTAGGGCACTACTTCACAAGGAGTAATACTTCATGTACTCATAAAATGCCTTAATGAAAAACCTTATTGTGTTTTTTCTCCTTAAACGCTATCCTCTTCTCTTTCCACCATTTCCTCCTTATCTCAGCTCTTATAAATTATGTTAAATTCGCAAGGATAATTTCAGAAAACTACTTTAGCCCAAAAAGGAAAAAACAAAGTATTTGTAAAACATGCCGCAATGGTGATATTATCATGCATTAGTAATTTAGTTAAGAACATTTGGAACTTTTTAAAGAAACTGATGCCCATGGTTTCAAATTTAGTACATGCTATTTAAATGAAAGGCCATATGGATCTATTATGGTTCGCTTGCACGTACTGATAAAGTTGAACAAAGATTTCCTGGTTTTGATATGATTTAATTGACTTAATTTATATGTCGCTATTTCGCAAGAACATAAAAACAATGCAGTCTGAGGGCAATAATGCTTCAGTTTCAACCTCTCATGAAAAGGAAAAATGCTGTGAAGGTTCTTTAATGTCAGGTTTTTGGTTCATTCAGACGGCAAACATGTAAAACTCTTTTTAAAAAGTGCCCACTGTACCTTTTTCTAACATTTCATTATTTTCATATTCTAATACTTTGATCATGTTCATTTAATACGGAACCTCTTCAATAATTTGTCAGCATGTTGTCGAGGAGGGAAAACCAGTGTTGATCCGTGACACCTAGGTCCTTAGCAGATGCTAAGGATATCAAACAGGTAAATAAACCAATTACAATACAATGATTCACCTACTTAGCACCTATACTAAAAATGTGGTATGGATCCAGGCAGAGATTGATTTGTTCCCTTGTCTTTTGGTGGTGGGTGGTGGACACTAGAGCTCATTTCTAGGGATCAGACACATGTTTCATCATCAGCTTGACGCAGAGCAGGAGGGAAAAATACAGAAGAGGGAGAAAAGGGAGCAAGTGAAAGATAGGAAAACAGTGATAAAGGGAGAAAGCAGGGATGAAAAAGAGCCTGCTAGATTGAGATAAACAGACAACAATGATCTGGTGGTAGAAGAACGAGGCATATACTGAAGTCAAGACTAAGCAGCCTTTTCCTACACCCACTCCGGCATTCAGGAACGCCTGCAGTGACTCCAGAAAGAAACTGTGAGACCCTGCATTTATACTTTTACAAACGCTGCATGGAAAGAGCTTTCCTAGACTGGAAGTGATACCTGCAATATTTCAAGATTTGCAATACATTCTACAAAACCTGGATGTGATGTTCACACTTTAAAGCATATGTATAAAATAGAGATGGCTCTCCTCTGGACGCTGTAGTTAAGAGTCGTTTGTGTAAAGTCAGCCTATGACTACTAACCTTTGTGTTTTATTCCCATCCCCCCCAGTTTCAGAGGCGCTTAACTTGAGGCAGTCTGGAACTGCAAATACCCATATTTGAAATTGAGTGTAGCGTAACATATCATTGAGCATCTGAAACACAGAGCTAGCAATATTAATTCAAAGACAAGGCCCTTCAGTCCAGTTTTCAAGTCTGGCTTGAATGCACTCCTGTCTAAAACACTCATTTTTACCTATTCTTTAATATATCTGTAAAGTGGGCTTTAGATCCACTCCGAGGAGGAACCCTCTATCTTGTTATGCTGTTGGTTATATGGTGTATCCAAGAGATCCAAATAACCGAGAGACCGCAGGAAACATGCACAGAGTGTCACCTTGACGAGACCAAAGATGAAAAGTGTTTCTATGGTAATGCATGCTGGACTATTTCATCATGTTGTTTCTCACATTCATTTCTTTACCTTCTGCAAGCTTCTTATACAGCATGTGGTCTTATAAGGCACTTTTTTCTACGACTGGTAAAGTCATGATAGAAGGATTTAATGTGATAAACAACATTTACGCATGCAACGGTTTGTTTGTGATTGTCTGTGCTTAAATGTACTTAGTGCAAATAACAACATGGTGACAGAAGGGAATGCTTGAATTAATCTCAGCCACTAGCTATCGCTTGGGCAACATCTCAGACAATCGTTTCTCTCCCACTAAGCCTTTTTAGACAGAGACCTACATTATGCAAATCATTCTTGGTCCTGCTCCAAGAGCAACAGTCCAACCCGGGCACCATGCCACCTGAGATGGGAATGTAAGCAAACTCAGGAAGGTTCCAACCTAATTAGGCCTCTTAGGTAGGGTATAGCTTGAGTCCTATGGCACAGTGAGCATGGGACCATTGTCTAGGCATACACACTGCACCCGACTAAAGGACCTAAACTATGGCGAAACTGGTCTTAGGGTGATTGTATTCCTGTTTTGAGAGGTAATTGCTTGGTTGCTGGGGCTGGGTTGTTCCAATTGGAGTAGGATCAAGGCTGATTTCCATGTAGCTGGGTCTAACCAGAGATGGCATAGTGGGCAAGAAAGTTGAATAGGAATTTAACAGTGGCTGAGATTAATTCAAGCATCCCCCCCATCACATGTTTGTTTATTTCAATATTTACATGTATTAGTACACTAAAGCCAGACCTAATATTGTTTTCAATGTATTTCTTTACAGTTTGGTGTTCATGGATGCAGACTCCTGCCTCAGTGATATAAAAGAGGTGTGTTGTATTGATACAGAAGAGAGAGTAGAAGGAACAGAATAGGAGGAAACACCCTATAATAGAACAGCCACTTCAGTCTCCTCATTGTAATAATATGTCTTGTGACAATCCCCCTTGGTGTAAAGGTGCAATAGTGTTTCTTTCAATGCCAATGCACCACCATGTTAGAATGGGAGACAGGGCCCCAAGCTAGAGTGTCACACACAAGTGCCCAGCCTGTGTTTGAAGGAAATATGCCTCCACTTGAAAGAAATAGAGCAGCAGTTCTAGTCCTACAGCAGACCGGTGGAGATCTGCAACACTACTCAGAAGTTCCACAACTGTTGGGAATTAAAAAATATTAACATATTAATAAAGTATAAATGAATTAAAAACAACATTATAAAATTAAAATTTTCAAACTCTCTATAAATGAGAAGGAATTTGATACTGTTGTCACAAAATTAAGTTTGTATGCACAGCTTGATTGGTGATGGCAGCACAAGTAACAAATACTTGGGGAACAGAGTCTACCATGGTCGACTGGTGGATTCAAATGAAGCATAGTTATCCGTGACAAACAAAGAGTATGCATTCGGAGAAAAGAAGGGATAGTGATATGTTATACTCTTGTATATACCTCATTCTTTTAAAAGTAAAGACACATTTTGACAAACTCTAACCAACCCAATAAAACTCAAATTTTGATTTTTGTATATTTTACTTTGTGAAATAAAAAATGATTTACTAATTGATTTTGTTTATGTATACTTGTTTCTGTGTTACTTTGAGGTTAAAATCATCGAACTTGCTTAGGCTGGTGTCTCTGGCTTTCAGTAGTGATACAGTGGTGGCCCACGGGCTTCAAAGCTTAAGAACGCTGAATTAAAGTGCTAACCTCTCCTACAGGATGTCCAAGTGTGGACCTTATTTTGAAATAAATTAATAAATAACACGGACAGCAGTGCTTGAAATGGAAAAATAGAAGTGCAGGTACTCTGTACCAGAGTACCTGCTTGTTTCTGAGAAGTGCAAGTACTCGCCAATTAAAAGTATTACATCTCTCTTAGGAAGTGCTAGTACTGTTCCTCTCAAAATAAAAAAGTGCCGGTACTCAGTACCAGGCAGTACTGGCCCATTTAAAGTATTGACTGACAGTGACTGTCTCACACTTTCAGCTCTTTGTACAGAAGAGAGTCTGAGTAAGAAACCCTTTGCTGATCATTGCCAAACAAACATTCCCTTTTCAGCTTCTCTTAAATTTTGAGGGGTCAACTCAAAACCATTTTTGATTTCATATCTAAATAGTTGATGCATTTGGGTCTAAGTTTGCCAAGAACACTGATTCAAATGAATCTATCTATTTGCTTGATTTACGAGTATTAATATGTTGTCATTTTGCACACTATAGTTGGCGACGTTAGAGCATTGTGAATTACAGATGGTATTGTAACCCAATAAATATCCCTCATGTTACCGACCATGAAATGCTTAGCCAGCTTTATATGTTTGAGACATGCATGTCACCCACTTTGAGATAATGAACTTCATTACCGGTTAATAATTTCAAATGTCATTCTTTGTTTAAAATCGAGGCAGTCTAAACCTTTAAGAAGTGGGGAGCCTTAATCCGAACTCCCTGGGTCATCCAGACTCTATAGAGTAAAGTGTGTGGAAAAGGAAACGCTGGTAATCGAACAGCTAGGCCTGGTGGCTCAATGGACTCCACTACAAGAATTTGTCTTTGACTTCAAAGTGACTGGGTTGAATCCTCGAGGGTCGACTCAGCCATTCCTCCTTCTAATGTCGATAAAATGAGTTCCATTCAGTTCGGTAACAAGAAACTTGTTATTCAATCCAGGACACACAAGAGTGTGAATGTTAATTTTTCAAATAAATGTGCTAAGGCCATCTTTTAAAGCATTTATCAGTAGATGAAGAAGTACTGCAGGAGTATTTTTTTTTATACTCTTATATGCCTTTGTGAATCAGCCCAGAAAGGTCCAACTATCCTTATTGCTTGTACTACTTGTATACGAATATTCGTATTATATTCTGATTATAGTCTTATCTTTTAGATGTTTTGAGGCTAATTCTAGTGCTGGATGTGAAATTCCACTTTGCTCGCGGAGTTTGAAGAGTTTTCCCTCTCCGTGCTCCACATAGCGCGCAAAGTTTTTTCCTCGCTTGTGCTCACCAACTTTAAGTTTGTGAGTGAGGAAAAACTTACTCCAGACTTCCTCCTGGTGAGATTTCTCAACGCAGACGATTGCGGATGGTCGCTACCGCTCATGTTGATAAACCTTCCGTTCGCATTGAGGAAGCTGTCGCTCGAGTAGAACTTCTCCTGGCGCTACAGAAATAAACAGCACCCTCTTGTGCTGTGTGTGGTGGTGTTCAGGCTGTAAAATTTTACGGTGCAGGAGAAAAAACCCTGGCGCTAAAAATCAGTGCGAATTGTGCAATGTAATGCACTCCGCCACTTGCGTAACTCAGCATAGCGAGTTTTTTTGTTACTTTTCAGAGTTCTGAGCCCAAAAATGTCCACGGACTCGATAATTCTCGCCTCGGTGCCTACTCTAATCATGGGGTCCCACGCTGCAACTCCGGGCAATAGCTTGCTTAATCCCCACTACGGCGGCCCACCCGCTGTGGGATGCCTGGCTTTCACCTTGGGGATGCCCAGTAGGGGTTATCTCACAGGGAAAAAGCCAGGACGGGTTCCCAAGGCAAGCGCCTTGATGCCTTCGGGTGATACGTGCGCTATATAAGTCGCAATACAATACATAGCGGACCAGAACTCCACAAACTCTGCCCAGGCCTAGATAATTCACTTAGAAGGGTGACAGCATGTGTAAGAGTACTGCAGGAGACTATTTTACATAATCAAAAGTGCCTTTCTGAAAAGCCCATGTTTTATTTATGTTAAATTCAGTGCATAGGCGACAGCAGAAAGGGTCATTCACATCTTCAGTGCATGAATGTCTCTACTACACACACCAGCATTCCATACATATAATACAACACACATCACTCACAAACATACTAATCCATACATTATTATCCTTCTATACTCGCTGTTCCTTCTCTCACATCCCACATTCTCATCACAATACCAACACACACAATAACTACAAACATATGACATCCAAAACAATATCTCTCTGAGCTCCACAAATATAATCACTAGGTTGTAAATCCACCAATCCGGTACAATGTTCAATTATGTTCAGTGCAGGAGTAATATCTTCCTTGCCACAGTAATGTCTTTAATTAAGAAAAATTCCACATATCCAGTATTCCAATCTCCTTTAATGGTATTTCTTCACTCCAATTCACAATTTGTCCTTAATTGTCTTTCAGCCAACACGTGTTTCGTCTGATGCTAATCCCTGCATCAACAGACTTCATCAGGGCTGAAACCCAAACATATTTACATTATTAGTTGTACCAACTAATAGGAATATTATATTACCCATAACCAGATCCACCAAGAAAAGTGTATAAGACCAAACTAGTCAAATAAGGAGGCTACCAAAAAACTACCCATAGAATTAAGAAAAGAAAGGAAAAAATAAATGAAGTATTCCAGTGAAAAAAGGTATGTCACATACTAGGTGCTCAAAAGGGAAATACTGAATCAAAGCAGTCCCAAACGCACCATTCCAATATTAAAGATAGCAGAGTATTACCTCAGTCACAATTAAGTCTTGCCAAAAACAGTGTTTCACAATATTTTTGTGATACGTAGAAATCAGTTAGAAGAACCTGAAACAAAGGTATACTATCCTAGTAAGTTCATTAAATATATGTGAGAGAGCTACTATTTATACACACTCGTTGCCTCTTTGTCATATTAATTTTTGAAGATCTCACCTATCGCTGTATAGGTGATTCATCTCTCAAGGGAACGTCAGATCTGATACAGCAATTAAAGATATCAGGATACACGAGTACGTGTACCTAGAAAAAAACGGAATGCTTATTAAGTACTCATTGTCATTGCGGGAAAAATAGACATTCTCTCGAAGTAGCGGGCTTTAACATTGTACTGGAACGCCTTCGTGAGTTATACTCGGGCGTATAAGAATACCAGTATAGGTAATTCTGTTTAAAACAATGCCCGCATTTCGAGTCCGTACCGGCGTTTACCTGTTAGATTATCGCAGTGTCTCCTCGTCAACTTCCCGGCTTTCGCGTTCGCGTTCTCTTTGGGCGCCATATTTAAATGTTTAGGCGTGAACTGCCGACTACCAGCGCCATGTTTGGCGAGTCAAGTAGCATAAAATATTGAATAACTCTACAATGTGATATACTAGCTACATCCTAATTAAATTATAGTTAGGTGAATGAATTTTTTCGTTATTTAAATGATTTATAATCAAGTGTTCAATACATCTATTTTGTTATTATTTTACTCCGTAACAGATTCTAGTATTTGTTTGAATCCAAAGTAATCAAAACTTAGTTAATATAAATTGTCCCTAGCTTTCGGATTGTTAACTAAATGTAAGAATAGCATAAATTTAGTCCTATCTTTATTTTCCGTGACCACGCATCGAGTCATGATACCGATGTATTTTATTTTTGTTTGGACATTCTAAGATCTATTAGACCATCCTTTTACAAAATTATATTAGAAGAGATCAAGTTTTATAGTTACTAAATTTGGAACTAATTTCAGATTCAAAAAGATTTCTAACAATAGCTCACTCGAACCAATGGTTCCAAAAGTAACTACCTGACGCTAAACATCCGACCCACATGATCTATTTCAAATCGTGGTCGGATTAGTATACCTTTATCACGGTTCCTACACCCTAATTTCACCATTTTCGTATTTTAAGAGGAACATGCAAAGAATATTATTACAATCAAGGTAAAGGAGGAGAGTAAAACAGAAGTGGAGAAAGTAAACGTGCACTATTATAAAACATAGTTACTCAATGTAAATTATTTCATTAAACATTGACAGTCCTAAACATTGAAATATCTTATTAAGCAAATTAATAAAAATACATATAAATTGTTCTGTGTATAACTGTACCACTAGTAATTATCAGAAACCATGTCTGATTAAGTGTCACACAAATAATAGTAACTTCAATATATTATGTGTTATTACCCCACTACAAAATTAGTACATAGGTCGATTTGCATTCAGTGATCAGAACAAGAGTCAAACATAAATTTACATACTGTTTATATATTTTTCTCAGCTAAGGGTACATGATGTTCTATTCAATCCCCTAAAAAATACTGTAACTCAGAGTCTAAGTTGAGACCATGATTGAACATTTTCGTGCATTGAAAAACGGGGATACGAGATATCCCATTGCTTCCCACATGGTACAGAATTATCATGAAAAAGGCAGACATCAATTTATGTATCACGGAATTGAACATGTTACAATGGATTCACGTGGTGGAAACAGAGTACTCAAACTACGACCTAGTGAGGCAAGATGGATCATGAAACTCCGAGCGGTTGAGGATGGTCTCAACTTAGACTCTGAGTTACAGTATTTTTTAGGGGATTGAATAGAACATCATGTACCCTAAGCTGAGAAAAATATATAAACAGTATGTAAATTTATGTTTGACTCTTGTTCTGATCACTGAATGCAAATCGACCTATGTACTAATTTTGTAGTGGGGTAATAACACATAATATATTGAAGTTACTATTATTTGTGTGACACTTAATCAGACATGGTTTCTGATAATTACTAGTGGTACAGTTATACACAGAACAATTTATATGTATTTTTATTAATTTGCTTAATAAGATATTTCAATGTTTAGGACTGTCAATGTTTAATGAAATAATTTACATTGAGTAACTATGTTTTATAATAGTGCACGTTTACTTTCTCCACTTCTGTTTTACTCTCCTCCTTTACCTTGATTGTAATAATATTCTTTGCATGTTCCTCTTAAAATACGAATATGGTGAAATTAGGGTGTAGGAACCGTGATAAAGGTATACTAATCCGACTACGATTTGAAATAGATCATGTGGGTCGGATGTTTAGCGTCAGGTAGTTACTTTTGGAACCATTGGTTCGAGTGAGCTATTGTTAGAAATCTTTTTGAATCTGAAATTAGTTCCAAGTTTAGTAACTATAAAACTTGATCTCTTCTAATATAATTTTGTAAAAGGATGGTCTAATAGATCTTAGAATGTCCAAACAAAAATAAAATACATCGGTATCATGACTCGATGCGTGGTCACGGAAAATAAAGATCGGACTAAATTTATGCTATTCTTACATTTAGTTAACAATCCGAAAAATAGGGACAATTTATATTAACTAAGTTTTGATTACTTTGGATTCAAACAAATACTAGAATCTGTTACGGAGTAAAATAATAACAAAATAGATGTATTGAACACTTGATTATAAATCATTTAAATAACGAAAAAATTCATTCACCTAACTATAATTTAATTAGGATGTAGCTAGTATATCACATTGTAGAGTTATTCAATATTTTATGCTACTTGACTCGCCAAACATGGCGCTGGTAGTCGGCAGTTCACGCCTAAACATTTAAATATGGCGCCCAAAGAGAACGCGAACGCGAAAGCCGGGAAGTTGACGAGGAGACACTGCGATAATCTAACAGGTAAACGCCGGTACGGACTCGAAATACGGGCATTGTTTTAAACAGAATTACCTATACTGGTATTCTTATACGCCCGAGTATAACTCACGAAGGCGTTCCAGTACAATGTTAAAGCCCGCTACTTCGAGAGAATGTTTATTTTTCCCGCAATGACAATGAGTACTTAATAAGCATTCCGTTTTTTTCTAGGTACACGTACTCGTGTATCCTGATATCTTTAATTGCTGTATCAGATCTGACGTTCCCTTGAGAGATGAATCATCTATACAACGATAGGTGAGATCTTCAAAAATTAATATGACAAAGAGGCATCGAGTGTGTATAAATAGTAGCTCTCTCACATATATTTAATGAACTTACTAGGATAGTATACCTTTGTTTCAGGTTCTTCTAACTGATTTCTACGTATCACAAAAATATTGTGAAACACTGTTTTTGGCAAGACTTAATTGTGACTGAGGTAATACTCTGCTATCTTTAATATTGGAATGGTGCGTTTGGGACTGCTTTGATTCAGTATTTCCCTTTTGAGCACCTAGTATGTGACATACCTTTTTTCACTGGAATACTTCATTTATTTTTTCCTTTCTTTTCTTAATTCTATGGGTAATTTTTTGGTAGCCTCCTTATTTGACTAGTTTGGTCTTATACACTTTTCTTGGTGGATCTGGTTATGGGTAATATAATATTCCTATTAGTTGGTACAACTAATAATGTAAATATGTTTGGGTTTCAGCCCTGATGAAGTCTGTTGATGCAGGGATTAGCATCAGACGAAACACGTGTTGGCTGAAAGACAATTAAGGACAAATTGTGAATTGGAGTGAAGAAATACCATTAAAGGAGATTGGAATACTGGATATGTGGAATTTTTCTTAATTAAAGACATTACTGTGGCAAGGAAGATATTACTCCTGCACTGAACATAATTGAACATTGTACCGGATTCGTGGATTTACAACCTAGTGATTATATTTGTGGAGCTCAGAGAGATATTGTTTTGTATGTCAATTACCCTGGAGCCCCGGGGTGTCTCTGGTGACTGTTGGTAACCAGTACCTTTCTCTCTTAGAGTTCACGTTTCAGATTTATTTGAATTTGTGATATATTCCTGTACTTAGAGCTGTGCGCCTGATCTTTGACTTGGTTGCCAAACCTATGACATCACCGCACCATCACAATTCATTAAGTTAATACACCATCAACAGCATCACACCAAAGCTTCATGAGATACATTGACTCTCATTGCCCATATCGGTATGCGACGTTTACAACGCAAGCTTTACAACGCTGTACCATTACCACGCGGTCATAACAACGAAAGTTGTTACAACGAATTGCGCTGGGTGGCGCTCAAGGATAGTAAATCATTTAATTTACTATCCCAACACCTTCCCTACTATCCACGGGGACTGGTGTTGGAATAGTAAATTATTTTTTTTTAATTTGCGCCCCCCCCAACGCAAGTCGTTGTAACGACTTGCATTGTTACAACCGCGTTGTAATGGAACGCGTTGTAAAAGTGTGCGTGGTAATGACGTACATCCCCCATATCACACTCCCATTATCACATATAATCACAGCCATAACTGCCGCCGCATACACATTAACACACTGTCACACATGCAAAATCCTGAATGCATATTCAGCGGCGTGAAAGAAGCTTGCACTGCTAACCGTGCCATTACTGTTCTGATTATCTGAGGGAAGCATACTTTATGTAGGTGGGGGGGTGAGTGTGAGTCTGTGTGTGCATATTCTGTTTGTGAATCCTTCAAATGCTACTGCATCTACCACCAACTTTTAGCATTTTTCTGCGCTGCTTACCTGAAATGTGGTTCAAAGCTTTTGAATTTACAAAAGCCAACATAATAAATAGGCTTTTATCATTGCTTGTCTTGTGGCTTCTGCCGTGCTGAGAAAAATCTCTCTCCTAGGCTCAACTAATGGCCTGATGTACAGAAATCACATTAGCAAAAAGTGGTTGCAAGCTGCATACAGTGTTTTTACAAATGTAATCTGATTTAGGGAACTGACATATGTACTTCTAGGCTGGGCCACGGTGTACAAAAGCCTAAGGCATCTCAGAAACAACCTGCCGAATTAATATTCATTAGGCATGGTGAAGTCCTACCCACTCTGATTGGGTGGACTGCAAGAGGGAGACTAACATCCCTTTAATTGCAGTCCAAGATGCACTTTACAAAAAAAAAAAAATCAGCCCTTGTTCAGTAAAAGAACCGGTACTTGCTTTGTTTTTAGGTCTCGGCCTAGCGATACACTGCGCAGCAGTGTTGGCGCAGCCAGAGTCCTTTTCTCTGGGTTTTCAAAATGGACCTGGAAATTCCACACAGCTCGTGCATGTTGTTTCCTAGGTCCATTTTGATTGGGCTTTGAGTGCGTGTTGTTTTTTAACAGAACACGCAATAGGCCATGGGCAGTTGCAAAGCTCCGCCCATGGCCTATTGGTGTCTGTTACACACACCAAAGGCCATATGTCTTCAATTATCGTGGCCAGACACGGCCGTAATAATTAAAGACATATGCTCGCAGTGGCGCGCGGGCGCACCACTCGCAAACCTTTTTTTTTTTTTTTACAATAGCGATCTCGGAAGCGATCGCTTTCTCTGCTGCTTTTTTTTTTTACAATAGCGCTGCTCTGAAGGCAACCCCTGCTTTCACGAGGAAAACCTTCTGGCGTTATCTAAGGCCCGGCATATTCTAGAATTCGGAACGACCACGTCAAAGAGTCCCGGATGCAGTCAGCACTTAGGAAGCATCTGCTTCAGGATAGGTCAACAGTGCATCCCTGTTCCACTTATTACTATGCAAGGTGCATGTATTATGCATGCCGTGTGTGCGGCTGACATTACTACACAATGGCCTGCCTTTTTGTAACAGCTTGACATCTCTACCCAGAGGGATGTCAGTCCCAGCAGGAGCACTCAGGGTATGCACGAGGAGCGAAAACCACTTTTGAAGTGGAGGCCAATCAGGTTACCAGTCAATTCTCGTGGCCGCTGGATTTAACCATAAATGCTGATTACTGTCACTCCTCGCGGTGCTTTCTAGCCAACTAAAAGCTGAAGGTAAACAGCTCAACACAGATCTAACATTTCTTTTCTTTACCATTACAGACAAACCGAGAATATTCACGGGGGTGGGGCTATTGAAACTGGCCTGTGAGTGTCAGCTGGCTTCACAACATCACACTCACGGGCCTCACTTCACTGGGGATCGCGCGGACACGCACATCTGCTTTCATAACAGGACACGGTTTTGCAACTGCATCTGATTTACAGCCCGCCCTGGGACATGTTTTGGCATTTGTGCAATGACATTTTTTTAGCGGATTTCTCACCTTCGAGGCAGGCACCCTGTCAGACGCAGGACAGGAGGCAGCGGATGGACGCTGCAAAGGACTCCCCTAAATGCTCCTTGATGAACCGCCAGACTACAGAGCCCAGGGCGCCCGAGAGAAGGAAGGCCTTGTTTATCACTAGGGCTGACACAGAGATGCTAAGCCACACATAGCTTGTGCAAGGTTATTCCACCCCGAAGGGGCTGGGAGAGTTAATAAATTGCCGTAAAAATGCCATTGTAAAGTTCCACACCATAGGTCTGCTTGTTGGCTTTGCACTGAAACCGTGCTTTGACAAGGCCCATCCAAGGGCTGACAAATGATGCGCGTTTATTCCGCCATGTGTTGCAGAGGCACGCACCAGGAAGGAAGGAAGGTTTACCTCCGCTCTGCCTGTCTCTTGCTCTTGCTTCATAAAAATCACGCAGCGGGGTGAAATGCCCGGTCTATGGAGCCAGCAACAGTAAAACCTGCAGCCGCTTAAAGCGAGAGACAGCCGAAACTAGCCTAAACCGTAAATCATTTTTTGTTTTTACTTGTCCTAAAAACGAACCACTAACATTATCATTAGATTAATGCCACAGCCTGCGTGGGGGCTTCCGCAATATTCCTACTCCCAATTGCAAACAGGATTTTATTAAGCTTGTCCAGTCAAACTCTTTGCCTTTCTCCACAAAGCTGGGAGGTTCTCTACTATAAACAGGGTAATCTATAAACTTTAGACAATTGTTTTCAAAGTGGTTCAGCCCACTAACTTACTGACCTAATGACCTGCTCACACCCACTATGCACTCGCTGATCACACCAAATTCAGTTTGTGCAGCGCCCAGAAGGCGATCTCTCCATCTGCTATCACCTGAACACGTTGCCTTCTGACACCAGGAATTACCTTTGTTTTTGGCAGCAACCCACCCTACAATTACAAGCTGCAGCTGTCTCTGCATGCCTTCCCTGTCACTGGACTGTCTGTGGACACACCCGCCAGCTTTTGGCAGATCCAACAGTACCTGGGTCTTACTGCACCTGTTTGCACCAGGTGCAGCTCAATCACACCACATGTAATTAATTTTAGGCCAAAAACAGGAGTTTCAGGTGGAACAGATTGCAGTGCAAAATGCAATTTGGCCAAAGGAGATTAAAACCTGCCTGGTGGTTTGTGGTTCACAGGTGCAACTATTTTTCAAGTTCGAGGAAGAGTTGTGCCATGGCATCTTTCGTTTTAAAGCCATGCAGTGTGTGCTGCTGTAACAAAGAGGCTTCTCTATTGTCCCCACTTTTTGACTTACTACACAGTGCCACTTTAAGGATTTTGGGACCTGGACAAGACATTTTGAGATACCTGTTCAGAAAACGTTGCCTTTATTGCCCATCCTGATAAGGACCATAAGATAATTCAGGGCTGAAACGCTAGGCAATTTGACCAGACAAATTCTTGGTCAAGATCCAGCATTTGGATATACATATTTGATTTTGTACCAAAATCTTGGTCTTTTGCCCTGCTTTAATTTGTATATATACACATACTTAACTTGCACTGCGTGAACACTCAAGTACTGAGCGTCATTTGATAAACATCTTTAAAAAACAAATGCTAATACCAGAGAGTGCTGCGCTTGACAGACCCAGATAGAGAGACCCAGCCACCCAAAACCGATTGACATGGGACACCACCCAACTATTATTGACTATAAGATGTACAATAGTAGGACTACCGGAAGGGAAGAAGGGGTGTTCAAGTTATTGGTTTATTTCAAAGAGAATTAAGATGCAACATTGAGACACACATTGTAGTAGAAATGATTGAATAAGTACTGTATCAAGAATGGACTACGAGCATGGGAATTTCTGAAAGCACGTTGAATGTGGTGCTGTACGCGGTGGGGATTGAGTGGTGCTGTAGGCGTTGCGGGTTGAGTGGTGATGTAGGTGTTGCGGGTTGAGTGGTGATGTAGGCGTTGCGGGTGAGGGCTGATGTAGGCATTGCGGGTTGAGTGGTGCTGTACGCAGTGAGGATTGAGTGTTGCTGTACGCGGTGAGGATTGAGTGTTGCTGTACGCGGTGAGGATTGAGCCGTGATGTAGGCGCTGGGTGTTGAGCGGTGCTGTAGGTGTTGGGAGTTGAGCGGTACTGTAAACTGTGGGGATTGAGTGGTGATGTAGGCATTGGGGGTTAAATGGTGCTGTAGACGGTGCACGTTTATAGACTTTTGTTGCAGGTGGTGTTGCAATATTTAGCAATGCGAATAGCTCAAACTTAATTAACCCGAGACCTATTGCATTGTAAATGCTTGTTTTTTATATTCCCGTTTGGAAAATTTCAGTGCGAGCCGGGAGTGGTTCCCTAACTTCCCTGGACCACTTACTACTATCCCAAAGGCTGATACAGGATTCCCAAAGGGGAAGGAATCCTAAGAGAACCCCTTTGCAAATTAGTCACCACTCACCACCCCAACACGGGCGTCGGTTGCTCATACATAGTTTGCGATTGCAATTGTAATTGCGTCGTATTAGTTTCAGAAAGGGGGATGCCCCTATAACAACCCCTCTGCTAATCTGAAAGGATTGCAAAAGTCCTTTATTGAGTCAGGAATAATTAACTCATAAAAGGTCTTTTAAACATAAAGAAAACCCCATCTCGCCAAGAGTTCAGAAATGAAATATCATCTCTTGCAACTAGACAGAAATGAGTGATTACTGCCGCACTAACTGCACACCACCATAAACAGGCATATTTTATGTCTCATAGTAGCACTGTGCTCACTTAGACTAGTCCCATATGTCTTTCCCTAAGATATTCACTCAAGTGGCAACCCTGATCCACGCGACAAATGTCATTTTAGCTTTAATAGTGACCACTTCGCCCTTATTCGTCTATGTTATGTGCCACGGTTTCCCTTCTAAATCATTTTCTGTCAAAATGTTATTGTTGCTAAATAAATAATTAAATTCATTGGTAGCTGGGCACAGTGGTCAAATGCAAACCATTCAGATGGGGGCTCACGCGGGCTCTCCTCTCCAACCCTGATGAAACAGTCCAGCAGATTTTACTTATAGTAATAGAAGTTGGCGAGCAAATATAAAATATCCCATGTCATCTAGGCCTAGGAATACATTACGGCTCGCTTCATTTTACTGTACTCTTTGGACCTGTGCATGGGAAAAGTTTCATTTGTGACCTATGGTTTTTATCCAATGTATCTGTGCATGGAAAGGTCTCAGCTGCAACTTGTGCTTTTTGTCCACAGTGGTAACCTGTTAACTAGAGGATCCATGAAGCCAGTAACAAGGTGGAAGGGAAAGAAGGGCATAAACAAAAAGGCCCATGGCTGCAAAACAACATTCAAAGAGTTTTCCGTTAAAGAAACCCCTGGTCTATTCTGAACAACCATACTGTTAAACACAGTCACTGGCTACAGGGGGCAGAAAGCCACCCCTCCCGCATGGGGAGAATGAGAGCCTTAATGGACCACAAAACAGGAGAGGATGTGCATGTGACAGAGAGGCAGGTCAGGTGCCCAAGACAGACACTGGTAGGCAGGTAGAGCAATGGTCAGACACAGGTGTTAAGCTCTTTTATCCAACAGAATGCTCCCTTCTGAGACTAGAGGTTTCAGATTTCTTTTTGTGAACATGAAACTACAACTGCCAGTATCCAGAGGGTTTTGGGTAAAAAGGCTACACAGACAGAAGGTGTCACGCAAGAGATGGGACTTATGGACAGCAATGCAGGCCAACCACAATACCATAATTACAAGGCTGAAAATGCATATACTATATATTTTAACGCCTTGAAATTAAAATACTATCTTGTGCAAACAAAGGATTGGTAGTTGGTACCGAGTTATCCCAGTCTATAAATACAGATGATCTGTGTCATGTTGTATATAATTGTACTAGCCAAAAGGTAGACTTGTAGGAGGAATTGGTTTGCACGTGACAGAGACTTCCTCTTCAGATGGCAATGTCACACTGGATCTGCAGGACCACGCGAGATCTTATCAAAGACTGACATCAAAAAAAAATTGAAGCCATTTCACCAGCTCTAACAAAACTGCACAGACTCTAAACAGTCATGTTTAAATACCTCTCCTTGGCCACGTTTTCATCCTCTATTTCAGAAGTTCCCTTTCTACAAACCCAAGCAGTGCCTTAGATCAGAAAATATTTTTATATAGACCGTCCAAGATTCCACAAACCAGGGGCCTCATTAGGATGGCGGATGAACCTGCGTCAGTCCGACACCCCCGAGGTGGAGGGACCGTCCGCAGGGGCAGCGGCAGTCCCTCCGGGACAATTAGGATGTGACTGCCACCCTGGCGGTCACATCCTGGATCTTTAACCTTGCGGCGGGTGCTGCTTGAAGCAGCACCCGCCGCAAGGTTAAAATAGCATGTTTTACATTTACATGCACAAAGCGGCAGGCACCGCGCGGTGCCTGCCGCTTTGTGCATGTAAATGCAGGGGGGGTACCACAGGTACCCCCCATGTACACCCCCCACCCCTCCTTCACTCTGGGGGCCCGCAATGGGCCCCCAAAGCAAAGACCGTATGCCTTTTCACGGCGGCAATGCCGCCGTGGAAAGGGATAGGACTGCCGGCATCATAATATGGCTGGCGGTGTCTCGGAGACACCGCCACCATATGTATGCACTTTTTCCTCCGGTCGCGAAGGCGACCGGCGGAAAAGCGGCGGACGGTCTTGCCATCCGCCGCGGACCCCCAGTCATCCTAATGTGGCGGGGGGTCTTTTCTGTGAGGATGGCGGACGGATTGCCTCCGCCGGGCCGGCGGTGGCTACCGCCGGCCTGGCAGAGGCAATCCGTCCGCCATCCTAATCGCGTTCGGTGACTGTCTCACGACTCTGGAACAGACTGTCAGATTGTGACTTTAACCCTTTTTGTTCAATTTCAGGAGTTTCTGGCTTCACCCAGTTTAATATTCAGCTACTTTTCTAGTCATGCAATGGCCTTCCTTTTTCTTGTGAAAGACTATGAACACCAAGATACACTTGGGTGAATGCTGCACTTTATAAATGTTAAAAATAAAAATAATTAATGAAATGGTAACACAAAATTACCTATCACGAAACATTATTTAAAATGCCACTGCGAATTACAGTGGGAATACAAAAATATTTTAACAGCCTGCGCAGTTAAATATGTGCTACTAAAAAAAAAATGTAATGTCAATACGGAGAGGATGCCAGCCAAGACCGGTGTATTCTAAATGCATAAAAACACTAACGTTTTAGCCTATCTACTGCCTTTAGTGTTTATTAATGTAACAAAGAAGATAAATCTATTTTTGCATTACTGTGAAACCTAGTTTAAATGGTGAATAACAGGTACCTAACTACATTTCATTTATTCTTTATTTCGGTAAAAATAACCATAAAAGATTTTCACAAAGACAATACAATTATTTCCACAATACATCTTAAAGAAGTTAAAATCCAATGATACATGATTCATCTGGAGTCAACCTGGATTTAGCTAACCAGTTTAGTGATGTTCTAGGGGTATCTCAACTTTCATAAATATTACATAATATTTTTTGTTATAAAAAACAGATTTGAGGAATAAATCTTTCAGGACATTTTAAAAACTACATTTCAAATCAATGGCGCTCCCATTTTATTCGGCGTAGGGAAAAGGTAATACAAAGTCTATATAGGGGGCTGTAGGTATAAGAGATGGTGTGATCTGGTGGGTTAGAAACACAAGCAAGCCCAAATAAGGTTGATGGGAGATCTCACCCCAAATAAGTCTCAAATAGCTGATGCAAACAGTGACAACTACTTTGGTGCGTTGGGAGGCAGATGCCAAACTGTAGAAAGGTCAGTTCCCAAAACTGCAATTTATTTAATACCCTGAAACCTATTGTTGCCTAAGGAAATATTATGATCATTTTAGAAGTGACTGTGAAATGTCCTGGAACAACACCGTGAGCATCGACCACTTGCACGCAGTCCATTTTACATGGGTCCTAATCGCTTCGAGCAAAACTTGTTAAAGTTCAGTGGTTAATCAGTGAAAAGCACCTTTCTAGGAGCATCATTAGTCACCACTTTTAAGCATCCATCATGAGCTCGTTAAGTGCTTTTTCTGCATTTTGCTTCAGACACCCAGACTTCCTGGAAAGGATTCTGGATGCTGCTGGCCATCAAGGGAAAATGATTAATTTCTTCGCTCAACTTCTGAATAATGGAGACCGTGTGCAAGGGTCGGAAATCGGCTGATCGGACAAGGTTTGAAATCACGGTTATGGCAGTGAGGAGCTCTTATGAGTTAAGCCACCTATTTTCTTTGAGGAGAATATTAATAAGCTAAAGAGTGCATTTCCTTCCGAACAGTAGCCACAGAGAGCTTAGTCTAATTTCCGTCAGTAGGATCACTAGCATTCTTTCATTTGCTAATGATGGGTGAGTTTAAATTGACTGTGAGTTTACATAAAGTGCTAATCGGGATCACTGGTTAAAAACAATACTTTAGAGGCCCCCTACGATGAACCACACCACCCCTGAACTGACGTCACCTTCTACCTGAGAAACAAATCTGAACCTGTTGCTCTAGGGGGCAGGTAGCACATAATGGTACAAAGATCTCAAATAAACATATGTATGTGAAGCTAAAATTGGCAACAAATAAGACACTCACCTGCAGGAGATTTTTGTTTTTCCCTCCTTCTCTTCCACACCTAACCCCTCTTGGCGGGAGAGTTTGGGTAGTAGGTACTGGGACGCAAAATGGTCATGTGATGCTCCACCTACCTTACTCAATCCCTCCTCTCAAGGCATCCAGACCAATCACCCAGGTACAGGAAGGCGAGTCAGGGGCACCTTCCAGTGGTGTCCTCCCTGTTTGCTCTTGTTAAGCTGGAAAGGACCTAGAGGTCGGAACTCTTCCTCCTCAGACACCCCCACAACTCCTACTGAAGGCAAGAAAATGTAATCTACTGTCTCTCAAGTTGACTACACAGTTGGTACTCCATAACATTGTCACCTCTTACATGAATGCCACTAACTTGGTACCTGGGATATTTAGTTTCCATTGGCTACTGACACCTCCGCTCCTGGGTGAACCCCACAGACCGAATAGAGTGGACACCTTGGTTTCCATTGGGTAGTCACAAATGCACTTTTGAGTGAACTGCATAGACCCATGTCTGTAGTATCGATTAGGCAAAGGCTCCTCTACTCTTTGGAGGTTGAGTGCACAGCAAAACCTCCACTTCTGGGGCCGTCCTAGTTTCTATGGTATAGAAACCACTCTGATTTTAGGTAAACCCATTACAACCACTACTGTGGTATCAACTAGGTGGTTACTCCTTCACTCCTGGGTAAATCCGGTAGGCCTAATGGGCTCTCTGGTTTCGATTGGATAGAAAAAAAACATTTCTGGGTGAACGCTATATACCCTGTACTTGAGTATCAATTAATGAGTTACACCTCCATTTCTGATCTTTGTCTCATTCCTGAATGCCCGAATTCTGCTGGGTCAGAGTATTTCCACACACCTGAAATCGCAAGTTTATCCTAAAAACAGTTAACTGCCTTCACCAAAACCCCATAACTTGGAAGAATCAACAGCAATAAAGTCACTTCTATCAGCCTCCCAATGCATTAAAGGGAAATGGTCACTGCTACAGTAACGATGTTAACCACCTGAGAGAAATAACATGATACTGTCAACACTAAAAAGTGCACATTTCTAAATTCTTGCATTCTATGCCATTCTACCTCTCTTACTTCCTGCACTACCCATCTCTCTGAACTAAACCAACATGACACTCCAACCTTCCCCCTCAATTTATCCCTTTCGCCCTCTTCGGATTGTGACCCTGCCACTTCTACACTATCCAATCTCTCGATCGTCCTAACCCCTCCAGATTTCCAATCTACGCCATCTTCATCTAGCATACCCCTTAATTTCATCATAGAACATGTTACCTACCCTTCTAAATGTACATGCACCTTTCCCTTTAACTCTAATCTACAATGTTTAGCCTCCTTTCATACATCTACCTCCTTCAACCCACCTACTCTTACCCATACTCCTATTCGGCCACTGACCAAGTTCCTCAATAACAGCCCTGGTAACACTCACCGATCTATAGTACCTTGTTTCCTCCTGGGCGTCCTTCACTGATTGCAACATGGGACAACAGCAAAAAAAACGGGTGACTCTAATGGAGTAGCGGCCTTAATCATATTTGATATTTCACCATCTTTTCACATAGTACACCAATTCACGCTCTTCCAGAGATCTCAAAATCTAAGAACTCAATGAACCATCCTCAAATGGATTTCATCTTACTTCGCTCACCAGTTCACTTCCTCCTTTGTCTTCTGATCCATTCGATTCCACAGCTTGGGTACCACAACGCTTAATCATTGCTCCTATCCTGTTCAACAGAGATTCTTGCATGCGGAAACTGGACAAGTCACTACCCTTTCACCTCTTGGCCTCAGGGACTGACACCCCTACCTCCATACTGGCTAAAATAACGAACCTAGGGGGCAATCATTGAAAGCAGGCTATCCATTATGCCACAAGTAAATCAAGTGTCCACATGAACTTTTCACATGATGAGATGTCGCTGATGATTTATCCCATACCTAGACTTCCCGCAAAAGTTCCAAGCCACCAATACATTACTACTCCTAACCATGACTATTTCAAAGTAATACTTTGAAAACTGCAAATAATTTTAAATGGTGCCACCAGACAGCTCCTCAACCTACTTCTCCATTCCTATATCATATCTTGCCTCTTTTCTCTTCACTGGCTAGCTAGAAACATCACCTTTAAAGTAATGTGCCTAGCTCAGTGACCTATACAGGGATCCTTCAACAAAAATTCCAGATGAATCACCAAAATAGATATATGCATTGAAGGTGTATCCCATTATTTACTGTTCCTCAATTCAAAACTCTTGAACCAGTGACTCTTCCTTCTCTGTCCACGCAACCAAACTCTGAAACTCAATCCCCTTTAGAATAAGGAGTATTGAAAATCACATCTAATTCTGCAAGGTATTAAAAACATGTTTTTTCCCTTCATTGTAAACACCATGTACAGTCTATGATGTATGCAATTTCGTAAGTAAGTGAGTGGGGCTGTGCCTATTCTCACGATCTCCACAACACCTTTTGCATATCCGCAGCGTCACATGCTGCACCATGTTTGGAGCATGTCTTCAAAACTTGTGTATTACAACTGGCTTATTCCTTTTAGCTCTTACCACAGCAAACACTATTCCAAACATGTACATCCAAAAAGGCACACGAAATCAGAGTGTTTTCTGGCTTCTTCAGTGATATGAACCAATATAAAATTGCTCCAATACAATACTTGGATCAATTATGAAAAGAAGCGTTGCCTCCTTACTGTACACCTTCCAACCTTTAGTTTAATGCCTGCTTCAACCCCCAACAGATCGTGCAGATCCGAAAGGACAGCCTGAGTAGCAACTCCCGGTTTGAAAAGATAAATGTAAACAACTTTCCTGTAACTTAAGAAGCATACAGGTTCTGAGCTAAGTACACAACGGGAGTAAGGACTGCAAGATTCACTACTGAATTAATGGCTGCTCCTGGTAGACCTTTGCTTGCCCACATTCACTTTAAGTGTGTTTTGCAATAGAGTTCTACTTTCATGTAAACATTGTCAATCATGCTGTTTGGCCATTCTGTGCACTATGCAACCCCGGGAGCCCAAAGTACCCAAACTACATTTATTTTCTTGAATTACAAAGTCTAAAGGTGGCAAAGAGAGGTTGCTGACTCTCTTCAAAGTGCTGAATCCACCCAGTTCTCAAATATAAAAAAGCAGTGGCAAAGCCACTAGGTCTCACCTTTGGGACCTATTGGCGTTGCCTATTCTTTCTGGAGGTGTTGTACGAGCTTCAGGACACTGTGCTGCATCATCAAAATATTTATTTTTGTAAATGCAATGGTTGTTGCTGCTTTCCACTGACTTGCGCATGCATTAGAATGCACGCCTGCAGAATGATGTGGGGACCATTTGCTTAAATTTTTTATTTACTGACTCAAATTGGTAGATGACACTTGGATCAGTAAATAGAAAATCAAAGGGCCTGATTTAGATGTTGGCGGTCTTACTGCCGTCCCGCTGCGGCTGCGTCCTTAGTACTCCGCCAAATCGGCGGTCTTTCACTCACTATATTTAGATGCATGCAGGCTGCCTCGCTTGCTGCGTCAACAGAGAGTTTCCCGCTGTGTTCGCGGCACACCGCCGTCGATGAGGTGGACTCCAATGCTGCTGTACACTACTACAGCACAGACAGTGCAGCGGGTTCCCGTCGAACCGATTTAGGGGTCTACTAAATGCGGTTCCCAGGCAGAGTGATTCAGTTGCAGTACACACTCAACAATGCACCATCACTGTGGCCACTGGATGAATGTTAGCAGAATACACCTGATGTCCATTGGCCCAATGGAAACACCAAAATCTAATATCAGTATACTGTTCCGATGTTTAACAGTCCCAGAGAAATTATTCGTAGCTGTAAGCAGCTCCCAAGGGAAATATGCGCTTGTAAATACAGTTGCCCGCACTCACCCAAAGGTGGCATGCTTCATCATAGGGCGGTGCTCCTTACCAGGCCTGCGCTGGAGTGCCTGGCAGCCCCCATGAGAGGGACCTTTGTCAGAGATCTTTTTATCAATATACAGATAAATCACCGTAGGGCATAAAGTGGTATGTCCTATGAAAGTGAGAAGATTGGTGAATGGTGTGCAACTAAAATCAACTACCAACAAGATGTCACCAAACTATTTAATCTGGAATCACTGGATGGTGTTGAGCTTAAATGAAAGGTAGGGAAACTCAGGACAAAATGGTCCTAGTCCCTGCAAGTGAGCGGTGAATCAGTCACTCATACTCCAGCTATTAGGCTATCTTCTATGCAGTGGGTCAACATGCTTCATGCCTCCAGTAGCTGTGAGCGGTCTATTGGCATTCCATCAAGACTAATGTTACGTGATGTGACCTAATCTTCTCGATGGAGTGAGGAGTACTACAAATCATAGCCCCACTCTGTATGTGAAAGGTAAGGTGCCAGCTGACATCTCTCCATAGTTATAGAGCATATGCAAAATTCAAGGGCTAATCAACCCACCAGGATGCAAGTTCTGTTAACACAAAACATATTCGCACCTACTCCGGAGACAAGTCATCACCTGTGTTCAGAGGCCTCGCATACTGGCTGGTTGATTTGCCCTTGATTTTCAGGAGGGTAACTCGCAACAAAGCACTTCATTAGCATTGTGCTCTACACCATCCACAGAACCCCTCACACCACCCTACAATCTCTCATACACCCACTCACACGCCCACTCAATCACTCATATACCCATTTAATGAGCCCTACACCTAGTCACACACCCACTCACTCATACAGGCACTTACACAACCGCTCACTCACCCATACAGCTACTAGGAGAGCTACTCGCTCATCCATACAGCCACTCACACATCCATTCACTCACCCACAAAACCAGTTGCATACCAATTCACACATTGATGCAAGCACTCACATGCTCACTCATTCACCTATACAGCCACACACACATACTTACTATGCAAAAAAGACACTTACACATCTACTTATTTACCCATACACCCACTCAAATAGCCAGTCACTCACCCATACAGCCATTCACAGCAACTCAGTCACCCATACAGCCACTCATTCATAATCACCCACCCACAGTGCCGATCACACAGCCACTAAGTCACTGATACAGCCACTCACACACAGACTAACCCTCCCATCCTGTCACTCACAGTCATTCATCCATTCATAGAGCCACTCATACACCCACACACTCACCAATACAGCCACTCACTCACTCATACAGCTACTCACACATCCACTCACTCACCCATACAACCACTCACACACCCATTCACTCATCTACACAATCACTTACATACCCATTCACACATCCATACAACCACTCACACACCCACTCACTCACCCATACAGCCACTCCCACATACACTGACTGAGCAATACAGCCACGCACACACCCGCTCACTTACCCATAGACTCACTCAAGCTGTCACTTAGTCAACCATACATTTACTTACCCAGTCACTCACCCATTGACCAACTCACACAGCCACAGTGAGTGGCTGTATAGCTCAGTGAATGGGTGTGTGAATGCTGTATGGGTCTGTGAGTGCGTGTGTGAGTGTCTGTATGGGTTCATAAGTGGATGTGTGAGTAGTTTTGAGGGTATGTGTGTGGATTTGTGAGTTAATGGGTGGGTGTGAGTGGCTGTATTAGTCTGTCTATGGGTGTGTGAGTAGCTGTGCTGGTATGTAAGTGGGTTTTATGAGTGGCTCTATGAGTCTGACAGTGTGTGTGTGAGTGGCACTATGGGACTGTGAGTTGATGTGTGAGTGGCTGCATGGGTTGGTGACTGGGTGTCTGAGTGTTGTGTGGGTGGTTTTGTGGGTGTCTGCGTAGCTGTATGGGTCTGTGAGTTGCATACTACTAAGGTGACAGGGCAAGGCCAAATGGGTGATACCTTCAGGTGATTTTGTGCTTTTGCGTACTTATAGTCATTTAAAGGGAGAACCATGGACTCTGCTCTTACCAGGAGAGGCCAAGAAAAAATACAGGTGTCACAGTCACTAAAAAGTGTGCTCCGATAGATCAATGATGCATTCACATTGTTTGTCAATGTGGAGTTGCTGAGAAAACACACCTGCTTTGCTTTCGCCAGGCCCAGGAAGTTAGGCTCATTTGTCATTTACAGAAGTGGAGCTTTAAATCGGGCACTTGCCATGTATATATTTTTAAGTGTTTCCCGTTGAGCTTTAATTTTTGTGAAAAGGCCATCAGGGCCAGAACGAAACCTCATCTGCCCATTTATCTAACAAGAGGCCACAGTTTTGCACAAAATATCTTCCTAACTGGAGTAATTTCTACTGGTTAATTAGCAAGTACTATATTGTTGGGTATATATATCTTATTCTACACCATAGCTGTGTAATGGATAAGGAGAAAATGTCTCCAGCGACCTTGTGTGATTTACGCCAATGTGATTGTCAAACATGCATCTTCATCCAGAAATCTGTGATAACCTGAATGTTCCTAAAAAGAAGACAATACGTCTACAAAGAGGTGAATTTTCACCAAACAAGGGTAGTTCCTCTTAACTATATAAAGCAAGTGCTTCTTTGTTTGGTAGAGATGTCCTTCTATTTCTCGGCATCAATAAAACGTCACCAAAATTGGCTGGAAACCGGATGGGGACCTTTTGTTAAGCTGTTCATCATCCTGGCAAACAGCGGGAAGACTTTTGTATACTTATATGGTGGACAGGGCGGAGGGAAACAGGAGGGGCCTCCAGGTAATTTTGCAAATTTGCCTACTCTTAGCAATTTAAAGGGGGGAGACCTCGGAGACCCCATCCTTCTGGGCCCTACCAATTATTAAAAGGGCAGGGGGGCCATGTGACCCCCTCCCCAGTCTGATTTGACCCCAGAGACCCCATCCTCCCTGGCCCGGCAAACTGGCGGGGTGCCTGGTGCCCACTCAGGGCACCCAGAGTGCTATGTTGGGGACTTCTGTGGGAGCCTCAATGCCCCCATGGTCCCTGGCAGCTGGCATTGGTCCTGCACGTAGGGAGCAGCCAAAAAAGATGCTACCTGCATGCAAGAGCAATCCTTTCATCCTTTTTCCTACCCAAAACAGATGAAAAAGCCACCATTTTTTTTCTTTGTTCTTGTGTGTGAACCTATTATTTTTTTTATTTTAATTACAGAATGCGATTATATGTATCAATATTTGACTTAACTCTGTAAGATGTCATTATCCCTATGACTCTGATAAAAAAAAAATATCAATAAAAAAAGAAAAAGAAAAAGCGACTCAGAGCGAGCAGGAGCAGTTTTCCTGCACTGGCGTGCTGGAAGCAGACTTCAACTCAAATTATCAATGTGAGGCACAGGGCCAGATGGGGAAACCGAAAACAGCACTGGCAAATAGGCTCAAGCCAGCCCTGCTCCCTTCATCTCCTTATGAAATGTATATCTTTAAAATAAGTAGTCCCTCTGGGCCTCTCTCCTTCTCTCTTCTACCTCTCTGATCGCTTTCTCACAACCAGGGCACGAGTCGGGGTACCACGCGGGTGGACGGCATCCCCCCACTTATTTCCGAGGGTTTTTCAGGGTGGACGCCGTCCACCCTGCTAAATCAAAACCGCGTCCACCATTAAAAAACGGGAGCGTGGCGCGCACAAAGTAAATAAAGCATTTCCGGGTGGGCGAGTGGCTGGCTGAATCCGGAAGTTACCAAGCACGCCGGTGGTCACCACGCCCCTGCACCTACCATTTGTCTGTAATTTTAACCGGGCACAGCTTGCCCCACCTCCCTTCTTGACTCCGATGCTGTATGAAAGCTCAGACCCCCAGCAGCACTGTAGAGGCACAGCGGGTTTGCAACCCTCACACCTCCAGCCCTTGATGAGCTGTTAAGAGGTGCTTGAAGGAGACGGAGGGAGGGGCTGCAGGTTCAGGAGCAGGGGGCATCCATTCACATGCAAACAGCCCTGAATGCGTCTTGTATCTGCTATTTAGAGGGGGGCTCACACATTCCATTTCTACAACTCGGCCAGATTACACCCCTGATTACACCGAGGCAGCACCTGCTTCTCTTCACCGAGCTTAATTACTGTCACTAATTTCTAAGTCAAGTCAAGTCAAGTCAAAAGATTTGTATAGCGCGCTACATACCCGGAGGGTCTCAAGGCGCTTGAAGAAGGGTGGGGAGTTACTTGTCGAATATCCATGTTTTGAGTTGCTTTCTGAATGTTAGGTGGTTCTGAGTAAGGCGAAGGTGAGTGGGAAGTGAGTTCCAAGTTTTAGCTGCTAGGTAGGAAAAGGATCTACCTCCCATGGTGGTTTTGTTGATGCGAGGTACAGTGGCAAGGGCTTGGTTGGAGGATCGTAGTTGGCGGGAGGGGGTGTAGAAGGATAGTCGTGTGTTGAGGCATTCGGGTCCGATTTCGTAGAGTGCTTTGTGTGCGTGGGTTAGGAGCCGGAAAGTGATTCTCTTATTGACGGGGAGCCAGTGGAGGTTTTTCAGGTGATCAGAGATGTGTTCTTTACGCGGGATGTCTAAAATGAGCCTGGCTGAGGCGTTCTGGATGCGTTGTAGTTTTTTCTGGAGTTTTGCGGTGGTGCCGGCGTAGAGGGTGTTTCCGTAGTCCAGTCGGCTCGTGACCAGGGCGTGGGTGACTGTTTTTCTAGTTTCGGTAGGGATCCAGCGAAATGTTTTTTTGAGCATGCGAAGAATGTTGAAGCAAGATGAGGAGACGGCGTTGACTTGTCTGTTCATCGAGAGTGAGGAATCCAGGATGACGCCCAGGTTCCGTGCGTGGTCCGTCGGGATGGGTGCTTTTCCAAGGGCCTCTGGCCACCAAGAGTCGTCCCAGGCGGAGGGGGAGGTACCTAAGATGAGGACTTCTGTTTTGTCCGAGTTCAGTTTCAGACGGCTGTGCTTCATCCATTCGGCTACTTCTTTCATTCCTTCGTGTAGGTTGGTTTTGGCTGTGTTAGGGTCTCTGGTGAGTGATAGGATCAGTTGAGTGTCGTCGGCGTAGGAGATGATGTTGAGGTTATGTTGACGTGCGATGGTCGCGAGGGGGCTCATGTAAACGTTGAAGAGGGTGGGACTGAGAGAGGACCCTTGAGGTACGCCGCAGATGACTTCAGTAGCCTCTGACTTGAATGGTGGAAGGCGGACTCTCTTGGTTCTTCCGGTGAGGAACAAGGTGATCCATTCCAGTGCTTTTCCTTGGATTCCGACGTTTCTGAGGCGCTGTAAAAGGGTGCTATGACAGACTGTGTCGAAGGCTGCGGAGAGGTCGAGGAGGATGAGGGCGACTGTGTCTCCATTGTCCAGTAGAGTCCGAACGTCGTCTGTTGCTGCGATGAGGGCGGTTTCGATGCTGTGCTTGGCTCTGAAGCCGGATTGTGAGGAGTCGAGGGATTTGTTGGTTTAGAGGAATGCGGCGAGTTGGTTGTTGACAGTTTTCTCGATGACTTTGGCCGGGAATGGAAGGAGTGAGATAGGGCGATAGTTTTTGATTTCGGTGGGGTCAGCTGTGGGTTTCTTCAGGAGGGCGCTGAGTTCGGCATGTTTCCAACTTTCCGGGAAGGTTGCGGAGTTGAGGGAGCAGTTGATGACGTCTCGGAGGTGCGGTGCAATAATGGAGTCTGCTTTGTTAAAGATGTAGTGAGGGCAAGGGTCTGTGGGGGATCCTGAGTGGATAGAGTTCATCAGACGGATGGTGTCCTCAGTAGAGATTGGCTTCCAGTCATTGAGGATGTTCAGGGGGGGAGGGGGTCCTGCAGGGGAATGGGTGGGTTGATCTCCGGGTTGGTTGTCGATGCTGTTGTGGATGTCTGCAATTTTGTTGTAGAAGAATGAGGCTAGGGAGTCGCAGAGGGCTTGAGAGGGGGTGATGTCGTTGGAGTTGGCTGATGGGTTGGTAAATTCCTTGACGATGTTGAATAATTCCTTGCTGTTGTGGGTGTTGTTATCTAGACGGTCCTTGAAGGCTGCTTTCTTGGCATTTCGGATTAGTTGGTGGTGTATGCGGGTGGCGTTTTTGAAGGCGTTCTTGGTGCTGGTGGTAGGGTCTTTTTTCCAGGCCTTCTCGAGGGAGCGACAGAATTTCTTGGATTTCTTAAGGTCATCGTTGAACCAGGAGGCCTTCTTGCTGCCTAATTTGATTTGTCGTTTTTTCAGTGGTGCTAGGTTGTCGGCGCTGTTGGATAGCCATTGGGTGAGGTTGGTGGCTGCTTGGTCGGGGTTGGAGGATTGGGCGGGGGGCTTTTGAAGAAGCGATGAGGAGATCTGGTCGATGGTGATTTTGTTCCAGTTTCTTTGTAATGTGGGTCGGGGGTGGTTGTTGGATGTGGGCTTGTTGTAGGTGAAGTGAACGCAGCTGTGGTCAGTCCAAAGGAGAGCTGTGGTGTGGCTGAAAGAAACATGCTTGCTGGAGGTGAAGATGGGGTCGAGTGTGTGACCTGCGATGTGGGTGGGGGTAGTGACAAGTTGTTTAAGTCCGAGGTTTGCGAGGTTGTCCAAAAGGGTGGTGGTGTTGCGGTCGTTGTTCTTTTCAAGGTGAAAGTTGAGGTCTCCCAAAAGGATGTAGTCCTCGGAGGGGAGCGCGTGTGGAGTGATGAAGTCCGTGATGTCTTCACTAAATTGTGCGCGGGGTCCTGGTGGCCTGTAAAGGAGGGTGCCTCTGAGTGTGGTCTTGGGGTCGATGTGGATCTGGAAGTGAAGGTGTTCAGAGTTGGCGAGATTGACGTCCGAGCTGGTAGAGATGCGGATGGATTTCTTATGGACGATAGCGATGCCTCCTCCTGTGTGGCCGGTGCGGTCCTTGCGAGTGATCTTGTAGCCTTCCGGGATGGCAATGGTGATGTCTGGGGCTGAAGAGGTATTCATCCATGTTTCTGTTAGGAAGGCGACGTCCGGAGAGATGGTGTCGAGTAGATTCCAGAGGTCAATGGCGTGTCTGTGGACCGAGCGGGTGTTAAGCAGGATGCATTGTAGGTGGTTGGGATCGGATATCTGTTGTGTGTTCGTGGATGAGGAGTTGTTCTTGGTGCCGTCGAACTTGCAGGAGTAGCAGGAAAAGGGTCCATGGGTGTGTCCAGGAGCGGCTTGGACGCAGTTGGGGGAACGGCCGGGGTTGAGGGTTAGGAGGGTGGTGGCATCGTAAGTAATGCGGGAGGGGTGGGCATTACGAGGACCAGGGTGTCTGGCGCTGGGCGCGGTCCAGGCGTGGACGGGCGTAGACGGGCTTACCTTTGGCGCACCTTCGGCGCGGCCGTAGCGCGTGGACGCTGCGCGTGGGGGCATTGGCCATAAATGGATGGTGGGGGGGGCGGAGCGTGGGAGGGTCAGCAGCTGGGAGGCGGTAGCAGGGAGGAGGGGTGGGCCAGGGAGCAAGTAAACAAGATGGAGGGTCAAAGGGAGAGTAAGGCAGGGGCAGCAGATGCACCACGGCACCGGGGGCACAAATCAGTTTCCAGCGTCAAGTGAAATTAATTAAATAAATCCCAGCGCAACTCTAAATAAATAATTAAATCCCAGTGCAACTCTAAATAAATAATTAAATCCCAGCGCGAGTCGAAATAAATAATTAATGCACAGCGCGAGTCAAGTTAAATAAATATACAACAGCGCGAGGTGATTTAAATAAATTGAAGCAGTTACAAATCTGCAGTCTCGGTCTCACCAGCAAGCCAGAGCGTGAGCAGGAGCTGGGATCAGGGAGCGTGGGGGGAGCGACCGTGCTGGATCAGGTCCAGGTGATCACAGCGCGTCAGAGGAGGTAGGGAGCCCTCTATTCGTGGGTGGGAGGGGCAGCAGCTGGGAGGCGGTAGCAGGGAGGAGGGGCGGGCCAGGGAGAAAGTAAACAAGATGGAGGGTCAAAGGGAGAGTAAGGCAGGGGCAGCAGATGCACCACGGCACCGGGGGCACAAATCAGTTTCCAGCGTCAAGTAAAATTAATTAAATAAATCCCAGCGCAACTCTAAATAAATAATTAAATCCCAGCGCAACTCTAAATAAATAATTAAATCCCAGCGCGAGTCGAAATAAATAATTAATGCACAGCGCGAGTCAAGTTAAATAAATATACAACAGCGCGAGGTGATTTAAATAAATTGAAGCAGTTACAAATCTGCAGTCTGGGTCTCACCAGCAAGCCAGAGCGTGAGCAGGAGCTGGGATCAGGGAGCGTGGGGGGAGCGACCGTGCTGGATCAGGTCCAGGTGATGGTAAGCAAACCTCGGTTCTTCAAACATGCATATTGTAATACAATAAAGAAATGGCACAATCGCACCCACATTGATTAACAAAGTATGGAGGACAATCAGTTCAATCAGTTCTCTTAGAGTATCTCCTGTAAGTACTGTATATCACAGTGGGGGATGGCATTTTGGACAGAGAGCTGTCTTCTCGTTGTCTTGTGCAGGAGGGGACGAGAAGCCCAAGATTATACTAGAATACTGCATGCCCACCCCTGCGCCCACCCTGGTGGATCACGTTCCCTCTCCTGTGATGACTCCTGCTCCTGTCCCCCCATGTGGTGGCTCCAGTCCACCCCCGCCTGTGATGGCTCCTGTCCCCCATGTGGTGGCTCCAGTCCACCCCCGCCTGTGATGGCTCCTGTCCCCCCATGTTGTGGCTCCAGTCCACCCCCGCCTGTGATGGCTCCTGTCCCCCCATGTTGTGGCTCCAGTCCACCCCCGCCTGTGATGGCTCTTGTCCCCCCCTGTGGTGGATCCTGTCTCCGCCTTGGGTGGCTTCTGTCCCAGTCCTGGAACGGCCCCTGCAGCGAGGGTGAAGTTCTTGATGGGCCTCTTCTCAAAAGGGCTCAGCTCAAAATTAATATGGAAAGGTGGGCGTGTAAGTACGTGAAGGGATGTGTGAATGGCTGGATGAATTAGTGAAAGGGTGAGTGGATGAATGAAAGATTGAATAAATGGATAATGAGAGAGGATAGATGGATTGATGAGTGAGGGGAAGGATGGAGAGAAAATGTAAATAGCTGGATGTATGAGTGGAAGGGTAGCTGGATGATTGATGAGGGGAACGATGGATGAGGGGAAGGATGAGGGATGGAGGGGAAGGATAGATGGATGAGGGGAAGGATAAATGGATGAGGGGAAGGATGGATGGATGGATGGATGGAGGGGAGGATGGATGGATGAAGGGCAGGATAAATGGATGGGATGGATGGATGGGTGAGGGGAAGGATGGATGAAAGGAAGGATGGATGAGGGGAAGGATGAAGGATGGATGGATGAGGGGCAGGATAAATGGATGGGATGGATGGATGGGTGAGGGGAAGGATGATGGATGAGGAGAAGGGTGGATGGATGGATGGACGGGAAGGATGGATGGATGAGGGGCAGGATAAATGGATGGGATGGATGGATGGGTAAGGGGAAGGATGGATGGATGAAGGGCAGGATAAATGGATGGGATGGATGGGTGAGAGGAAGGATGGATGAAAGGAAGGATGGATGAGGGGAAGGATGGATGGATGACGGGAAAGGATGGATGATGAGGGAAAGGATGGATGGATGATGAGGGGAAGGATGGATGGATGATGAGGGGGTGGGTGAAAGGATGGATGATGAGGGAAGGGTGGATGGATTGGATGATGAGGGGATGGATGGATGGATGATGAGGGAATGGATGGATGATGAGGGGGTGGGTGAAAGGATGGATGGATGATGAGGGGGTGGGTGAAAGGATGGATGGATGATGAGGGGAAGGATGGATGGATGATGAGGGGAAGGGTGGATGGATGGATGATGAGGGGAAAGGATGGATGGATGATGAGGGGGTGGGTGAAAGGATGGATGGATGATGAGGGGAAGGATGGATGGATGATGAGAGGAAGGGTGGATGGATGGATGATGAGGGGAAAGGATGGATGGGTGATGAGGGAAAATGATGGATGGATGATGAGGGGAAGGATGGATGGATGGATGGATGATGAGGGAAAAGGATGGATGGATGGATGATGAGGGGAAGGATGGATGGATGATTAGGGAAAGGATGAATGGATGATGAGGGAAAAGGATGGACGGATGATGAGGGGAAGGATGGATGGATGATGAGGGGATGGATGGATTGATGGATGATGAGGGGAAGGACAGATGGATGAATGGATGATGGGTGGGTGAAAGGATGGATGGATGGAGAGTGGGTGAAGGGATGGATGGATGGATGATGGGTGGGTGAAAGGATGGATGGATGGAGAGTGGGTGAAGGGGTGGATGGATGGATAAGTGGGTGGGTGAAAGGATGGATGGATGGATGATGTGTGGATGGGTGAAAGGATGGATGGATGGATGATGAGTGGGTGGGTGAAAGGATGGAGGGATGAGTGGGTGGGTGGATGGTGGGTGGGTGAAAGGATGGATCAGTGGATTGGATGGTGGGTGGGTGAAAGGATGGATGAGTGGGTGGGTGGATGGTGGGTGGATGATGGGGGGTAGGTGGATGAGTGAAATGATGGATGGATTGATGGATTGATAAGTGCAAGTGTGAATGAATGGACATATGAGTGAAAGGGTGGGTGTAAGGATGGATGAGTGAGTGAAAGGGAGGGTAGATGGACAAAAGGATGAATAGATGTGTGAAGGAGTGAAATGATAGATGGATGAGTGAAAGGGGCAATGGATGGATTCATGAGTGGATGAGTAGATGGATGGATGGGTGGGTGGATGGATGGATGGAAGGAAGGCTAAGTGAAAGGGTCGATGGAGAGAGAAAGGGAAGATGGATGGATGACTAAAAGAGTGGATGGGTGGAAGGATTAGTAAGTGAAAGGATGGCTGGATTGGTGAAAGGGTAAATGGCTGAATGGATGAGTGAATGGATGGATGGGATGAAGAGTGGATGGATAAGTGTACAGATGGATAGGGTGAAAGGGTGGATGGATGGATGGATGGATAATTGAGGATGAGTGAAAGGATGGATGAGGGGATGGATGAAGGGATGGATGAGTGAAATGATAGATGGAAGGATACATGATGGATAGGTTTGCTAATGGTTGAATATTTTTGGAAATGGCTGGGCTTACTTATATACCATTGCGCGACCTCTGATGTGTCTGTAAAACGTACCTATTGTCCTGAAGTTTTGTCCTGAATTTTGACCTCCTGTCCTGAATTTGTGTCCTGAATTTTGACCCTTTGTCCTGAATTTTTACACTCACCGTCCTGAATTTGCACCAATGCCAGTTGGTCACCCTAATTCTTTGTGCGGTAGAACCGAGGCTCTTTAACACAGCAGCATGAGAGTGACGAGAGAGAAACCTGGCAGAGTGCTGCCAAAGAGCTCTCCCACTCAGAATATTTCATTATTCGAATGATCGTGAACAATTAAGGGTAAACTGAGATGTGAAAAACTAAACACAATGCGATGCGGCTGCACGAGACTTGAGGAGTTAATTAAGTATTAGTACTCGCAAGTGTGCTGTAAGTTAAATTAAAACATTTTACATGCACTGTGCGCCTCGTGCGTGTAGAATCAGAGTCCCACTAGACCCGGCCCTGCCAATTAAGTGCCGGCGCTAAGCACTGGCACAAATTAAGCCCTGCATTGAACAATTGACACCAGGCTACAAAATGTAAGTAGTATGATGGTGTACCCTTGTGTGTTCTTCCGTGTGTCGCTGTTTCCACATGGAATGTTTAATGATGACAGCAACGCCCCCTTCTAGTTTGTGTTGTCGGTCTGAATTGTATAATTTTGTGGAATGGGGAGGTGTAGGATGGCGCTGGATTGTTCATTTAAACATGACTCCATGATGACGTCTGACTTGGCATTACGTATGTCAGTATATTTTTAATTTAGGCTCAATCCTGTCAGTGTTTGGATAATTGCACTACTGGATAGGGGGGCACAAAGTTTTGCAAAGGTTCTGCCCGCTTTCTTCAAGGGGTCCCCACAAAATTACATAATGAGCTAGGCCCACCCCGATTTTATAGTAAGTAGTCTCTGTAAAGGGGGAAACAACCATTACAATGCATGAGTCATAATCGGCCCTTTTTTTAGGAACTATCACAAAAATAAACAGTATTAATAAAAAGTAAAGCAATGTTTATATTTTGTTGCACTGAAGTAAATGAAGGCAAATAAGTCAAACTAAAATATACCAAAACTAAATACATTTCCTAAAATAAATAGAAATAAATAAATCTGCTAAAATAAATACAATGGCCAGTTAATATATCTAAAATTTAGGCATTGACCCAAGTTAATGCCCCGGCAGCTCCATTGTCTTCAGCTAAGATTCCCAATGTTAGACTAATGTTCTGATTTGTTACCTTTGCTGCAAATTGTAAAGCGTTCTGATATCCTTCGGGATCAAGTTCGCGCTATATAAAACTTTATAAATAAAATAAATAAATCTAGCCACAGCTAGAGAGAGGCAGCTGGGACAAAACTATTTAATACAGAGTCGCTAGTTTACAATAGGTGGGGAGATAACATATAACACTCATCGATAGAATAACGTGAATATGGAGCCCTACTGTGTGTAATAGTCATTGTCGAGTGTGGGAACCTGTAATGTATACAAAATCTTGCAGTCAAACTTTCCTGTAGCGTTTTGAAAATGTGTTCATGACACATATGACACTGAGAGCCCATGGTTTGAAGGTGAGGAGAAACTGCAAAACCTGTGCAGGAGATTCTGTCTTAATTACAAAGGCGTATCTGAAGGCTTCAGAGACTATATTGATAATGGTGGTAATGACATTCCAGAGCAACTGCAACCTGTTTTGAGGGCGATAAACACACTTCCTGTGAGTTCAAGTGACTGCGAAAGGGGTTTCAGCACAATTAACTTGGTAATGTCACCCATACGAAACTGCCTTGGTATCGGACGCCTTTCATCATTAATGTTCATAAACCTCATGGGTCCTCCTCTTCCTCTTTGGAATCCAGTGCCATATGTGAACAGGTGGTTGATTGCTCATCGTCATGCAGATGATAATCAATCTATAAAGGTCGATCCTACAGCTCAGCACAATAAAAGATATGCAGACGCATGGTTGTTTTTTAATTGATAGCTTACAATGATATAAGCTGTCTCACATTTTCCATGGCCAGACATCCTGTGGCAATATAACATCTCCCATAATGTCTGAAATAACAGATGTACAGAGTATCAGGCTTTAACTGTAAGTGTGCACCTTGCATTTTTTTCTCTCATGGTCACAGTGTATTATACTTGTTAATAAATGTAAATGTCGTGTTCTAGGTAGCGTAATAAATTTTATAGTTTTGATAATCACTATTGTAGTTTCTAGTATGTGCTTTTCTTCGGCTTTTTTCAACACACTAATTCTACTTTTGTTCATGGTCCCATGTTTTAGTATGCCTAACTTACAGCACTTAATGGCTTGACTAATGTAGTTGTACTCCAAACTTCATCCACATTTGGGCTGCTAATTCCTCCATACAGGGACCTTAAGTCACAGGCTTAAGTACCAAGCAGCTTCAATTGTTAAATCTTGCAATATATGCAAATGATAGATCTGCCTTACATGCGATGTCACTTCCTGTTGTGATGTCACTTCCTGTTGTGATGTCACTTCCTGTCGTGATGTCACTTCCTGTGACCACGCCTACCTTGGAGAGTCCCCCTACTTCTTTTTTTAGGACTTGTGCCCTGCTCACAACCCCCCACAGCCCCTCTTTTTCTCTCACTCTCTCTTGAACCCCATGCCTGTTGAAATTTACTTCGGGGAGCTGGGGAAAGAGTGGCCCTGGGCTTTCAAAACCGGCCTCCAAGGGCTCTAGCCCACTGGGGAAATACCTGTTGGAATAAAAGTCCTAACTGACCCTGGTCTGGCACTTTTAAGAATTACCCCATTTCAAAGCGCTAAATATCGCTGTCCACTAATGTTTCTCTCCAGCTGCAAACCTAGGGAACTGATCGGCAAGGAGCGCTCAAGAACTTTTGAATGTACAATATCATATTCTGGAATAATTCTTGGGATGGTCAGCCAGGGAAAAATTAACACGAATAACTAGTACTTCAGACAGCTGTGGAAATACTGCATTTGGCCTCCATTGTATTAAGCAATGATCAACTTTATCAACCCCCATCTGTTGGTATGCAGATACTTTGTAAACTTTGAATTTTTTGAACAGAGTGTTTCTCACATACATATTCACTAGAATGTGGAGGGTGGACTCCAGATTTAGTGATGTACTCCTGAGCAAAATGCAGGCCCTTTTTACTCTCCGGTGCTGCTTACAATACTATAAAACCCGGGAGCAGGCAGTGGTGACGAATGGGAAGAACTAGAGAACAAACTCAGACATGGATGAAGTAAATACAGATACAAGACAAGTGATAAAGGGGGAATCATTGAGCCCTGGAATCAGAGAAAAAATAACTATGCTAAATGTAAGTCTGCACTGTCTGCCCCTGGTGCACATTCTATTTGATGAGATACAATGATTTACATTGTATCTAAATACTAGCATCTGGGTAGTCTACCGAAAGCAGAATATATGTAAACTTGACCTGCCATTTGTTAAACAATGTACTACTTCATATTTTCAAGTTTTGGAAAATATTCTACATTGTTACACATTTAGCAAAAAAGTCCATTGTTTAATAAAGCTCCTCCCTCATTTAACAGCACCTTCAAAGTGTTGCCTGGCCAGGAAAATGAAGGAACTTGGTTTGTCAGTATAACAATGTGATAGACTGTTCTGATGAGCATTTAAGAAGCAAAAGCTGTGCAGCCTGTCACTGGCAAATAACCCTCACTCCACCCACTCTCCAACCCTAGGTTCAGAGCATTAAGTAGAAAGCAACACCATGTACGAAATCACTGGCCCATGTCTATGAATGAACACTAGGTAACCTTTCCTTTTTAGGTCTTGGCCTGGTGAAAAGCTGCACATGCGCTGCTCTGCCATGCAGAGGACTTTTGGAATCGATACGATTCCAGCATGCACGCGGGGAGACAAACAAGACAAAAGACGTGCACGCGGGTTTGTTGGATGCTTTACTGGAGGCATGATACACTGGGGACTTTTTTTTTTTCGCTGCGGGTAAAGGCAGTCCCCGCCTGCACATCTTCTGTCCCTCCCATGATGGCTGTGCTTGTTTATAAATGGAAGTGTTTAGGGTTTCACGATTGTTACTAAAATGATTTTGTAAAATAAAAGCTTCTGTCATAATATCTTGTAAACGGCCCCTGTTGGAGCTGGAAGGCTTTTATCACAGCTGTGAATTGGGAACATTAATGACGTCTCTTCTAGCCTGAGGTTGTTGTCATACCTGTGTTCTTGAGAGGTTTGGAGATTGTGGTGAGATTATCTGAGCGTTATAAGCTTTTTAAATTTTCTGGCGGTGAACTGCAAGCGTTGGTGAAGTCTTTGAATGTAGGTAACTGAACTGGTGTCACCCTCGTGAACAACGATCTATATCCTTGATACTCTAGCGAAATGATGTATTGGTGTTTGATATTCAGCAACACCTGCTTAATTGGAGCTTTTGCTGTGCCACTTATGAAGCAGATCTCGTTATACATGTGAATTTGAAATTTTGCTGATACCGCGCAAGTAAACTGAAAATATTTGTGAAAACACGTGAATTTAAATCATTTTGTCCCACGCCTATGAAGTAAAAGCTTTTCAGATGCAAATAGATTAGAAACTCTTGTGTTGTCACTCGAGTGAATTTGGATCTTTCATGAAGTCACACATGTGCCTTCAAAGCTCTCTCTACTACTCACTCTCTACTACTCTCTACTACTCACTCTTCTACTCACTCTCTCTACTACTCTCAACTACTAACTCTCTACTCCTCTCTACTCCTCTCTACTACTCTCTACTACTCACTCTCTACTAATCTCTACTACTCACTCTCTACTACTCACTCTCTACTACTCATTACTACTCTCTGCTACTCTCTTCTACTCTCTGCTCACACTCTACTACTCTCTAATCACACTTTACTACTCTCTACTCACACTACTACTCACTCGCTACTACTCTACTCACTGTCTACTACTCACTCTCTACTACTCTCTACTCACTCTACTACTCTACCCTCTACTACTCACTACTTCTCTCTACAACTCACTCTCTACTACTCTCTATGACTACTACTCACTCTCTACTACTCACTCTCTACTACTCACTCTCTACTACTCACTCTACCCTCTACTCTCTACTGCTCACTCTCTACTACTCACTCTACTACTCTACTTTTCACTCTCTACAACTCTCTCCTACTACTCACTCTCTATGTATGTATGTATGTATGTATGTATGTATGTTCTTATATAGCGCTCGACTTACCCTAGGGCATCTCGGCGCTTGCATTGGGAACCCGTCCTGGCTTTTCCCTGTGAGATAACCCGTACTGGGCATCCCCAAGGTGAAAGCCAGGCATCCGGCCGCGGGGGCCGTTGTGGAGATTAAGCAAGCTTATTGCCCAGAGCTGCATAGTGTGAACTCGTGCTTAGAGTGGGCACCGAAGCGAGAATTATCGAGTCTGTGGACAATTGGTTTCAGGACCCTGCCGCGTCGGGAATCAAACCCTGGTCCCGGGTCTGACCTCTGCTTCAGGGTATGCCTCCTCTAACCAGTGAGCCACACTTCTCTACTGCTCTCTCCTACTACTCACTCTCTCCTACTCTCTACTGCTCACTCTCTATTACTCACTCTACTACTCTACTACTCACTCTCTACAACTCTCTCCTACTACTCACTCTCTCCTACTCTCTACTGCTCACTCTCTACTACTCACTCTACTACTCACTCTCTACAACTCTCTTCTACTACTCACTCTCTACTGCTCTCTCCTACTACTCACTCTCTCCTACTCTCTACTACTCACCCTCTACTACTCTCTACTCACTCTCTCCCACTCTCTACTACTCACTCTCTACTCACTCTCTACTACACTCTACTACTCACTCGAATGCTCTCTACTACTCTACCCTCTACTGCTCACTCTTTACTACTCTCTACTACTCACTCTATTCTACTCTACTACTCACTCTCTTTACTACTCACTCTCTACCTCTCTACCTGTCTACCTCTCTACATGTCTACCTCTCTACCTCTCTCTCTCTTTCTACTACTCTCTAATCTCTACCTCTACCTGTCTACCTCTCTACCTCTACCGCTCTACCTCTCTCTACCTCTACATCTCTACCTCTCTCTACCTCTTTAAACCTCTACCTCTCTACCTCTCTAAACCTCTACCTCTCTACGTGCACACAACACTAATCCTTATGGGTTCCAGAGCAGCCTGCTACTTGCTCTTCAAAACCTCATCAGGGGTAGCAAGCACTATATAAATACAAACCTCTTTCCCTCTTCTATCCCGCCATCTACCCTGCTCTACCCAAATAACTGAATAACATTTCCACTACTCAAATTACTTCAAATTTTACTATACTAATTCTAAACACTAATCCTTTATGGGTTCCGGAGTGGCTTGCTACTCGCCAGAAAAGGGCTTCAACACACATCAGGGGTTAGAAGTGCTGTATAAATGCAAACCTTTCTTCCCCTTTTATCCCTCTGCTATCCTTCTCACTCCAAATAACTAATATCCACCACTGAAATTACTTTCATATTTCACCATATTAATTCACCACAACTCCTTTATGGGCTTCCTGAATAGCGTGCTTCAAAACCCCTCAACACCCCACCTCTATCCTTCTGCTATAATTCCAAATCCAAATAACTGACTAACCTATCCACCACTTAAAATGTACTTGCATGTTTCACTATATTAATTCAACACTAATCCTCTATAGGTCCCGGAATAGCGTGCTACTCTCCGAAAAAGCGCTTTGAAGCCTAGTCAGGTGTAGTAAGCGCTATATAAATGCGATTACAATACAATACTATATATATATATATATATATATATATATATACATATAAATAACAAGTCCTCAGGGAGGGATGAAACGCGTTATGGCTGCCGTTTGTCTGTGAATCCTGAATAAACAGATCGGTATTTAAAAGAATCCTGTGGTCCGTGCTCTTCTTATTCCGGCTGTGAGAAAACGAAGAAGAAGAGTGTATATATATATATTGTGGTTGACAACATTCCCTTAGGTGAACTATTGAGAATTAAGCGAATATGCAGTACAGAATCTGACTTGGTATTTTGTACCAATGAAGCTTTGACTAGGTTTCGTGCTAGGGGGTATCGTGAATCTGTCCTTACAACGGCTTTGGCCAAGGCTAAAACTAGATCCCGTGCCTCCTTACTTGAAACCAACAACAGTGCTAATACATCCTGCACTTCTGATGAGGACATCACCAATCCGAGGTTCCTCACGCCATATAGCAGACAGGCGAGGCAAATAAAATCTATTCTTTCTAAAAGATGGCCAGTGCTTGCCACAGATCCTGTACTTAAATCTCAACTAGCAGATATTCCCACTGTCACCTTTAGGAAGGGTCCCTCTCTCAGATCTCATGTCTGCCATGATTTTCCTGAATTAAGAAAAAAACAGGAATGGTTGAAAACTAGATCTGGCTTCTTACGCTGCACCTCCTGCAGGGCTTGCAAATTTGGCAAAAGTACCTGGCAATACAACACGCCATTCAGTCCAGACCCAATTCAAATCAAGGGCCAATATAATTGTAAGACTGAATTTGCCATATATGTCTTAACCTGCACATGTGGACTCAGGTATGTCGGTAGCACTCGACAACCTGTACACGTCAGGATCCTCCAGCATCTACGGGCAATTGTTAATAACGACCCAACTTACCCTGTAGCCAGGCACTTCAAGGCAATGCATAACAACAAACTGGAGTGCCTGTCCTATTTTGTCATCTCCGCAATTGATAAACCTAGGAGAGGCGGGGATAGGTTAAAGATGCTGAGAAGAATGGAATCTCATTTCATTCTTGAGTTAGACAGTAGATCCCCCAATGGTCTTAATAACACGGAAGACCTACATGTGTTTTTGTAATTCAGGCCCTGTTTCTGTCCACTTTTCTGTATATTACCTTGGGTGGTGGGTTTCAGTCGGTCCATGCCCCCGCCCCCTTTTCTACATGTTTCATAGTCTTTGTCTCCTTGTTGGGTTGTTGCACGTATCATTTATACATTACTTTATGGTGATTCATCATTTAGGTGTTTATGTTTATTTCTTTTGGCACACTTTACTGAGGACATAGACATAATTAGTTTGTTCTGTATTCCGTGTAAATACATGTTTTCATAACAGTCCCCTTTTTTTGACCATGATATTCCCATGATTAAATGCCTTTGTAGCCCATGCCTTACCATTTTGCTGCTACAGTCATATGTTTACATATCTTGCTGGTTTGCACTTTGATAGTTACAGATGTAACAAAATATGATTTACATTTTAGCATATTTTGCACATTACCAATAATATCATTACTGGTTTTTAATCGCATCTGTTATGGTAAAAACTTAACCTTTTTAATACGCACTATGCACTTTAATAAGCTATTTTGCACTATCAATATCATTGATTGGGAAGGCTAATGTATATATTTACTGTGGGCTATATACAACTGTCTAGTATTTGCATTTTATGCTTTGTATAGAAAAAAAGCTTATTTAAACTTTTTTAACTTTTATATCATGGGTTTTATCTGTGTCAATCGAATATTTGGATTTTAACCTGTAAATGAAACATTCAAACTGTTATTTTTTCCATGCAATTTGGAAGACAGACTAGGCTACCATTTACTTGTAGTTTGTCCTCACTGTTTATTATCACGTGGTGTACTAAGAAAAAAAGAGGAGAAAAAATGCACTTTTTTTCACTGTTTAGTGAGCACTATTTAAAACGGATGCATTACCAGCTCTGACTGTCTGTGAGCAAGGGCGGATGCCCGAAACGCGTCAGATTGCCTGGTTCAGCTTCTAAATAAAGAACTGTGCTTATAATTATTGGATCCGCGTGGTTTCCTGGGTCGTTGAATTCGGAGCTCGTGGGACTGCATTTGTCGATATATATATATATATATCCTCCAAGCTCCAGTTACACCAAACAAACGAGTCACTCTCAAAAGCGGGTGCTGTGATGCGATGGTGTCCGCGTGTAAAATACCAGCTCCAGTTTCCTAACAATACCCAGCCGGGTTTAGGAAAAACAGCACTCACGGGTACAGCAGTATATCAGCAAAGGGTTTTATTTAGAACAAACGCGTTTCGGGAGTAAAATCCCTTCGTCAGTATTCACATCGGAAAACACTGTGCAGCACCATTATCTATGTTTGTAAAAGTAATGAAAACAAACAATGGACTTCGCCACAAACGCAATATTGCGCGCCATCTTTAAGTATGTTATACTAACATTTGCCATAATAGATTGCCGGTCGGTTAAACCATCAATAATGCTGTGTATCGGCACAAATACATTCTTATATTTAAACCACACATAATGACTTATTGGACAGAATAAATCCAAGCATAAAGACCATAAGAGAATAAAACTTTGTGAAACACAACGCAAAAACCTTACAATGGTCACATTATTAAATGATCATATCAGGTGAAATCTTGCCGTGGATCGGCAATTGCAGCCTTACATTGGCTGCTAAAGTCTCAGGTAATGGACATGGAATAAACAAACCACAAACAATTCCTATGTACAAAAATGAATTTACATCTTTTGTACCACTTTTGGCCGCCATAAGTGTGGCATGGTATGCTCAGACGTGAGTCCCTTGCTCACTTTGCCACTGGATTCAAGCAAGCCGGGCTGAAGACGGCTGGAATGCAAGAAACCGGTCCTCGGAAGCTTGTTTCCAGTCCAGGGAAGGCATGGCTTGGCAGTTCGGGCTGGACTGTTCCCATGAGGCACAGGGTCAGACTGATTTGCATATAGCCATGTCTGAACTGGGGTGGCGGAGTGGGCTAAAGAACGGTGATGGATTAAACCCAGATCTTTTGACTGGGTGTGAGTGTTTGATTGGTTCACATGCTCCGTCCATTACCACCGCCTTTTGTACCGCTCCGTAATGGATATGCAGGACGCGTATCATAGCTCCATATGCTTCTCTTCAGAGGCTTTAATGGAAGCGGTGTACGCAATCGCTAACCCACTTAAACACTATGTATTATGGGAAGTGTAGTGCGGAGAGCACACAATCACGTCCTGTATGGACCCCACAAGTGGGCCCGTCCACGATCCTGTATACGGCTGCTGTTTCACTTTCGTGACCCCCAAGAATTACGGGGCGGTGTATACTCCGCGGCTGGACGGCCACGTATTAATTGTCGCTCCAAAAGTTGTCCAGCTTTAAGTAGCACGTGACCAGCAGCTTGATTGATGTATAGGTAAGGACGGGGATCCGCTTGCAGATGCCGCTGCGTAACGGATATGCCTGACGCGTTTCGAAGCTCCATATGCTTCTCTTCAGAGGCTTTAACGGAAGCGGTGTGCGCAAACGCTAACCCACTACACCACTGTGTATTATGGGAAGTGTAGTGCGGAGAACACACAATCACGTCCTGTATGGACCCCGCAAGTGGGCCCGTCCACGATCCTCTATACGGCTGCTGTTTCACTTTCGTGACCCCCAAGAATTACGGGGTGGTGCATACTCCGCGGCTGGACGGCCGCATATTAATTATCGCTCCAAAAGTTGTCCACCTTTAAGTAGCACGCGACCAGCAGCTTGATTGATGTATAGGTAAGAACGGGGATCCGCTTGCAGATGCCGCTCCGTAATGGATATGCCTGACGCGTTTCGAAGCTCCATATGCTTCTCTTCAGAGGCTTTAACGGAAGCGGTGTGCTCAATCGCTAACCCACTTCACCACTGTGTATTATGGGAATACAATACAATACAAAACTATATATATATATATATATATATATATATATATATATATATATATGTATATATACGTATATATATGATCAAGTCCCCAGGGAGGGATGAAATGCGTTATGGCTACCGTTTGTCTGTGAATCCTGAATAAACAGATCGGTCTTTAAAAAGAATCCTGTGGTCTGTGCACTTCTTATTCCGGCTGTGAGAAAACGAGGAAGAAGAGTGTTTATATATATGTGTGAGCAAGGCGGATGCCCGAAACGCTTCAGATTGTTTGGTTCAGCTCATAAATAAACTTGTGCCTGTAAAAAAGCTGCATTGGATCTGCGTGATTTCCTGGGTCGCGGCGGTTGGAGCCTGGGAGGTTGCACTTGTTGGATATATATATATATATATATATATATATATATACTAGCAGCCCGCCCCAGCGTTGCCTGGGGCAGAAAGGGGCTGGGGGCAGTACACCCGCTCCCGCCACGACCCCCTCCCGCACCGAATCCCTCCCACCTGACTCACTCGCGCCCCCCTCCCGCCCAGACTCACTCGCGCCCCCCTCCCGCCAAGACTCACTCACGCCCCCCCAATTGTTGTTCTAATCGTAAACCCTTTGCGCCCCAGTACCTCCTCCGAAACTGCTGCCTCCACACCTTTCCTCAGGCCCCGCAAAGTTCCCGCAACCTTCGGCAGCTCCGAGCCGCGTGGCAGATGTCAGCGGCAGTAAGTCCTGGGGAGCAGAGGATGCGTTCCAGCAACTCTCCGGGCAGTGCGCTCAAGCGCGGACCCTCCGCTCCACCACACTCGTCGCTCGGACTCTCCAGCCCGGCACTCGGCTCCCCCGTTGTCGCCATCTTTAGTGTGTGGAAAAGTGAGATCTCCGAGGCCCGCCCACAGCTTGCTGCAGAGCCGTAGACATTGAAGAGAGACACGGCCCTGAGAGACTGAAATCGAGGCATTACTGCACCGCCCTCCTCCTTGTCGTCATCACGCACGTCGCGTCATGGCCAGCGCTAGGTCCCGGCCGGCGCTACTTTCAGGGGACTACTTTGTTTAGAAACGTAATTTTTTTTATTTACTTTTTTATTTTTATTTATATAGCCTATGTCCATCTACACACCCTGACATTTTCATAGATGTATTGGGTGTGTAGATTGGCGCTGTGGTTCCCGAGTTTACCTGTTCAAAAGGTGCAAGTTCTCTCTTTATAATAGTAGTATAGATATATGTATATATATATATATATATACATACCTATATAAACATATATATACACACCAGCATATCTAAATAAATACAAATATAAATGCATGCATACATATACATATGCATGTTATGTACATGGGTGTTTGAAAAACACTAATAAAAGCAAAGCTAAATTACAAACAGAATTGCTTTAACTGAAACTAGGGCGAGACCTATTGCATTTTCAATGCTCGTTACTTACTCTAACTACTGCTGCACAGCTGTTCAAACTAATGCACATTTAGCTTGAACATAAGCTGCTTGGTCGTTGCTAGTGTGAAGACTTTGTCATATAAGACGTACAAAATAGTTTCAATGCTGTTTTGATTCAAGAGAAATTAGGCCCTGAACAAGTGATGTGAGGTGCAAATAGATATACCACATGTCCACTTGGGGGGCGATGACCTCTAAGAACGATATTACAGACTTGGACTTATGAAAATTAAAGATGTGCTGGACATAGCCCCCACCCCTCAGTAGGTTATGTTTTCATGTGTTATATAAAGTTATAAGTAATGTCACTACAAGTCACTTTGGGGCACATGCATCAACATTTCATTTTGTGCTTCCTTATTTGCGAAAAATAAGAAATCGCAATTAAGGAATCGCAAAATGAAATGCATCATGCAAATCCCAATTTTTTTTGCGATTCGGTATAACTTGCAATTTTTACCGAATCGCATTATTTTTGAGATTCTGTATTTGCGAATTAGCAAATTGCAAATTAGCAAATAGCGAATTTCCCATATTGCTGCATTCCATGACATCACAACCAGGAAGCAAGGCCACTGATTGCACACACCTGGTCCCAGGGAGAGCTGGAGGAGAGGTTGGAGCTCAGCTAGGAGGTACTGGAGCGGACTGTGAGCCTGCAGCAGAAGGGGAAATGGCGTCAGAAAATGTAGGAGAAGAACTACAAGCCAGAAAAAGAAAGATTAAATGTAGTGACCAGGAACTGGAAATACTAATTGAGGAAGTAACTCAGAGGCAGGACCAGCTTTTTTGCAAACAATCATTGAAAGTGCCTGAAGCTGCGAAAAGAAAACTATGGCTTGCAATCCAAGCAAAAGTAAATGCTGTTGGGGTTGCCCATCGTGACATTACAAATTTACAAAAGCGCTGGTATGATCTGCGCAGTCGTGCAAAGGAAAGGATTGCCAACAGGATGAAGGCAGCTAAGAAGACTGGCAGAGGAACACCCAGGGATAGGGCTAATACCTCCCTTGAGGACTTGGTGGAAGGCACCCTTACTCCAGAGGCAGTTGTTGGCGTAATAGAAATTGACACCTCAGAGCATGCAGACATATCTAAAGGTAAGAACACTACATGTGTGTTGCATGTAAATGTGAGTTTGAGAGACCCCTAAGTTTGTCGTAGTTCTTAAGAAATTGTCCCCTTAATGTAGAAAGTGAAATGTATGAAATTGCAGTAACTAGAACCCCTTTCACTTACTGCATCTAATGCATCATGGGAGTCTTAGTCATTTACAAATGTAATTCTGAAGTACTATGGCAATGACTGTAAAAGTGAATATTTTACAATATTAATGTAAGATTTGGAGACATATAATGCATTATGTAGGTTTTTTGTTTGTAAAATACTTGATTTTACACAGTCATAAGTGCAAATGAAAAAAGTAACAGACTGTTTGCACTATTTCAATCATAGATACAGAACAGGACAGAAATGAACATGAAGCGTCTGAGTTTCACAGTCAGAACTTTCAAGACACAGATGAATCAAATGCAGCCACATCTTCACCCACAATTGCACGTAGGAGTCTGACAAGCAGAGTGCGCCAACTGCAACAGTCAGAGAGTGAGGATGATGAGAATGTTTCTGTCCAACAACAACAGGCTGCTCCAACCCCAGCAACCCTAAATACACAGCAGAGCAGGCGTAGTAGGTTGCAACAGTTCTATAGGCGCAGGCCACAACCTTCACAGCATCAAACTGCAGAAGAAGATGAGAGGAACGCCAGTGTTGTGGATGTTAAAATCCTGAAAGTCCAGCGCCTGCAAGGCAAAGACATGTGTCATGAAGGGCAAAATTGTTAAAATCAGTCATGACATTGGTGGCATACACAACTGTATTCAGCAAATGTCAAATGTCATTGAGCAAGGACAGAGAGCAGCAGCTGAGAAACTTGACCGTGTGGCAACAGCAATGGAGAAACTGTGTACAACAATACCAGCGCAGCAATTAGCAAGTGACCGTAGGCATCATAGGGCAATGTCCAGCATGCAAGGGTATACCAGGGCATTGAACCATCTTTGCAACACTACAGCTCAGCTTTCAAAGCGAACAGTTGCCATGCAATTGGAGATATCACAATGTTGCAGAGATTTTGCCAGGGGCATGATGAAACTCATGAATGTTGTCGAGGGTATGCAAGTGGGAGCCTACTACATGTTAGTGGGATTGATGGGGGCTCTAATGTAAGTAGCCTACTTGAACCTTCTGTGCCTGGGGGATGCCGAAGCACCAGAAGAATTGAAATTGCAGAGAGGCCAACTTTGGTTGATGCAAAAAATTCTGGAAAGGCATAAGGGATGCATGGACGCAAGAAGTAGGATATGACTTAATAACCTACATAGCTTTTGTACAAAGGACATCTGAAGAAAATGCATTGCAATGACTATGAACAGTAAATGCATTTAATTTGCTGTCAACAAACTGCATGCACTAAGATGTTTTAAGTACCCTTAATCCATGCTGAAAAAAACAAAAATAAAAAGATTTTAGTTTTGCAGAAAAATGTGTTTTGTGGTTCTTACCTCTATTAAAAGTAATGTTGAGTTATCTCTGCCCTTCGTCTTCTACCCTCTGCTGCGTCAGGTCCACGTAGTCTTGGTTGTGGTTGTTGAGGCTGGTTATCATTGTAAGGTAGTACATCCTCCTCCTCCAGTTCTATGCCTCTTCTAGTGGCTAAGTTGTGCAACATGGCACAAGTTGCAACTATTTTACAGCATATATCAGGACGATATTGTAAAGCACCGCCAGTCTTATGTAGTATACGAAACCGAGATTGGAGGACACCAAATGTTCTCTCAATTACGTTGCGGGTTGATATGTGTGCGTGGTTGTAGTGCTGTTCCTTCCGTGTAGCTGGATTCAAATAGGGTGTGAGAATGTATGACCTCACAGCGTATGCACTTTCACCTATGTAATGGGATGGAAGATACACATTAGGAGTACAATGTGACAACAAGGTTCAGAGATGTATGATAATTGAAGGGAATATATTTACCAAGTAAATAGCTATCTCCAAAGTCTCCGGCAAGCAGTCGTGTGTGTATGCCACTATGCCTAAAAATGCAAGAATCATGGGCACTTCCAGGGTAACTTGCAACTAAATCAGTGATTATAGTTTTGGAATTGCATATTACCTGAATGTTTAGTGAATGGTAACATTTCCTGTTGCAGTAAATGTACTCATTTTCAGATGGAGGACAAATGGGGACATGCGTGCCATCTATACAGCCAATCACATGTGGAAAATGTGCCATGTTGTACAAATCTAATTTCGTTTGTAGCAATTCCTGTGGTGTGCTGGGAAATGAAATGTGATGCCTAATCCTTTGCAAAATTGCATTGAGGAAAGCATTAAAGAAACGCAATAGGGAACTCTGGGACACACCTCCAGCAGTAGCTATGACACCCTGGAAGTACCCTGACGTAAGGAGGTGTAGTGAACACAAGCCCTGTACATGTGTTGGTATGGCTTGTGTCCTGCGTGTCTTTCTCTGCAAGATTGGGTCTAAATCATCTATCAAATCCAAGATTGATTCAGCATTGAGTCTATACTTATCATATATTTCAGCTTCTGTCTGCCCTAGTAAGGTGACGCGTACTCTAAAAATCCTCTCATGTATCCTCCTTCTCCTCCTTGCTGCAGCGCTCAGCCTCAGTGCCGCAAAAAAAGAGTGCTGCCATTGTGAAACATTTTTGAAGCCAATCTAGGCTCCCTTAAATACTATCCTGATAATTTTCACCTGTTATTTTTTTTTCCTATTTTACCACCTGGTCTGAGTTCTTCTAAATTTAAGAATTTCTATTTGCGATTTTTTAAGGAATCGCAAATAGCGAATTTTCATGTATGTGCTTTTTTGAGCTAAATTTGCAAATCCTTAATTTTGCGAAAATTTAAGGAATCACAGAAAAAATTACAGATTCCTTAAATTGCAAAAAATCAAAAAAATCATAATGTATCCCAAAACTTGAAATTGCATTCGCAAAGGGCCGAAAACTGCGATTCGCACCATTTGCGAATGCAATTTCAAATGATGCATGTGCCCCTAAGTGCATTGTAACTATATTTTGTTATATTATGCATCATTAAGGTAAGTCCTATTTTATTTGTGTTTTTGTACAGCCACTTCAAAGCACTGAATGGTGGTGGGAAGGAAAGGAGGCAATAAAATAAAGATAAGTAGATGAATGTAGACATAACAAGACAAGCAGAATAACTTGGTCTGCAGTCCTCTTCTGACCTTCATAAGGTCACGTTCATGCTGGAGAAGCTGTGGAACACAGTTGCGGACAGAAAAGTCTTGGAAATGAATGCATCTACCTCTATTTCTACATTACCTAATGGATGACCTGCAAGTTTTTGAAGACCAACCATTAGAGTCTTGGTAGATGTCGAGCACTCTCAGTAGGTAACAAAGCAGACTGTTGAAGGTTTTCCGCCCGACATCAAGGGTTTCCCTCTGACCGCCATAATACGCGGACAGTGGTTGGAGGGGAACCAGCGTGAGATTCCACTTCTCTTCCAATGGGCTCATAGAGCCCGTTGGAAGAGGAACGGAATTGCAATCCCATGACTGGCGGCAGAGCCAACCGCGGCTCTGCCATCGAGATTACAATGTCATTTTCCCAGAGCCTTTCCCTTTCCATGTCAGCCTTTCCAACATGGAAAGGCTGTCAGAAAGTGACTTTGAGGGCCCCTAGCAGGGTCCCCATCCCCGCTGGCCCTCCGCTATGGGACTTGGAGGGCACCTATTGTGCACCCCTGAACATCCCTGTACAGATGGACCACAAGAATTACAAACCCATCTCTCTCCTCCCCATCACTGCCAAAGTCAGCAAGAAGATCATCAACAAACAGTTTACGAACTTCATAGAATCAAACTCAATCCTCAACACTTCTCAATCCGGATTCCGCAGCAACCATAGTACCAAGACCGCCCTCCTAACTGCCACTGACGACATCCACACTCTCCTCGACCAAGGCCACACAGCAGCCCTCATTCTACTAGACCTCTCAGCAGCCTTCGACACCATCTCCTACCACACACTAGCCACCAGACTCCAGGACGCTGACAAACAGGGAATGGCCCTAGAGTGGATCTGCGCCTTCCTTGCCGGCCAAACTCAAAGAATCAGATTCCCTCCCTTCCTCTCCGAAACCCACAGAGATCAGATGCGAGTACCCCAAGGATCCTCACTCAGCACCACGCTCTTAAATATCCACATGGCCCCTCTCGCAACAATCGTCAGAAAACACGTACTCAGTATAGTATCCTACAACATAGACACCCAGCTCATCCTCTCCATCACCAAAGAACCCGGCATCATCCAACATCGTTTCCAGGAAGGAATGAAGGACGTCGCATCCTGGATGAGCACCAGCTGCATGAAGCTTAGCTCAGAGAAAAATGAAGTTCTCATCCTCGGATCAACACACCTGGTGGCCCCCCGCACTCTGCAACCCTCTTACACCCACGAACCATGCCCACAAACTCGGCATCATATTCAACTCCTCCCTCACCATGAACTGACAGATCCACGCTACATCTATCATGTGCTTAAACACCCTCTGCATACTCCGCAAGACCTTCAGATGGCTCCCCCCTGAATCCAAAAAGACCACCACTCACTCATAACCAGCAGAATCGACTATGGGAACGCCCTCTATGCAGCAATCAACACATCTCTACTCCACAAACTCCAGACCATCCAGAATGCCACAGCCAGACTCGTCCTCGGCATTGCATGACAAGACCACATCACCCAGCATCTACGAGACCTCCACTGGCTCCCCGTCGAAATGAGAGGGGCTTTCAAGCTGCTCACACATGCCTAAACATCCTTCCACAACAGAGGACCCCAACACCTAAATGAAAGAATCTCCTTCTATGCCCCCAGTAGAAATTTTCGCTCCGCCGACCTTGCCCTGGTCAAATCCCTCGTATCCGCAGAGCCAGAACAGGAGAAAGAGCCTTCTCCTACATCGTGGCCAAGACCTGGAGTGAACTCCCCCTCAGCATTATACAAACCCCCCCCCCTCTGCAAGCATTCATAGAAGAGCCTCAAGACATGGCTCTACGGATGAATCGGAGCTGCCTGAATTCCCCACGCGCCTTGAGACCCTCACTGCGTGAGTTGTGCGCTTTACAAATCCCTGATTGATTGATTGATCCCTGCACCAGGATTTTTCAAAACATCCATTTTACAATGGCAGTTTGTTCTGCTGGCCTTTTCCGCCCACTACACAAGCTGCCATTGTAGAATGAATGTTTCCGACCGCCCTATGGGTGGTTGCATCCGAATTCTGCTGTCCGAACCGCCAACTTATGGTCAGGCGGTTCCCTTCCGCAACTGTGTTGTCCGCTCGGCATCATAATGAGGCCCTTAGTTCTTACCAGTCAGGCACAAAATCTTTAAGTCAATGTTTTTTTTGGAAACTAGTATAGAACTTCATGATCTGTAATATAAGGCACCCGACCAGGGTGTAATTTCTGAAAACAGAAGTTGTGTTCTTTGGTTTGCAGCTAGTGTAGAACTTTCATTGCCCCAGATGAGGCACCTCACCATGGAATGCATAATGATCAGTTGCAAAATCCTGAAGCCAATGTGCTGTTTGCACAGCAGCCAAGAGTAGAACTTTCCTAGTCTAGGACAGTGGTTCTTAAGCAGTGGTCCTAGGAGACTTGGGGGTCTCTGAGGCTTACTCAGGGGTACTGCACCTGTTTTGCATAGTTAAATATTAAAATAAAAAAAATAAAAATTAATCAAGTAAATACAAATGAAGAAAAAATAGAAACTTTTTCTATATTTGATTGTGCATTAAACAACATATTTCAATATATGAGCATTTGTTTGAGGTATACGAGTGTTTTTATTTTTGTGTATGGTTTTGAGGTTCAAATCATAAACACTGCTTAGGCCGGAGGTCCTTGGCTTCCATAAATGACTTAGTGGGGGTCACGGGATCCCAGTAATGATTAAGGGGGGGTTGGGGTCCACAAAAGTCAAAAGGTTAAGAACTGCTGGCATAGGAGATGTGGTCAGACCTAAAACAAGGCATATGGAGAAATGTATTTTGTTAGTATGATGTATTATGTATTAATTTGCTATGGTTTGTGTTGTCATGCTTTTCATTGTTTTACTGTATTATTATGCTATGTAAGCTCTGTTGTGTTATTGTAATGTTATATAGGTCAGTACAGCATCTTATGCTAAGGCATTGTGTTCTACTTTGTGTTTTTGTCATATGATAGTGAAGCATCTTTTTATAGATGATATTATCGCTAGAGCACACTTTCACCCTTGTGCTTCACGTGGTAGCCCAAAAGAGCATATGGCAAACTGTGTTAGAGCTTTTTGTAAAGCTAACTCTTTGAAAATTGCACTCAATGTAATAGGAAGATAATTCCAGCAAACAGGGGTAATTTCTGACAGTGCCTGGCTAACAGTGCAGGTATGGCAAGTTTAAATTTGGGTAAATGTTTGAAAGCTTGAGATCCCGATTGATCTAAATAACCAGACGGATGTGCCATCCCTTTCTGAAATATAAATGAAGGTCCAATATGCTAATAGGACCGGTAGGCAATACAGTTTCTTACATAGAAAGTATTGCCATAAAAACTAAATTAATTATCATACAGGCCTCTGAGAGGTAGTTATATTTTCTGAGTTAACAGGTTAGTCTGGCTGCATGATTTTGAATATGCTTAAGTTTTCCTAAAGCATAATGAAGCAAGGACCAAATATAGGCATAGCTATAATCCAACCCAGTAGATAATTGTATTCGTCAGTAACAGACGTGGATCAGAGAAAAGAAAGGACATAATTGTTTGAGCAACTTTACTTAGTTAATGCAAGATGAGAACACAGTATTGATCAATCAATTAATCAATCAATCAGGATTTGTAAAGCGCGGCTGCATCACCTGTGAGAGTCTTGAGGCGCAGGGGGACCATGCTCTTGCTGCCTGTAGTCCTATTGGACTCACATCCAGGTCTTGAGGTCCTTCCGGAACTGCTGGAGCGATGATGAAGCACTGAAGTGCAAGAGGAGGTTATTTCAGGCCTTAGCCGCCAGGTGGGAGAAGGAGCGGCCTCCACTGCTCGTCTGGCAGATGCATTGGGTGTCTGCTAGGGAGAGGGATTCAGAGTTTAGTTTCCTGGTAGGTTGGTGGAAATTCATTCGATTTTTGAGATGAGGCAGTCCTTCGTTGTGGAGTGCCTTGTAGGCGTAGGAGAGCTGCTTGAACGGGCAGCTCTTCGCGACTGGTAGCCAGAAGAGTTTCCTGAGGTGAGGAGTGATGTGTGTCCGTCTGGAGAGGCCGAGGATGAGTCTGGCTGCTGTGCTCTGGATGGTGTGGTGTTTGGACGTGAGTTGGGCAGTAATTCCTAAGTAGAGGGAGTTGCTGTAGTCTAATCTGCTGGTGATGAGTGCTTGTGTGACTATTCACCTGGGGATGGGTGGGAGCCATCAGAAGACCTTCCTGAGCATTAGGAGAGTGAGGAAGCAGCGAAGGAGATTGCGCTGACCTGCATCTTCATGGAGAGCTGGCTGTCGAAGAGGATGCCAAGGTTGCAGGCATGTTCAATGGTTTTGGGGGTTGGGTCCAGCTCAGGTGGACACTATTTTTGTTCCAGAGGGTGTCCTTGCCTTTCCTGAAGATGAATTCTTCTGTTGTGTCAGTGTTGAGCTTGAGACAGTTGTTGTTCATCCAGATGGCCATGTCTCTCATGCATTTTTGGAATTGTCCTTGGTGGTCATTGGGTTGTCAGTAGGGGAGAGGATGAGTTGGGCCTCTTCAGCATAGATGATGAGTCTGTGGCTCTTGACGAGGTCAGCTGGGGTGTCACACTTATGTTGAAGAGGGATGAGCCTGGAGGTGCACAGCAGCTGATGTTCTTGGGAAGCGAGGCATAGGGAGGGAGGATGACCTGCTTTCTTCCTGTGAGGTAGGATGAGATCCACTTGAGGGCAGTTCTTTGGATTCCGAACTGGTGGATTCTGTTGATCAGTGTGGTGAGATATGGTGTCAAAAGCTGCTGAGAGGTCAAGGAGTATGAGGGCTGCTGTTTCTCGGTTGTCTAGCAGCGATCTGTTGTCATCCATGGCTGCGACTAGGTCGGTCTCAGTGCTGTGGTTAGCGCTGAAGCAAGATAGGGAGGGGTCCAGAATGTTGTGGTTCCCCAAATGTCTGGTGAGATGGATGTTGATGGTTTTCTCTATGACCTTGGCAGGGAGAGGGGGCAGAGAGATAGGTTGGTAGTTCTTCGGTTCTCCTGGATCTGCGGGGGGTGGCTTATTCAGCAGCGGCTTCACGTTGGCATGTTTCCATTTCTGGGGGAAGTGGGACATGGTAGCAGAGCAGTTGAGGACCTCAGTGAGTTATTTCCTGATGGTTTGATTGCCGAGGTTGAAGGTATGGCATGGGCAAGGGTCTGCAGGGGCTCCAGAGTGGATGGATCTCGTGATGGATGCTGTCTTCTCGGTGAGGGTGTCCCACAAGGTGAGCTGGTGTGGGTGTTTGTCAGTCGACAAGATGAGGTTAATGCTGTCCTCAGCAGGGGGTTGGGGTTCGAAGTCTTGGTAGATAGTGTTGATTTTATTTTGAAAATAATCCGAGAGGGTGTCACAGAGAGCTTGCAAAGGTGTGATGTTTTTGGTTGCTGAGGGGTTGGTGAATTCCTTGACTATGTAGAAGAGTTCAATGCTGTTGTTGGAGCTGTCCTTGATGGGGTGGCTAGGGTGGTCTTTTAGTGTTCTAAAAGAGGTGATGCTTTTGGTTGAGGGCATCTTTGAAGTGTTTTCGGTCCACAAGAGTCTTGCTGGAGCGCCATCTTTTTTCCTTCTGCCTGCAGTCATGTATCTGTTTTTACAGTTCAGCTGTGAACCAGTTGAGGTGTTGTGTTTGTTTCTTGGGATAGATGGGTTTCTTGGGTGCGGCTTAGACAGCACTTGGAGAAGTGTGGCTCAATGGTTAGAGTGGTAGACCCTGATGCAGAGGTCTGGCCCGAGACCAGGGTTCAATTCCCGCCTCGGCGGGTCTTGGGCTCAATTTCATCTGACCTGATAATTCTCGCCTCGGTGCCTATTCTAATCATGGGTCCCACTCTGCAACTCTGGGCAATAGCTTGCTTAATCTCCACAACGGCCCCAACAGCGCTGGGATGCCTGACTTCACCTTGGGGGTGCCCAGGAGTGGACATTTCACAGGGAATAGCCAGGAAGGGTTCCACAGCGGTATGCGTTACAGCGCCAGGACACCCCAGTTGGGGTATTAGTGCGCTTTACAAGTACAAATTACAAGTTACATAATCCAGTTTGCGAAGTTTTCCTCTGCTTGTTCTGTCTCTGGTATTGGTGAGTAGACGGAGTTGAGGGCGAAGGTCCATCGTTGTTCTGATACCTTCACTCAGCTTCACCTTGTCTAGCTGGTGGTGAAGACAAGGGTGCTTGGGGGTTCCAAGTGACAACGTGGACACAGTTGGGGTCAGTCCAGGTGAGCTCCTCTGTGTGGATGTATTTTACTCTGCTGCTAGCTGAGAAGATAGGGTTGAGCGTATGTCCTATGTTGTGGGTGGGGTTGGTGACAAGCTGTTTGAGTCCAAGGTTGGACATACTGTCTAGAAGGTCGGTGGTTTTGGCGTCATGGAGTTCTCAAGGTGGAAGTTTAGGTTTCCTAGGAAGATGTACAGATTTGAGTTGATGGTGATAGGGGAAATGAAGTTGGGTGTTGCTACAGATGGAAGGGCGGGGTCCCGGAGGTAGGTAGGCGAGGGTGTCTCGGATAGTGGTTTTGCTGTTAGTTTGGATTTGGAAGTTGAAGTGCTCCATGAAGGGGGTGGAGTCTTCTGTGTTGGTAGAGCATTTGAGGTTCTCTTTGAAGATTATGGCAAATTACCAAATACTTTCCTGACCTACGTCAACTAACCTAGACTTCATTATTCCGAGTTTACTCCTCTCTCTTGACATTCAAGGATAGTTGGTGGCCGGACTGTGTTAACTGTAGGAGAGTAGGGTCTGCAATCCTATGATCACCCGGACTTTTTGCTTTTGTTTCACTGGTTTACGACTTTCTCGGGCTGTGGGCCTGCCAATCAGACCCACAGCCTAGCTGTTCTCTCGCTAAATTGATGTATGTACCTTAGGTGCATAACCCAATTGGAACTGGGCCACCTTGTCAGACCCTGTAACTCAGGGCATCGGTGTACCCAGGGCCTACCAGGAGCTGAAGCATGTATTATGCCACCCCTGGATGGCCATCTAAATCTGACACAACTGGCTGCACGACAGCTGGGGCAACGTGGCGTACTCGCTCGTTGCTTTAGGTATAGTATCCCTATATCTAACCTTAAAATGGACACCCGAGTTCCTATCAGTCACTCCTATGGCAGGCCTTGACAATCCTGAAGGCAGAGTGCATGGAACCGTGTGAATTGGGCTCTGGCACGAGCCGAGCCCGGTTGCAGCTTGCGGAACCAAGACCCAATGGCTGTTCCATGATAACGCATACCATATCGACCAGTCCGCTCCTTGCGCTCGGAATCCCTTTACAAAGCGGTGGTCCCTCGGGTGAGGAAGGCCCGTATGGGAGGACGCTCTTTCAGCTGCAAAGCTCCACAGCTGTGGAACTCGCTTCCTCTTTCGCTGCGCAGCACTGCCAATTTGTTCCAGTTCAGGAAAAGCCTGAAGACTTGGCTTTTTAATCTTTAGGCTGTTCTTATTGTTTGTTTCAGTTCTTTTTCTTTTTCTTATTTTTCTACTGTGTTGTGTTATTTTTATTCTGAGCTGCAGGTGGAAAGCGCCGGGACACTCTTTTTGAGTAGCCGTGCGCTATACAAGAGCGCTATAACATAACATAACATATCGGTAACTTCGGTATCGCGTTATCAAGACATGTCGAGTAAGGTGTCATACGAATCGGGATGCTGCCCCCTCACCAATTCTGGAGACGAGGTTAGCATTCCGCCCTTCTAGAGGGACACGACATGTACGTAACTGTGAACCCCGGTTAAAGTTAACTGAAGCCTCAGCTCCACAAAATGGATGCTGCCACCACAGACACGAGTCTGAACTCCTGCTGCTGGGAGTCCTTCCAGCGAGGAGAGCTTGGACAAAGGGTTTCCTGTCAGGGGCGGTGTTCGCACCATCCCAGACAGGGTTTTGTGTATCCTGGGTAGGTAGGGCTTTGCAAGAAGGTGACTGCGGAGTGGCACCTCAGTGCTCACTACGCATCTGCCGGCTAGAACCAGTTCCAGGGGCGCGCAGCCCCTGACCTGGGGAAAGCCCGGCAGGGGAGAGGGGTGTAACTGCCCCCCTTCCTGGTCCCACCCCTAGGGCAGGACCTAGTCATGTACCCACCCCTTTCTTTAGGATAAAGGCAGGAGCGGGGACCCTTCCAAATTAGATCATCTTTGAATCAAGAACTACTTTCTACGAAAGGACATTCGAGACTCTTCTCAAGATTTCTCCCTTGTGGCTAAGGAGTAGTCATTCTGCATCCGCAGGCACCATCTAAGAACTCTGCGGTTTGCTGCAAGTTCTTCCTCAGGAGTCCGACGACCCAGCTCGACGAGAACCGGCTTCCCTGGCACCTCTGACCTCTACCCACATCGTCAGCTCAGCTGAGATCTGTGGGTGCGACAAGACCTCGAGGGACCGGCCATCATCAAAACCTGCACGCTTTCTTAAACCAGCACGATCACCGAAGGAATCCTCTGGTGAGTGCTCTGGGGTCCGAGAAGCCCCGACCCTGAGCAGCTCCAGCCCCGAAGTGCAGCCTCCCAGCATTTCCACGATCTGCGTGGGGCCCTTCTGCTTCGCCGCTCAGCACGTTGTCTGGTTACTAGCCGCTGGCTTGTGACCTCCTTGATGACATCCGACAACCAACGCTGTTGGTCTGGTTGCTCCAGACCAGCCTTTGCTCCCTTTTACGAGAGGAGCACCCCGGACCCTCCTGGTCCACTCAAGACGCCATTTTAGGCCCACCACGTGGCCCTGAAATCTGCCAAGGCTTGTTGCCCCAATCCTGGGCCCAGCGACGCCGACAGCATCAACCTTCGTGGGACAGCTCGCACCTCCATCCTGGTCGCCGACAACGCCTCCTGGTCCGTGAGACTGCAGAGCCTAGCGTCGCCCACTCACCTAGTCGAGGTGACGGCCATCCGGTGCCCTCCTGGTACCCTCTGACTACTGGCTAGTAGTACGAACTTGGTCCCCTCTGCTTACAGGTATCATCTATCACTGATCCAGGCTTGGATCTCTACGAACTATTCTTCACTGGTCGCCGGACAGCAACTCCTTCCTTCCGGCTCCTGGCTCGTCAGCGAAGACCCCCGACGCCTGTAAGACTTGTGCAGCCACAGCCCTTGTGGCTAGGTAACTTCGGCATTTCGGTGCCCGCATAGCCTCCTTACTTAAGGGTCCCGAGTCCCTCGCTTCCGACTTGCCTTATCGGGTCCGCCCGAGACCTCTAAACTTTCCGTGCCCTCGGGCACTTGTATTGATTGTGCACTTGAAGTATTTTCCTAAGAGTTTTGTTCTGTGCTTAGTACCCTGTCCTCATAAAGAGTACAGGGCTGTTGTGTTTCTAATAAATATACTGTTTATTTTCATAACACTTGTGTGGTGTCCTTTCACTTGGTGTTCAAGGGGTATGTGATGGTATAACCGCTGGCTTAACACGCCCTCTAGAGTTTAGCCCAAAGACTGCTCGTATCCACGCTACTAGGATAGCTGGTCTAAGGTTGACTTACAACCAATCACCATAAGGGTCGTTTGGACCGATGCATAGTGGTCGCTAGAATAGTGAACACTGCATATCGGGCCAACTTTTCACATTAACCACCTTATTTTTCATGCTGTATTCTTTTTATCCCTGGTTTGCTTCCTTACTGCCTGCATATGTAATCCAATCTCCATCTTTTTTTTACAGGATGTATGTAAAGCGCTCTGATACCTACGGGTCGAGCTAGTGCTATATAAAACTTTTTTAAATAAATGGCGATGTTGCCGCCATTTTATTAAATGATTGGACAGTGAAAGGTTATGTTGTTGACAGGAGATTTGAACAGTGGCCATAGATTAAGTCTAGAAGGAGCAGTCTCACTGAGACATATCCACCACCACTCTTTTACCTAAAACAGATTTAAGAAAATGATGAACCCCTCATTAATCAATGGCTATTAGGCAATAAGTAAAAACTGATAATAGTAGAACTAGCATTCTGTTCTAGGCACATGACACGCTGAGCATCTATTCAGTACCAAACGCATAAGGAAGACAGGCTATATCCAAATTATCTAAACAAAAAGGGTGACTAATGGCAGAACATAGATATTACCGCGAACGAGGGGTGTATGGGATGTGTTTACTATTTATTTTTAGTTCTTGATATAGTGCTTTAAGACAGGGGAAAGAGTGGCAGTGCGCTTCACGGAAATGGCATAGAATAATGATGAACAGACACATACAGGTCAAAATACATTAAGCAAAGGTCACCTAGATAAAGTGATATATTTGTATGACCAGGGTCGAGTTGAGACAGAAAATAGGCCCGGTAACCAAAATAAAAGTGGCCATCATAAGTGAATTTTTCAGCTAAAAGTGTCATATGTTTGCAAATTGGGGTCCTTTTGAACATCTAAAGATAAACTTCATAGTGGTTGGCAAGATTTGGAAAACTGCATGGATTTGAGCTTGCTGCAGGCAATGTTTGTTTTAATATCAGGGAAATCAACACTAAGAACCTGTCCTGCTAGCAGACAATTAAACGAGTTTGCAAATAGCCAAAACACCAGCCAATAAACTGACTTGTCATTGGCCCAACCCGTGGGGCCCTGACTGACTGCCCTGTAGGCTGTTCCGACGCTGTGAATGGAAAATCCAGGTAAATTAGGTGGGAGCGGATTCTGAAAGGTTATGTGCCAGGATGCCAAATGTAGGTATGGAATCTTAAATTACTATGAAATTTGTTTCGTTTTTAACACATTTCCTACTTAAGTGTATCAGCTGAAACTAGACAAATACAAGTTATTTGTTTGCTTTTGTAGTTATCAAGAGCATCGGCAAATCCCTTTTTTTTCTATTGATAAAGTTGAGTGTTTTATGCCCTTCCGAAGGTCCCCATCTGTGGCAGCGAGGACACTGCCTTGGTAAAAAGGTCTGCTTAGCCTCTGACCACCAGACGCCCCGCCTATGCTTGTACTTTTCACACACTCACTGGGGTAGCCATTGTTTTCGGTTTTGAACGATGTGAAAACCTGCTGACAATCGAAGGCTGCCACTTGGCAACTGCAGTTAATACAATTAAAAAGTATCCGCATTAAAGCTAATTCGCAGCTAATAGCCGTGAAAAAACAGAGCCATGAATCTCCCGCGGCTGATAAAAGAGGCGTACTTCACAGGCAGTCCTAGACAAATTGAGCATTTCAAAGCGGCCCGACAGATACTTGTCTGGATTAACATGTAAATGCGGACAGCCCATCGGCCATTGTCAAACTAGGCGACTGGCGGCATTGCCCGGCCCTCCCCGTGTCGCTCCCCGAGGGGGCGAGGATTGGCGTCACTCCTGGAACTTGCCACTCGGATGTGAGCTCACAATCCCCGAAACCAACACCTCAGCAGACCAAACGAACACATTAGCTGCCCAAACTCTGCAACTGCGACTCTCTGCTAATGAGCCCGGGGGTGTCGGAAGTAGCTCCGGGAATTAGCCCAAAAAACCTATCAAGAGCGCTTTCTTCCTTGAGAATTAGCTATAGCTTTTTCTTCCGCAGATTTTTGTATAATTATTAAGAAGAATTTTTCAAGGCTATGTATGGATGCTTATATTTGTGAGTTGCAGGGTGAAGGGAGAAATAAAACGTGTATTTGCATAAAACGGTGTTTTCTGAAAGTCCTTCGAGGTAAACAAGGTTATGTTTGTCTGTAGCGTTTTAGCAGCATGTTGTTGCTGGTGGCTGTCCTCTGTGTACTGGAGATGAAATAAAAATAAACCCGTAAATAAAATAACTCAAACACGGTTTTGCAGAGTGGCCAAGGGGTGCTCTTTAATCGTGTTTAACTCAAACCAATTACACCAGTGAATCTGCCATGTAAACTACCTCTTGCCATGTCTACAAAGGGACATAGCCAACTCAACTGGAGGAAGGGTAAAAAAATAGACTAGTGCTTGGCTACCATGGCTTTTTGGTCGCAAAGCCTGCATTTTATTTTACAAATCCCGAAATACAAGCACCAGAATGCAAGGAGGCTCTTGAAACAAACAAAACCAAGAATGTTTTCGTTATTTTTTGTAGGTTGGTCGTTTGTCTAGCTAAGTGCATATGACCTGGTTCCCGCACGAAGACCCCACCCACTCCATATTTGCCGTTGCATTCTGGGACATTCCTGTTTATGCCTCTTTGAACAGAGGCCTGCAAATAACGAATTAAAAGGAAATTCTGAGTGAGCTAGTCACACAAAAGCGAGAGCCTTAACGGACTCGGGTTGCACTGTAAGTAACTTACCTCTGAACAGACAGATGTTTACAATCCTCCTCCACAGTAACAAATTGCACCAGGGTGATCCATGAAAGGGATGCAAAAACCACCACGCCCAAGGGTATCAGGTCAACAAGTGCCTAGTCCATCCTCACTTTAATTTTGCTTTGCATTCTGGGACTTGTAGGCCTGAAGTTATAATTGCGTAAACTAGACCACTAGCTCCATAACGCAAAGCAAAACACCACGAGCTATTTACTGCGTGGAACTGGGAACCTGGCCCGAGAGCTCCAAATACGCCCAGGGTATTTGGATGGTATAACAGGATACGATCCACAGCTGATATCAGCGAGCAATGTGGTTAAAACAGGCGGTACCAAGCTGTTCTGTGACCCCTGTGCCGCACATTCACGGAGTCTGGCTTTTTACAACCGTGCATTCTGGGATGCGTAGTTTCGCTGGTCGCTCTGTATCAGACTGCTAGTCACCACGTACCAAGGGATTTTGGCTGAGAGGCCATGCTTCGGAGCCCAGGCAGTGACTTGGAAACCTTGCTTGTGGCCTCCTCGTGGTGAGAATTTCCAGGTCCGAGTCTCCACCTAGAGTTACTCTTTCCTCGCGGACTCCTCCGTGGTCAGCCCTCCCCTTCACGGTCCATTAATCTGCAGGCAGTCTGGTCTGGCCTCTCCAGCTCCATTTACGTCCAGTTTGTTTTGCTTTGGGATTCTCTGGGTGATTATGGGAGCCGCAGACAATAGCACCGGAGCGGGAACAAAAGGAGAGTACAAGGTTTATTTATTTTTGGGAGCCCGGGTTCAGATTGCAGGAGACATCACACTCCACCCCCTGAGTAAAGCCTCCTGTCTTTGTCCCCTTTGTTGTCCCATAAACAAAAGGTGAGCCACTGCCCAGCATCCATGTGAAAGGCTCGGCGGCCGCGCGCCGGTGGTGGGAGGACGGGTCGCGTTACCAGCCCAGCCCAACCCCGGCTGTGTAATGCAGATAATTGCAACAAAAGTGGTTAACTCGAGGAAGATGTAGTATTTACCTACGTGAGGAGGGTGTGTGTGTGTGTAGTAGTCCGTTTATTTTCCAGAAAGAAAACCACGAGTACCAGAATGCAAGGTTTTGTTAATCAGAGCATTCATGCCGGACCAAATCATATTAGCATCTTGCATACGTGACTCACCAGCACATTTTCGTAGTGTTGTTCAATTCAATTAAAAAACTTTATTCGGTAGCATTGTAGCAACCATAAAAGTAAGTCACAATAAGTTTAAACAAATAACATTCGGAATTACATAAAGTAAAATGCATATAAAAGAACAGGAATAATAGCAGCAAATGTATCTGAGCACTAAGCTACGTGCACGCCTAGCAGCTTTTAAAAATGAACCAATATTAAAAATCACTTCCTCGTTATTTAAAAGCAATACAAATCTAAAAGCAGGACTGCAGTGGCTGAGGTTGTAGCAATACTTCTTTAGGATTGGAATTAAGAAGTGTCTAGTATAGCGTATATATCACTTGGAGAAAAAGGTGAAATGGAGCATTGTCTGCTCAGATGTATTATCGCTGGGACAAACTGCGAGTTTGAGGTGGTGGGTAAAGCCCAGGTAGTGTTGTTAACAGTGTTCTTACATCTGTGAAAGCAAGTGGTACACATTTTATCCACCTTGGGGCAATTATAGGCCAAGACAGTGCTGTTGGACTTTGAACCTGTAACAAGCAGACTTCACACAGGCCTAGGTAGTGAGTCAAGTCATAAGTCAAGTCATAAGATTTGTATAGCGCACTACATACCCAGAGGGTTTCAAGGCGCTTAGGAAGGGGAGGAGGATCATTTGTCAAATATCCACGTTTTAAGCTGCTTTCTAAACGCTAGGTGATTCTGGGTGAGGCGAAGGTAAGCGGGGAGTGAGTTCCATGTTTTGGCAGCCAGGTATGAAAAGGATCTGCCTCCCATGGTGGTCTTGTTGATGCGAGGTACAGTGGCGAGGGCTTGGCTGGAAGAGCGAAGTTGGCGGGAGGGGGTGTAGAAGGACAGTCGGGAGTTGAGGCTATCTGGTCCGATGTCGTAGAGTGATTTGTGCGCGTGGGTGAGCAGTCGGAAAGTGATCCTCTTATTGACGGGTAGCCAGTGGAGGTCTTTAAGGTGACCAGAGATGTGTTCGTTGCGTGGGATGTCTAATATGAGCCTGGCTGAGGCGTTTTGGATTCGTTGTAGTTTCTTCTGGAGTTTAGCGGTGGTACCTGCGTAGAGGGTGTTTCCGTAGTCCAGTCGGCTCGTGACTAGAGCGTGGGTGACTGTTTTCCTTGTTTCGGAGGGGATCCAGCGAAATGTTTTTCTGAGCATGCGAAGAATGTTAAAGCAGGAAGAGGATACGGCGTTGACTTGTCTGTTCATTGAGAGTGAAGAATCCAGGATGACGCCAAGGTTCCGTGCGTGGTCTGTCGGGATGGGTGCTTTTCCGAGGGCTTCCGGCCACCAGGAGTCGTCCCATGCAGAGGGGGATGTACCTAAGATGAGGACTTCTGTTTTGTCTGAGTTCAGTTTCAGACGGCTTTGTTTCATCCATTCGGCGACTTCTTTCATTCCTTCGTGTAAGTTAGTTTTGGCGGTGCTGGGGTCCTTGGTGAGAGAAAGGATCAGTTGAGTGTCATCCGCGTAAGAGATGATGTTGAGGTTGTGTTGGCGGGCGATGGCCGCGAGGGGGCTCATGTATACGTTGAAGAGGGTGGGACTGAGTGAGGATCCTTGAGGTACACCGCAGATGACTTCAGTGGCCTCTGACTTGAATGGTGGGAGGCGGACTCTCTGGGTTCTTCCGGTGAGGAACGAGGTGATCCATTCCAGTGCTTTTCCTTGGATTCCGATGTTTCTGAGGCGTTGTAAAAGGGTGCTGTGGCAGACTGTGTCGAAGGCTGCAGAGAGGTCGAGGAGGATGAGGGCGACTGTGTCTCCATTGTCCAGTAGAGTTCGAATGTCGTCTGTTGCTGCGATGAGGGCGGTCTCAGTGCTGTGTTTGGCTCGGAAGCCAGATTGTGAGGGGTCGAGTGATTTGTTGGCTTCGAGGAAGGCTGCGAGCTGGTTGTTGACGGCTTTCTCGATGACTTTGGCCGGGAATGGAAGAAGCGAGATGGGACGGTAGTTTTTGAGTTCGGTGGGGTCTGCTGTTGGTTTTTTCAGAAGGGCGGTGAGTTCAGCGTGTTTCCAGTCTTCTGGGAAGGTAGCGGAGTTGAAGGAGCAGTTGATGACGTCTCGGAGGTGCGGAGCTATAACGGAGTCTGCTTTGTTGAAGATGTGGTGAGGGCATGGGTCTGTGGGGGATCCAGAGTGGATGGAATTCATCAGGCGGATGGTGTCCTCAGTGGAGATTGGGTTCCAGGCGTTGAGGGTGTTTACGGGGGGAAGATGGTCAGCAGATGGTAGGGTGGGCTGGCTTCCGGATTGGTTGTCGAAGCTGTTGTGGATGTCAGCAATCTTGTTGTGGAAAAAAGAGGCTAGGGAGTCGCAGAGGGTTTGAGAGGGGGTGATGTCGTTGGAGTTGGCCGAGGGGTTGGAAAATTCCTTGACGATGTTGAAAAGTTCCTTGCTGTTGTGGGCGTTGTTGTCAAGTCGATCCTTGAATGCTGTTTTCTTGGCTTTACGGATAAGTTGGTGGTGAGTACGGGTGGCGCTTTTGAAGGCGTCCTTGTTGCTGGTGGATGGGTCTTTTTTGCAGGCCTTTTCAAGGGAGCGGCATAGTTTCTTGGACTTCTTGAGGTCGTCGTTGAACCATGCGGCCTTCTTGATGCCAAGTTTGTGTTGACGTTTTTTCAGTGGTGCTAAGGTGTCGGCGGTGTTGGATAACCAAAGGGTGAGGTTGGAGGCGGCTTCGTTGGGGTTAGAAGAGAGGGCTGGGGAGGTTCGAAGGAGCGATGTGGAGATCTGATCCGTGGTGATTTTGTTCCAGTTTCTTTGTAGAGTTGGTTGGGGGTGGATGATGGGTTTCGGCTTGTTGTAGGTGAAGTGAACGCAGCTGTGGTCAGTCCAGAGGAGATCCGTAGTGTGGCTGAAGGAGACATGGTTGCTGGAGGTGAAGATGGGGTCGAGTGTGTGACCTGCGATGTGGGTGGGGGAAGTGACCAGTTGTTTAAGTCCGAGGTTGGCGAGGTTGTCCAAGAGGGTGGTGGTGTTGCGGTCGTTATTCTTTTCAAGGTGAAAGTTGAGGTCTCCCAGAAGGATGTAATCTTTGGAGGGGAGCGCGTGTGGAGTGATGAAGTCCGTGATGTCTTCACTGAATTTTGCGCGGGGTCCTGGTGGTCTGTAGAGGAGGGTGCCTCTAAGAGTTGTCTTGGGATCGATGTGGATCTGGAAGTGAAGGTGTTCGGAGTTAGTGAGGTTGGCGTCGGAGCTGGTGGAGATGCGGATGGATTTCTTATGGACGATAGCGATTCCTCCTCCTGTATGGTCGGTGCGGTCCTTGCGTGTGATCTTATAGTCATCAGGGATAGCGATGGCGATGTCAGGTGCGGAGGAAGCGTTCATCCATGTTTCCGTTAGGAAGGCGACGTCTGGAGAGACGGTGTCTAGTAGATTCCATAGGTCAATGGCGTGTCTGTGGACCGAGCGGGTGTTGAGAAGGATGCAATGTAGGTGGTTGTGGTCGGGAATCTGTGGTGTGGTCGTAGCGGAGATGTTGTCGGTGCCGCTGAGTTTGCAGGAGAAGCAGGAGAACGGTCCATGGGTGCGTCCGGGAGCGGCTTGGACGCAGTTGGGGGCGCGACCTGGATTAAGGGCTAGGAGGGTGGCGGCATCGTAGGTAACGCGGGGGGGCTGGGCAGCGCGAGGGGCAGGGGCTCTGGCGCTGGGCGCGGGCCAGGCGCGGACGGGCGTAGACGGGCTTACCTTTGGCGCACCTTCGGCGCGGATTGGGCGCGGTCGCTGCGCGTGACCGCTGCACGCTTGGGCTGCTGTCATATATGGATAGCGGAAGGGGAGGGGCGAGGGCGGTTCAGCTGGGAGGCGGGTCGGGCTCACGAGGGCTACAATAACAAACAAAATGGAGGCGGGGGGAGCACAGCCGAGCGCTGGAGGAAAGCGCGCTAAACAAGGTGAAAACAGCGCTAAATTCCCAATTCTATTGCTAAACAAGCTGAGCGACACACAGGCAGACAGCAGGCAAAGCGATTCAGCACTTTTAAAGCAGTATTAAGCAAGGCAGCAGAAAACGATACCATATGTCTCCAGGGGACACTGGGAGCGACCACCCTGCTCGAGGGAGAGGAGCGAGTCACGCAGTATTCAGGAGGGGAGCGCTGTTTACGGTCAGTGGGAGGGCGGTTCAGCTGGGAGGCGGGTCGGGCTCACGAGGGCTACAATAACAAACAAAATGGAGGCGGGGGGGAGCACAGCCGAGCGCTGGAGGAAAGCGCGCTAAACAAGGTGAAAACAGCGCTAAATTCCCAATTCTATTGCTAAACAAGCTGAGCGACACACAGGCAGACAGCAGGCAAAGCGATTCAGCACTTTTAAAGCAGTATTAAGCAAGGCAGCAGAAAACGATACCATATGTCTCCAGGGGACACTGGGAGCGACCACCCTGCTCGAGGTCTAATATAACTGCGTTATATTAGCATATAACATAGGTATCGGTTCACAGAGAGCAGGTTTAACAATCTGTAGTGTGTTATTACTCGAAATGGCAAACAAGTGTTACTTGGAACATGTCAATATATATATATATATATATATATATATATATAGACCCTTTGCAAAGGTTGACTGGTCACTTTTCTGTTGCTTATTGCCGTAAATTGGTGCTAAACTGGCACTTAAGAGGGGCAACATATCCAGAGACAGCGTTAGCAAGTGTAAAAGTGACAAAACAATGCGCTAACTGTGCTGCATTGTGCCACATAATTTGCCTTCTCTTGCCGCATAATTTAGTCAACGCTTCCCCCATAATTTAGGCTCTCCTGCCGCATAATTCCAGTGGCCCTGCTAATAGCTGAATTCTACTGCAGCACTTTATCATCAAGACAACCGGAGCACTTCTCGAGTTTTCTCCAAGCAACACACTCCCTTACAAATACAGAATGCACAAACCAACTTCTCGCAGTCACACATGCATGCCGCCGTGGTACCTACGAATCGAGGGCATATTCACCTGATCTATATAAACTAGAGGGATATTGCCAGTAGTGTGGCCTGCACAACACTCCTTGGATACACTGATTTCTGCAATAATTTCCTATTCCATATGGAAATGCATTATGTTGTGGTAATCCCGCATCTAGTAATTACAGTTCAGTCAGATAGTGATTCCGGATCGAAAATTATTACATGTCTCGAAACGAGGGCCAAAGAATATTTGTATGAAATAAGCTATCAGATTATATATATATATACATATATATAGTTTATATATTTAAACATTACTATTGGGTTGAGAAGCAACTCATTAGTTAAAGGTAAATCTTCACATTCAGTTTTAATCGCTAATTCCATTTACCGTACGTTCTTATTTGTATTTATTTACTGTATTTGTAAAGTGCAGCAGTCCCTTCGGACCGCTTTTAGCGCCTTTTGCACAAATCAGCGCTACACAGTTTCAGCAACAACAAAAAGCACATCATTAGCGAATGTTTACATTCTGCGAGCATGTTATTTAGTAACTGCCGTGCCCCTGTCCTTAGGAAGTTGGCCACCTCCCTGCCGGAGGCTCTTTCGGCTCTCAGAAGAGATTATCCAGGCCACTGGCTGCTTCACAGACCTCGGGTCACTCTCCAATCACCCGATATTGAAACCACATTTACACAGACCAGAGCCCTGTGATTTCAAAAAGGTCAGAACCCCTGTGGACACGTGTGTACAAGAGCTAGAACCAGCTCGCCACAACTTGCCCAGGTTTCCATACTCTCATCAGTTGACATCTAAAAAAAACTTCCTAAAATATTTCTTTTAGACTTTGGTGATACTCCTAGTTCACTTTTAAGTAATTTATTGAGGAAAACCACCAATTCATTATGAAGTGAGAAAAAAATGTTAACATTTTGGATGATATAATTAAAAGCAAATTCCTAAATTGATAGTTCTAGCAAAGCTGTCACTTGCACCAAGTGCCATTAAAATGGTTTACCCAGTTCTCATTTTTTTTTTGCATTCGGCTACTTGTAGTTTTGGTTTTTCTAGTATTGACTTACCTGAACAGAAGGGAAAAGAAAAAACAAATGGCGGCACTGCTCACAACTGGTAAATGGCAGCTTGAGTTTGGGGTATAGACTGTCATTAACTCTTGTGAATGAGCGCATTACTTACTACTGATCTTTATTACCCTGGTTCAGAGTCCTCCTTATCCCAGCCATTGCTAAATTGAGGTATTCCCCCTCCTACAGACCCATAATCATACTTCCAGGCTTGTGATCACATTTTAAGCTAGTGTTCTGTCCATCTCCACGAAATGCAGAAGTCTGTCCGTCCCATAGCCCTAGCTCCCGCATTTCACCCAAATTAACAACAGAGATGCCAGTTTAGGGGAGTAGGGGGTGGGGCGGTACCAGACTAGGACAAGGTGGACTCTGAATCAGGGTAAAGAAGAGGACCAATAAGTAATACGTTAGTTACCTCTCATGTACGCGCCCTTGTCCTACACATTACTGAATTGAGGAATTAACAAGCTCCAAGTCCTTGCACCAAGTCCAAACTGATGCAGAAATACATTTATTTACATGACAATTACTTCATAGCTGCGTTCAGTAATTTAAAGGCAAAGTTACACTTTTGATCATTCATTAGGTTTAACCTATAATGTTTAACAAGTGTCATATGAGAAGACCAAGTTGCAGCCCTACATATTTCCTGTAGAGATGCTGCACCCAACTCTGCCCACAAACCTGAAACTGCTCGTGTAGATCTTGATGGGCTGATAGCGGGAGGTCAACATCTGCATTTTTAGAAGATTGCTTGTTTCACCCACCTACTAATCATCTGGGAAGCAGCTTTCCTACCCCTATTTGAAGAACTGTAGGATATTAAGAAGGAATTAGAAAGCCTAAAAACCTTAGTATGGTCTAAACTGGCCAATAAGACTTTCCTAACGTCTGGAATAAAGGCACATCAGCATCTAAGTCTGTGTGTAAGGCTGGCAACACTAACTCCTGAGATAGGTGAAATGAAGTATTGATCTTTGGAATTAATTTGGGATCTGGTTAAGCGTGGGCGGAAAATCCGTTCCGCTCGCGGATTTTGCGGATTTTCGGGAAATCCGCAATCCGCGAGATTTGCGGATTTCCCGCAAAATCCGCAAATTCGCACGCAGCGGATTTTTTTGGCGGCGCGCGGCGTTGGTGATACAATTTTTGCGGCGCGCGGCGTTTATCATCGTTTGCCGAGTTGTTTTTTTCGATAGTTTGCGAGTGCTGCGCCATTTTGGATCTTGCTGTGTGATCCCGCGGGAATTGGCGAGCGCGATTACGTCATCGCGGCTTGCCAGCGAGAGTTTGTCAACGCGAGTACGGCGAGATCACGTCTCGCGGTACTTCGCAAATTGCGAGATTTGAGATGCGGCGCGCGAAAATATAAATTTGCAATTCTGCACAAGAAATCCACCAGCAAGCAGCATAAACCTTCTAGAAATGATGATTTTTATGTGAATAACTCCTTAGTTTGACATTTGCCTGCACTTTTTTAGCGAGGAGTCCATTTTGGGGAGGGGGGCAGGGGGGTGGGAGGAAGGAAGTGCCCCATAGTCTTCAACTTCCTGTTCCTGTTCAGCAGGCTCCTCCCAGTGCTTTGTCCATCTCCTGGTCACTTTTCATTCGGATGTGGACCTGGAAGGATTACCTTTTGTGGATGCTGCTGGATCTTTGGATTTGAGGCCTTTTTGACTTTCTTTGGATCACTGTTGGATTAGAAATTTTACAAGTAAGTTTGTTTGGGGCATTACAGTTGCTGCAACTAAAATTTTGGGATTTTCGATTTTTGGGCTGTTTTGGGGCCTTTTCCCAGGGGTACTCAGTGGTGGGTGGACTGATTCTTTCTGTGGGTTGTCTTGAATTTAAACATCATGGAGGCCATAGATGAATTGGGATTGTGCTGATTTTTCTGTGTTTTTCGATTTTTTTTTTTTGTAAAATTTTGTGTTTTTCGATTTTTGACCTGTTGTTGGGGCCTTGACCAGGGGTAGTGAGTGGTGCATGGGGCCTAGTCTTTCTGTGGGCTGTCTTGAATTTAAACATCATGGATGGAATGGGATTGTGCTGATTTTGCAGTGTTTTTCGATTTTTGGGGGTGTTCATGGGGAGGGACATGCCATGTGGCTGGTGGCCATTTTGAGTGCAGCTACAGGCACTTGCCATGTGCTGGCAGGCAAGTGGCCATTTTGAATGCAGGCTTTGTTGTTAGGCCTCCAACCATTTTCCCTACTTTTCAACCTTTATTTATGCCAGGGGTAGTGAGTCTTGCATGGGCCTAGTATTTCTGTGGGTTGTCTTGAATTTAAACATCATGGAGGCCATAGATGAATTGGGATTGTGCTGATTTTTCTGTGTTTTTCGATTTTTTTTTTTTGTAAAATTTTGTGTTTTTCGATTTTTGACCTGTTGTTGGGGCCTTGACCAGGGGTAGTGAGTGGTGCATGGGGCCTAGTCTTTCTGTGGGCTGTCTTGAATTTAAACATCATGGATGGAATGGGATTGTGCTGATTTTGCAGTGTTTTTCGATTTTTGGGGGTGTTCATGGGGAGGGACATGCCATGTGGCTGGTGGCCATTTTGAGTGCAGCTACAGGCACTTGCCATGTGCTGGCAGGCAAGTGGCCATTTTGAATGCAGGCTTTGTTGTTAGGCCTCCAACCATTTTCCCTACTTTTCAACCTTTATTTATGCCAGGGGTAGTGAGTCTTGCATGGGCCTAGTATTTCTGTGGGTTGTCTTGAATTTAAACATCATGGAGGCCATAGATGAATTGGGATTGTGCTGATTTTTCTGTGTTTTTCGATTTTTTTTTTTTGTAAAATTTTGTGTTTTTCGATTTTTGACCTGTTGTTGGGGCCTTGACCAGGGGTAGTGAGTGGTGCATGGGGCCTAGTCTTTCTGTGGGCTGTCTTGAATTTAAACATCATGGATGGAATGGGATTGTGCTGATTTTGCAGTGTTTTTCGATTTTTGGGGGTGTTCATGGGGAGGGACATGCCATGTGGCTGGTGGCCATTTTGAGTGCAGCTACAGGCACTTGCCATGTGCTGGCAGGCAAGTGGCCATTTTGAATGCAGGCTTTGTTGTTAGGCCTCCAACCATTTTCCCTACTTTTCAACCTTTATTTATGCCAGGGGTAGTGAGTCTTGCATGGGCCTAGTATTTCTGTGGGTTGTCTTGAATTTAAACATCATGGAGGCCATAGATGAATTGGGATTGTGCTGATTTTTCTGTGTTTTTCAATTATTTTTTTTTGTAAAATTTTGTGTTTTTCGATTTTTGACCTGTTGTTGGGGCCTTGACCAGGGGTAGTGAGTGGTGCATGGGGCCTAGTCTTTCTGTGGGCTGTCTTGAATTTAAACATCATGGATGGAATGGGATTGTGCTGATTTTGCAGTGTTTTTCGATTTTTGGGGGTGTTCATGGGGAGGGACATGCCATGTGGCTGGTGGCCATTTTGAGTGCAGCTACAGGCACTTGCCATGTGCTGGCAGGCAAGTGGCCATTTTGAATGCAGGCTTTGTTGTTAGGCCTCCAACCATTTTCCCTACTTTTCAACCTTTATTTATGCCAGGGGTAGTGAGTCTTGCATGGGCCTAGTATTTCTGTGGGTTGTCTTGAATTTAAACATCATGGAGGCCATAGATGAATTGGGATTGTGCTGATTTTTCTGTGTTTTTCGATTTTTTTTTTTGTAAAATTTTGTGTTTTTCGATTTTTGACCTGTTGTTGGGGCCTTGACCAGGGGTAGTGAGTGGTGCATGGGGCCTAGTCTTTCTGTGGGCTGTCTTGAATTTAAACATCATGGATGGAATGGGATTGTGCTGATTTTGCAGTGTTTTTCGATTTTTGGGGGTGTTCATGGGGAGGGACATGCCATGTGGCTGGTGGCCATTTTAAGTGCAGCTACAGGCACTTGCCATGTGCTGGCAGGCAAGTGGCCATTTTGAATGCAGGCTTTGTTGTTAGGCCTCCAACCATTTTCCCTACTTTTCAACCTTTATTTATGCCAGGGGTAGTGAGTCTTGCATGGGCCTAGTATTTCTGTGGGTTGTCTTGAATTTAAACATCATGGAGGCCATAGATGAATTGGGATTGTGCTGATTTTTCTGTGTTTTTCAATTTTTTTTTTTTGTAAAATTTTGTGTTTTTCGATTTTTGACCTGTTGTTGGGGCCTTGACCAGGGGTAGTGAGTGGTGCATGGGGCCTAGTCTTTCTGTGGGCTGTCTTGAATTTAAACATCATGGATGGAATGGGATTGTGCTGATTTTGCAGTGTTTTTCGATTTTTGGGGGTGTTCATGGGGAGGGACATGCCATGTGGCTGGTGGCCATTTTGAGTGCAGCTACAGGCACTGGCCATGTGCTGGCAGGCAAGTGGCCATTTTGAATGCAGGCTTTGTTGTTAGGCCTCCAACCATTTTGCCTACTTTTCAACCTTTATTTATGCCCAGGGGTAGTGAGTCTTGCATGGGCCTAGTCTTTCTGTGGGTTGTCTTGAATTTAAACATTATGGAGGGCATGGATGGATTGGGATTGTGCTGATTTTGCAGTGTTTTTCGATTTTTTTGTGCTCTATAACTGAACTGATGTTCCTCTGTCTTCCATTTTTTTTAGGTGCACAAGACTCAAGAGAACCACCAGTGCCAGGAAGAAGTCCTGCAGCGGTGTGTGTGTGCAGCATAACGTCACGCGACGTCACGTCTGGCCTCAGACAACTCTACAATTCGTGCAACTGCGGCCTGCTGTCTGACCTGCTCTGAAGAAGATGGCCCCAAAGAAACTTCTCCGTAGCTCCTCTAGCAAGAAAGTTGCTAGTAAGGAGCAGAAGAAGCAAGTTACCAAGGAGGCTGGTGTGCCACCCACCACTTTTTTTGGGAGCAAAAAAAAAAGTACGCCTGCAGCAGCAGGATCTGCTGGGGACCAACCTGAGAGCAGCACCCCTGCTCCATTGGGTTCAGTGCCTCCACCACCACGCCAACTTAAGTCAAAGCCCTTGAGTGCTTCAGAGGCAGTCAGTGTACTTCTCCAATCACCATCGACCAGTGATGTTGGCTCATCGCAAGAAAGTAGCAGCAATGTCCCTGAATCAACACAGGTTGTTGTAACTCATCTGACAAGTGTTGAACAACCACAGCCGCAACAACAACACCATGTGCAAGTACACGCCCAAGTACATGTGGAAGGAGAGGCAGCAAAAGGAGATGCGCAAGCAAAGGTGCATGGACGTTCACAAGTGCCCACAATAGTTGTTCCTCCCGAAGTAGGGGCACATTTGGAAATCGACAATGAAGCTGAGGTATCATTGGAAGCCACTCCTCCTGATGATCATTCATTGTCTTCCACATCCCTAGCAAGGAAAAGATCAAGGGGGGTGTCTACATCTTCTTCAAGCCCACCTCGTTCTGGTGCAAGTGATCTGTCTTGGGAACCACGACAACTGCGGTCTGACAGTGAGGCAGAGGCACACCATGATCTGCCACCGGTACCTAAGCGTAAAAGGAAGGTCGTCCAAAAACTCAAACCTATGGAGTGTGATGAGGCTCAACAAGAAGTGACAGATACTGCTGGTGATGAAGCCTCTCACGATGACGACGAGGCAGTCATCACAAAGGTCACTGCAGCCCCACCGGGCATGCAGCAAAGAGACATTTTGACCCTATCCCGAGAAGCTGCTGAGCGTGATGATGATGTCGGCGAGGAGGCAATGGAAATGGAATCATTAGATTTGGAGTTAAGTAGTACACCAAAACCTACCGCTTCCATATTTCTTCCTCGCAAGAAGGTACCCACCTCGTCCTCGACCTCAATTCGTGGTGGTGAAAGTGCAAAACGTACTGAAGTTCGGCAATCCACATCCTCCACTTCATCTGTCATTAGCAGCAGGACCACCACCACCAGTATCGCCGCCTCCTCCGGCCCCCGAAGACATTTCAAGTCTCCAGTTTGGGACTTCTTTAGTGTTTGCCCAAAAAAGGAAAACGTAGCCATTTGTAGCCTTTGTAAGCTTCGATATAGTCGTGGTAAGCTTGGTTCTAACTATGGTACCGGAGGCCAGAGAGGTCATCTTGAGAGAAGGCACCCTGTCGAATGGTTTCCGCACCTAGAGGCGGTCAAGAAAGCCGGAATTGCACGTAATGAAAACGTTGATTTGTCATCTGCTGATGACGAGGAGGTAGAAGAAGACGATTCAAACACTTCACTTACACCCAGTTCCCATGTCAGCAGCACACCCCATGGGAGCCACACTAAGAGTGTGGGAGAGAGTGAGACATCAATGCGGAAAAGTACATCAGCGAGCGTAACTGGGTCGAAGAGATCATCATCATCCCGTAAATCATTGGTCCAGGGCAACATTAAAAAGATGTTGTTTACAGAAGCGCAATATGAACGCAACCACCCAATGACCCGTCTGTATAACACTAAGCTGGCTAAAATGCTAGCTCTGGACCTTCTCCCTTTTTCTTTTGTAGAAGGGGTTGGTTTTCTAGAATTAGTGACAGTGCTCTGCCCTAAATGGAAGGTTCCTAGCCGGTTCTATTTTGCCCGAGTTGCGGTTCCAGCACTACATGAAGATGTTCTGAAGTTGATTGGGGCAGCTTTGGAGAAGAGTGCTGTTCACACTATACATCTGACAACAGACATGTGGACCAGTGGCGCAGGCGCTGATTACATGTGCATCACTGCACACTGGGTCTCTTTTTCAGGGGCTAAAGCAAAGCTAAACTCAGGTGTTGACACTAACATTGTTTTTAAAGGTGCTCGGAAACATGCAACACTAGCCATGTTTGGTTTGGAGAAACGTCACACAGCAGAAAACATTTTGGATGTCTTTAACACAAAGGTCCTTAACTGTCTGTCCCCACTAAAACGCAAGGTTGGTTATGTTTCCACAGACAATGGCTCCAATATAGTTAAGGCCATGAGGGACGGTTACTATTTCAGAGTGCCGTGTTTGGCGCACTGTATAAACCTGGTTGTCCAAAAATTCTTGGGTAATAAACGCAGTGCAGCGTACAGTGTATTGGACAACTGCCGAAAAATTTGCAAGCATTTCAGGCATTCTTTTAAGGCCCGCAAGCAGCTGAGGAGCATGCTATATCAAAGTCAAATGCCAGTGAAAGCACTCATCCAGGAGGTGGTAACACGTTGGAACTCAACCTTCTACATGCTTGAGCGTCTGTATGAGCAGTATACGCAACTCGATCAATTTTTCTTGAAAGAGGGTATAGAGGAGCTGAGGATGGGTGGGCCGCAATGGAACATAGTTGAAAGCCTAACACGCATGCTTCGTCCTTTTGAGGTCTTCACACGTGCAGTCAGCAAGGAGGACTCTAATTTGGGAAAAGCTATCCCATTGTTGTACATGCTGGAGGACCAACTGAAGGAGGTGTGTTCTGTGTTTCGAAAAGATGACAAAAAGAAAGACTCTTTGCTTCTGGCTGAGACATTATTAGAGCTCCTACAAGGTGATGAACGTCTTCAAAAGATCCACTCAGAACAGCATTACATTTGTGCTACTATTCTGGATCCACGCTACAAAAAGGCGCTGGCAGGCAGAGCATTCTTTCCTTTTGCTGATGAAGATGTTACAAAGTACAAACGTTGGCTAGCCTTGTCAGCCAAGAAGTTTGAAACAGAACGGCTGGAAATTGAAGGAAATGGCAGTACATCAGCAGGCCATCCCCAGTCAAAACAATCCACTTCTGCACCTGTGGCTGTGGCACAAGTGACCTCTCAGCCGTTAAAGACACCGGCAACCGCATCATCTGCACGAAAGGCAGCAGAAACATTGGAGGCTGAAGAGGATTGGCTAGCTCTGCGTGGGTTTGGTTCTCAAAAGGCCAGAGGCACAGCAAGAGCTACGCAAAGTGGAGGAACCTTGGAGGAGGACCTTGAGTCGATGGTGAAGGACTATCTGAATGACTCCACAGAGGTCTATGTTAATTCTGACCCATTGGCGTATTGGCATGGGAAAAAAGAATTGTGGCCACAGCTCACCAACCTGGCTTTAAACTACTTGTCTTGCCCACTCGCAAGTGTGTCTTCTGAACGGGTTTTCAGTGCGGCTGGTGGGATTGTAACTCCCAAACGGAGCCGCCTCTCGCCCAAAAATGTGGAGAGGTTAACAATGATCAAGATGAATCAGCACCTCATACCACCAGATATAAGAGTACGAGAGAGCGTGCCGGATGAAGAGGAGGTGGCCAGCACCATAGATGAGGGAATTTCTACTCTGTCAGGTGGCACTGACCTCACCCGGGCTGAATTCGCAGAGTATGATGACGAAGCCTTATTCTTATTCCTGGACCGTGATTCCGACTCCGAGCCCTGAAAATGAGACAACGAATCAATAACTTTCTTTTTCATCCTTATTCACTTTTATTCCTGTGTGTCTGTCTTTCTTTGTTGTGCACAGTTAATATAATTCAAACTTTAATCAGATAATCACAAAGACAAGCCCATCAGCAGAACTGTCTTCACTTGTTTGCTAATTTATTTGAAGGTGCCGCAGTCTGCATTCCTCAGGTTCACAAGTTCAGAAGAACATGCTCCTCTATCCTCCTCCTCCAGACTCCTATTTCCATCAAAGCAGAGGGCTGGTTTACGCCCAATGAAGAAAGACTCAGCACTTGTGGGGGTGTTGTTCTACCTCTTTGCAGGTGAGTTGACGGGTCTGGGGGCCATTGCTGGGAAGCACTAAAAGTGGTTTGTGCCAAATCCGAGGCGGAAATTTTTTTGTGTTTTTGATGACTTGCTTGCCTTTGAGGTGCTCTTAGGGGGGGTTCCGTCTGTTTGTGGGTGAGTTTCATGGTCTGAGAGCACTGCTGGGACACTCTAATCTTGATTGCATTTGCTTTTCAGGAAATCCGTCGTGCCAACCCCGACTTATGGCCCAGCTACGCAGCGCGTTTGGACCGAAGGCCCAGAAATATTGCAAGTATGAGAGTTTGCTTTTGGCCTGTTTGGGGGTGTTATACTTCTTGGCGGGTGGGTTGCCGGGTCTTGGGGCATTCCTGGGAAGGTCTAATACCGGGTAGAAGTGGTTGGGACTAAATCCAGGCCGATTTTTTTTTTGGGCTATTTCTGACATTTTGCTCTATGTAGCGTTTTCGGGGGCCTGTTTGGGGGGCTTCCTGGTGTTTGCGGGTGAGTTTCGTGGTCTGGGAGCACTGCTGGGACACTCTAATCTTGATTGCATTTGCTTTTCAGGAAATCCGTCGTGCCAACCCCGACTTATGGCCCAGCTACGCAGCGCGTTTGGACCGAAGGCCCAGAAATATTGCAAGTATGAGAGTTTGCTTTTGGCCTGTTTGGGGGTGTTATACTTCTTGGCGGGTGGGTTGCCGGGTCTTGGGGCATTCCTGGGAAGGTCTAATACCGGGTAGAAGTGGTTGGGACTAAATCCAGGCCGATTTTTTTTTGGGCTATTTCAGACATTTTGCTCTATGTAGCGTTTTCGGGGGCCTGTTTGGGGGGCTTCCTGGTGTTTCTGGGTGAGTTTCGTGGTCTGGGAGCACTGCTGGGACACTCTAATCTTGATTGCATTTGCTTTTCAGGAAATCCGTCGTGCCAACCCCGACTTATGGCCCAGCTACGCAGCGCGTTTGGACCGAAGGCCCAGAAATATTGCAAGTATGAGATTTTGCTTTTGGCCTGTTTGGGGGTGTTATGCTTCTTGGCGGGTGGGTTGCCGGGTCTTGGGGCATTCCTGGGAAGGTCTAATACCGGGTAGAAGTGGTTGGGACAAAATCCAGGCCGATTTTTTTTGGGCTATTTCAGACATTTTGCTCTATGTAGCGTTTTCGGGGGCCTGTTTGGGGGGCTTCCTGGTGTTTGCGGGTGAGTTTCGTGGTCTGGGAGCACTGCTGGGACACTCTAATCTTGATTGCATTTGCTTTTCAGGAAATCCGTCGTGCCAACCCCGACTTATGGCCCAGCTACGCAGCGCGTTTGGACCGAAGGCCCAGAAATATTGCAAGTATGAGATTTTGCTTTTGGCCTGTTTGGGGGTGTTATGCTTCTTGGCGGGTGGGTTGCCGGGTCTTGGGGCATTCCTGGGAAGGTCTAATACCGGGTAGAAGTGGTTGGGACAAAATCCAGGCCGATTTTTTTTGGGCTATTTCAGACATTTTGCTCTATGTAGCGTTTTCGGGGGCCTGTTTGGGGGGCTTCCTGGTGTTTGCGGGTGAGTTTCGTGGTCTGGGAGCACTGCTGGGACACTCTAATCTTGATTGCATTTGCTTTTCAGGAAATCCGTCGTGCCAACCCCGACTTATGGCCTAGCTACGCAGCGCGTTTGGACCGAAGGCCCAGAAATATTGCAAGTATGAGATTTTGCTTTTGGCCTGTTTGGGGGTGTTATGCTTCTTGGCGGGTGGGTTGCCGGGTCTTGGGGCATTCCTGGGAAGGTCTAATACCGGGTAGAAGTGGTTGGGACAAAATCCAGGCCGATTTTTTTTGGGGCTATTTCTGACATTTTGCTCTATGTAGCGTTTTCGGGGGCCTGTTTGGGGGGCTTCCTGGTGTTTGCGGGTGAGTTTCGTGGTGTGGGAGCACTGCTGGCTATATATACTTTACTTTGCAAGAGGTTTGAAGCAAATCCATGGTGGCTGAGGGGACTTAGGGCCTAGCTGCAGAGCGCGCGCGGAGTGATTTGGGAAATTTGTGAAAAAGTGACTAAGTCCCCATTTTTGTACTTTTGCTCTTTGGCTGTTTGGGGGTCTTCTACTCGTTTTCTCCTGGGTTGACGGCTCTGGGGCCATTGCTGGGAAGCTCTAATACCGGATAAAAGTGTTTTGGACCAAATCCCAGGCGGAATTTTTTTTGTGTTTTTGATGACTTGCTTGCCTTTGAGGTGCTCTTAGGGGGGGTTCCGTCTGTTTGCGGGTGAGTTTCGTGGTCTGGGAGCACTGCTGGGACACTCTAATCTTGATTGCATTTGCTTTTCAGGAAATCCGTCGTGCCAACCCCGACTTATGGCCTAGCTACGCAGCGCGTTTGGACCGAAGGCCCAGAAATATTGCAAGTATGAGATTTTGCTTTTGGCCTGTTTGGGGGTGTTATGCTTCTTGGCGGGTGGGTTGCCGGGTCTTGGGGCATTCCTGGGAAGGTCTAATACCGGGTAGAAGTGGTTGGGACAAAATCCGCGCGGAAAAGCCTTTAGTTTTGGCACTTTTTGTAACTTAGGGTTCGTTAGGGTTAGCCCTAGCAGCAGGATTGCATGTGTATCGGGGTGTTCTAGATTTTTCAAACTGAGTTCTGGGGTCTTAGAGCACTCGTGAGAATGTGTAATTTTGGTTGCAAGTCATTTGAAGAAAATCCATGGTGGGAAAGGGGGGATTTGGCATAGTTAAAGAAAGCCTTTGCCACTATTCTTAACTTAGGGTTCGTTAGGGTTAGCAGTATTTCTATTGCATGTGTTTGAGTGGGGGGGATTTCGAGTCTTGGAGCGATGCTGGCTATGGCTACTTTTGCTTGGTTGCTTGCAAGTGGTTTGAATACAATCCACGGGGGGTAATGGGTAATTAGGGTACTTCGGCCTACTTTTACTTTCAAAGTAAGTTTTGTCTCCAGTTTTCTGCTAGGCCTCGTTTTTTGGGTGGGAGCACTGCTAGGAAGATCTATTTTTGTTCTAAAACACAGTTTACAGTACACCTAGCTTGAGGGGCAAGATCCGCTACATTAATTTGCCCATACTTACTTATCCTTCAAAAGGTGACTCAGAGTACGCACTTTCAAAAACATTGTACTGTCTGTCTACTAGGAAAAACAAATTGTGACTTTTTGCACTCCACAGCCTACATACCTTATATTTATTTATCAGTGGTGTTGTAATATTATATCACTTCCTGTTTTTCGTTGAATAATTACAGGCCGGGTTTCAGTCTCTGCAATGGGGAAAAAAGGATGGAGTCAGGCTTCACAGTAGCGAGCCACAATTCAGCATCAGGCAGGCAGTGGACAGGGTGTCTTCTGGTGACCAACATCGGTGGACGAAGCGTCGGCTGCAATGGAGGAGTGCCGCTAATAGGAGGATTTTTTTTCTGCGGGCAACTTACTTACCACTTCCAACAGGACCACAACAACCACATAGATACAGTATCCCTTGCCTTTTTCTCTGACTGTGACTGCATTTCTTTGCTCTCTCTCGGCTTCTACATTGATCCCTTAACACATCACTTAGTCCACTCCACTATCTGCACCACACATAGTCATTTGTAAGTGCTCCTACGTAATTCGCAAGTCGCAGCACGCCCCAGGCCGTAGAGGACTGGGATGGCCCCAATGATGAAGCATGTCACCAAGGGGCAACCCTGGTGAGTGAGGGGACACCTAGAAAAAAAGCAATTTCTCCTTTTTTATCTACTATACCTTCTGTCAGGTTACGCAGCCCCTAAGCGCCTACCGTACTATGAAACTACATTTCCCATGAGTAGGCGGGAGACTTGCAGACTATTTAGTGAGACTATATGAGAGTACCCTTGTATGTTAGGACATCACTTCACTGATGCCTGTCTTGTCTTCTCTTACAGGTATCCTTTCCCTGCTGACCCTACCTTTACCCATCCCACATTTTTTATTTTAGTTTGTTATTTTTCTCCCTCGCCTAATGCCTCGAACACCCTGTGTTTACACTTCTGGGTGTTGGTGACATTTGGAGGTGGAACCATATTTGCATCGACTGGATCACGGGGAGTAAACGTGACACCTTCCAGACCAACCCCATTGAGTGTTGTTGTGAATGGATTTATAGTGACCAGCAAGGCTCTCGGGTATCTGGCTACAGAGACCTTATGTTGAATATAGTTATCAATAATTCCACACAGGCCCTGTACTGTCGCATTCTTTCTTTCCACAGTTGTCGATGATATATTCTTACTCTGCTTGACAAAGAACCATTGCTAATGTGAAAGAACTTCAACCGAATTAGTAGTTATACTTTACCATTTGTTAGGCTACAATGTGGCACTGCTCTACTGTACTTCTGTCACCTGCTATATTCTCAGTTGTACCGTTGAATTGCTCAGGAGGACAAACCAGATTTCATTTTCTTTTTTTTCATAGGCATGCAACTGCCACTGTGTCACACCACTACTACCACCGCTATGAGGAAATTTTATCCGACCAAGATTGCCAACGTTATTCGGTGTTTCCCGTGGAGCCAGCCCTGGGCCTAGCCCTACTTTCAAACACAAATTACAGGTAAGATAAGCGTTTGGTGGTTTGGGGGTATAATGGAGTATTAGTACGAGAGACGAGAGCCTGAAGGTAGTACTACTAAAGTCCTAGGACTCTTGGATTCACTTCACTTAGTCTGTGAGAGGCACTTAGTGTTGAAAACATTTGGGCATTTACACTTAAAGGAAGAAAATGGAACTAAACTTTCAGGAAAACAGTCAACGTTAAACCCCCACCCACCAGGCAAGCAGTAAAAAACAGGTATGCTCAGATAAAGTTTGAAAAAGTATATTTATATCCCTAACAAAATAATCTCCCGCAAGACCCTCCCTAACCCCAACGATTGTCCTTCAAAAGTCCCCAAAAACCCAACTCCCAATTCCCACCCCCCAAAAGTCTCTAAAAAAGGGGCAAGGGACACTATGGGTGGATGCTGTTCACTTTTTGGGCCAGGGCATCATGCTCCTCGCGGAGCAAGGCGAGCTCCTGCTGAAGGCGGGACACCATCAGGGTGGTGCGGCGCAGGCGTGCCTTCACTGCCTTGCAGGTGCAAGGCCTGTGAGAAGCAGCTGTTGGCCTTGCTGCTCGGCGGTGGCGTTTGCCTTTGGCAGCCCGGCTCAGTCTCGGTGGACCACTGTGCTGGGTCACGGTGGCAGCCGGTGAGGCCACGGAGGACGACGTTGTCGTTGTTGTCGACCGCACACTTTCCACGTCCTCCAGGGCCACCAGCCGCCGATATTCCGCAACAGTGGCCTCGATTCTCCGTTGCCGGGCCGCTCTAGCCAGCTCCTTCCTCCTTGTTCGTTTGGAAGGAGAACCTATATGAAGAAAGAAAGACATAGTCTGTAACCAATGCTCTTTAAGATTAACTCAATCATTCAGCAGAAATGTGTGCTGCAGTACAACTAGCAACTTGCAAGCGCATTACATAACTATTGAGGCCAGTATCTATCTAACCTCACACTTCTTCATCCTTGCTCTAACATTAGTGGGAGTTTAAGGAACAAATTCTATGAGCACTGTGGACTTCCATTGGAGTCGACTATGAAAGTACACCAGTCTTATTCTTCTTCTTGTCTCTTGTTTTGGAAAATTGGTACGTTATTTTCTGCAAGCCGGCATAATGCCAGCGCGGTAAACTTGCACCCGAGAAAAAGAGACGCACGCCATGAGGAGTGACCTAGACTTGCGTTGCCGTTGCGTTACTGTACCCGTCCAGTACATGCAGGTGGTGAATCTCTTACTTTTCTATTACGGGTGGCACTGAGAATACTCTGTTACAACTCAAGGGCTACTGCTTAATTAATTTAACTTTCACCCTACAGTGGAAATGAGTACTAGAAATGGAAAATTGAAGAAGATAAATAATCTGATTATCTATCACTTCACATGGGATGTTTTTGCTTATATATGGGATGACTTTAGGTGCTTTGCTTTTTATTGAGTGACAGGCAGTGATACATCCACACATGAATGACTGAGTACTACTAAACTTATTAAGAGAGGTAGGGAGTGGCCACCATAATAACCGGATCTATGCAGTGCTTGCAATACAAACTACTGCTACTATTTATGGTAGTATTTGGACAAAATTAAAAGTTCTTTTCCTTGCCTTTCCTACACTGGAACGGACGTGCGGGTGCAGTGTTAGTGTTACATGCTCTTCAAAGTTACACTTAGTTCATCCACTGACCGTCTACTCTCTCTAGATCATGGGTACCACAAACTTTCTCTCAGGGGCTACATTTACAGTGTAGTTTGGGGCCGAGGGCCGCACTGGTGGGGGCGGAGTCAGAGGGGGCGGGGCTAAAGCAAAACGATAACTTGTGACCATGAGGTTGCACACAGGTCCCTGCAGCAGATGCCCTCATCCACTGAGCCACCAGACCCAGCATTTACATACATCTCTCTCCCTCCTGCTGTCCCTCCTGCCCTCCCTCCATCTCTCTCTCCCTCCTGCCCTCCCTCTCCCTCTGTCATCTCACTGTGTGTGTGTCTATCTGTGTCAGCCTTCAGCCCGGGTTGAGACCGCTTCCTCAACGCGCACACACAGACAACAACACCAAAGTACTTAACAGGTCTTTAAAAGACCATTAACATATTATTGAGGCTTTGTTTGTTTTAGCGCCCCTGCTTCTCCACCCTGACAATCACTGCTTGCCCGGCCCCACAGAGCAGAGGCTTAGTTCTATTTCACCTCTTTGTGGCCTTGCATCTCCACTCTGCTCTGTGGGGGCCGGGGGAGCAGTGATTGTCAGAGTGGAGATGCAGGGGCGCTAACAGGTGAAATACAAAAAAGCCTCTGCTCTGTGGGGGCCGGGGGAGCAGTGATTGTCTGCAAGGTCAGCGCACCGCCAACGAAGGCTTGCCGGGCCACCACCGGCCCGCGGGCCGTACTAGGAGTACCCCTGCTCTAGATACACATATGCTATCTAAGAGTCAGATAGTAGCATGATCCAGGTATATGGACACATACAGTTTCTGTGTCACCCACCCAGGCTGTTGTCCTTCCACCCATCATTGCTTCATCATTCACCCAGCCATGCATCTCATATTCTTGCCTTCCCAGCTAGTCTTCAATCTCAATAAGTAAGGAATATATAAGAGCTTACCTCTGGCCGCCACCACCACCGTCTCAACTCTCACAGCTGCCGCCGCCGCCTCCTCCCCTGAAGCATCGCCCGATTCGCCCTCCGCCTCGGTGTCGAGCACCACCACCTCCACACTGGCCCCGCCACCAGATGTTCCACCTACAAAGTACATTTAAGAATGTTAGAATAAAGCAGTCACTAGTATTTGGTCTAGGAATGAAGACATGTGAAAACAATGTAATTTGTGACTGTCGTTAAAGTTAAAAAAAAATGTCCCTTTTTCCAGGGAAGGTTGTCTTGCTGCACTTTTTGGCACAACTGATGAAGGCTGTTTTTTTAACACGCACCATTTTTCTCCACACAGACAGAAGATGGACTTCTAACAACAAGATCAAGTTGAAACCAGGTGAGAGCTCGGCTCGACCACAAGAAATGTCTTCAATTAATCGTCAGCACTAACCACTTTTCCATTATCAGTTAAACGTTTAGTTTTATTATGACTTCATTTTAATAAATGTGTTTACTTTTAATAAAGCTTTTAAAGTTAAATACAATCTGTGTTTTTTGGTCCAGACTAGAGTGACTGAGCGAAAGGTTTTGCAATTTTTGCAAGCATGAGTCCAGATAGAACACTTCAAAAGACATTATGGACAATCCCAGAGGACTGCACTAAGTTGATAGAGCTATTGCTGACTAGAATCATGGGAGTTTCGCCAACCGTGCAATCTTAGTTAGCTACACAGACAGACTAATAAGAATAATCTAGTAATACCACAGGGAGTCATAGTAGAGGCAGGATAAGAATTTAGATACAGTCTACAAGAAGAGCAAAGACAATTTTGAAAAAAGTCAAATGAGGAACGCTAGGAAAAATAGGTACTAGTCTAAAATGAAAACTTACTGGGGCCAGCAGAGGAGCCCTCGCCTGCCCGATCCTGGCCCTGTTGATGAACAGCATCCGCCGCCTGCTGCTCCTGTGTCCTCCTCTCGCCCCTGGGGGGAGCTGACGTACAACATGAAAGAAAGAACAGAAAACATGGATGATTGTTGCTTGTCAATGTCAACCAAATCAAACATTTCAAAAGAACAATAACAAAATATTTCTGCGAAATTATATTGATTATGGTTACTTTTCATTTATATGCGGACCTGTGACTTCGAAAGTCACGTAACTCACTAAACAAAGTACTGAAACGTTCACCTAGGACTGGCAGGCAGCAGTCCGCAGGCAAGACGCAAAGTGACAGACAAACTCCATTGTGATTTCAGTCAGATCAGTGACAACACTAACAGTTGCCTGCTACATTACCAGTCATTTAAATAGTCAAACTATCAATCCACCGCCACTATTTTTCTTATTGTCAGGGTTACAAAGGAAGGGGCAGATTTAAGCCCTTGCGGCTCTTTTGCGCCGTTCTTGTGTGACTTTTGTGACGCAGCAGCTAAACAAAAAAGGGCGCCATGGTGCGGCGTATAATATTATAACAACGTGACGCATTTGGGAGATGCATCCCGTTATAAAGCCCTGCGCCATCAGGGGGCGTTCCGGCGCAAGGGAGGGCATTCCTGCGCTGGAACACATCCTAATAGTGGCTGAGGGAAATCTACAAAATATCAATCAGTCACCTTTAGGACAATGATGCGTCACACAAACCCTGCACCTGCTTGAAGCAGACGTACGGCTTGACCCAGCATTGGGGAGATAGGGTACCCCAGAGCATTGATGGAGCTGCGCCATCGTTGCGACGCAACTCCAGCAGTAAAGCTTCGGTGACGTTTTGGGCCCATGGGGCGCCGCATTGCAAATACGGCGCACCATGTTTGGTGGTGGTAGCGGGCCGCACAATTAATGGCGCATCCCTGCTACTTTGCAGGGATGCGACGGTAATTGCAATTCTGCCCCTTAGGGGCATACTTACTTACGCGTTCTGGCGCATCTCCAGAGATGCGCCAGATCAAATGCGTCACGCAAAACTACCCTTGCGACACGGCAGATGTGCCTCATTTACAATGCGGCGCGCCCTGGCGCAAGGGTAGGCACTTGCGTGACGCATCTCGTCACGTAAGAGCGGCGCATCGCTGGAGTCACGTCGCCAACGCAATGCAACTCCAGTAATGCTCAGGGCCACCCAATACTTTACATGCTGTGTCAGTCCTTTCGCCTGCTTCGAGCAGACATAAGGAATTGAATTGACGTAGCAGCGTCGCAGAAGTGCCTGCGTTAAATCTTGTAGATTTCACGCAGGCAATTTTGCGAGGCGCACAGCCGCTGGACCGCCCACCCTGCGTACTAGGAACGCACCCATTGTGGTGCAGGCCCATGGCTTTATAACGTGACGCATCTCCCTAGATGCGTCATGCTGTAAATGACTTGCAGGGATGCGGCACGTTTACGCCGCTGTTGCGTCACGCAAGGCAACGTAAACGTGGCGCAAGGGGCTTGTAAATGTAATCTGCCCCCTAGTGTCTAGCATTACGCAGTTCTGTTAAGTACACTCATACATAATAGTTACTCAGGCCAATGAGACCACGAAATAGAAAACAAATAAGCATAGTAGCAACCCCACTGAGAAGGAGAGCAGTGCACCTGAAATGCACAGAAGATTTTGAAATATAATTTAACTACAATGTAATCGTCATCAGCGGCATTATTGGCTTGCTCCATGTAAAAAACAAATATTTGCAATACAACAACACAGAGCAGGAGAAAACATCATAGTAGTGAGTGATTAAATGCCAATGGCTACTACTACTCACCAAGGCCGGGGATCTCCAAGCCGAGCTGGTCCAGCAGGTCGCGCTCGCGGTCCAGGAGGTCCGTCCAGCGATGGGTGACCTGGCTGTAGGTGCGCTGGACCCCGTAGAGGTGGGATATGGCCCAGCACACCTTCTCCCACCGCTTCCGGCGCTCCCGCATGTTATAGCCGCCGGCCGCGATCCTGCCGCCTCCCGCGATGGTCCTGGGCAGGCGGCGCTGGACGAAGTAGACCAGCGCGCCCACTTCCTCCGGGCTGAATATCTCCCGGCGCGTCACCTGCTCCCCCCTCGATCTCACGCCTGCTGTCCTGCCACTGGGTCCAGCACTACTCCCCGCCGCCGCTGCGGCCCTCAAGTGCCTGGGCAGCTTCACGGCGCCTGGCTTGACCATGGTCTGGGCAGGTAAGGTAGGAAGAAGTAGAAAATTAAGAAAGAATAGGATAGGGAAGAAGAAAAGAAAAGAGTTTACAAAAGTAGTTTAAAAGTAAAGAAAAATAGCAGAAAAGACAAAAATATACAGCTAGGAAAAGAGAGGGATAGATAAGAAGCAAAATCGTAAAAAAAAAACTGAAAACAAGCAAAGGATGGGAAAGATATCAAGAGGATTAAACACCATGCCCAGACACAGGAAATGAATGAAAAACAAGATGGCCGGCGCCCGTTTCCGAGCGCGAAAGTCAGTTCGCGCGAGATTTTCCTCGCGATCTCGTGCGAACCTCTAGATTTCCCGCGCGATCTCGTGCGAACCTCTACTCGCAATGCGCTTACTGCGCGAGATTATACATAGCGGGCGGAAACGGAAATACGTCACGCAAACAAAATGGCCGCGCCCGTACTCGACCTTGGGGTAAATTCGCGTGTTGCGCTGCAAGCGGCTCGCGAATACTGCAAAAAAACTCGCGAAACAACAAGCCGCAAAAAAATAAAATGCTCATTCGCACGAATTGGCGGCTTCCGCGGTCGGTTTCGCACGACGCCGCGCCCCGCGAATAGCGCGAAAAAAACCGCAAAACGATTTCAGCAAAAGCAAAAGCAATGAGCAGGTGCAAAAGGTCAACCTCATGATTTGTAACGATTCTTTGTATTGCTTCCTGAGGGGGCCCTCCAGAATTCGGTTGCCTGCTTGCAACTATTGTGTGACCCTGCTCTGACCTTAACTGTATGCCACAAAGGTCCTGATTTACAGCTAAAGGAGCAGACAAGCAGGTGCCAGGCTGGAACTTTAAATTCTTTCAGTGACACATTAATTAGCCCCTAATTCATTATTGTCAGTTGGGGCAGGGCAGGTGTTGTAACTAATTTTGCAACAATGAAAGCACTTAGCAAGTGCAAAAGATCACTAATCAGGGCGCACTAAGGAAGCAGGTGCCAGCTAAAAAAATATTCTGTGACACATTAATCAGCCCCAAATTAATTCAGGTCACTTGAGGCAGGGAAGGTGTGCTTTGCTTTGCCAAAAATAATGTACACTGGACAACCAGAGGGTGTGGTGATGAAACAGAGGGTGGCATGGGTGGGCCAGAGGGTGGCATGAGTAGTCAGAGAGTGGCAGTGGTGACAGAGAGTGGCAGTGATGAAGAAGAGTGTCCCAAACAGGTTGGACACGTAGAAACAACAAGTTCGCAAAACTTGCGACCCGACAGGTAAGTTCGCAAATTGCGAAATTGTAAAAACCCTCGCGAACTGGCAGAAACACGGGCGAACACAAAAAAAAAAAAAAATCCGCAAATTCGCGGGAATTCGCGGATTTTGCGGATTGCGAGTTTGCAAATCCGCAAATTCGCGGATTGCCAATCCGCAAAATCCGCTCATGCTTAGTACACTGTTCATGTCAGCGCATAGCTTTCTCACTAGAGAGAGGCCCTCTCCCACTTGTTTGGTGGCAGGCCCAGGATGGAATGACCTTGTGCTATGCTAGTTTGTGTATGATAAGAGGGCTGCAACCTTTTTTTTGTATTTCACTGCCCAACTGCATCTGCCTGGAAAATCCCACTGAGGGTGTGTTGTTGCCCGGGTATGAAACGTATATAATGTACCTTTATACTTGTTGGTTTTAGTTCTCACTGTAGCACTCCTAGCGACTGGACAGATGGTGCTTCACTCTGAGTGCATATGAATAAATATGTTATTGGTTTGCATTCTCTACTGTCTCACCGACTCTTCATTTGGTACCGAAGGCTGAGAGGTGGTCATGAGTGACCCGGGTGGCCCCAGGTGGGTCACTTTCTTCACCTTGGGAATAAAGTAGAGTGGAGAGTGAAAAAGTGTGCTTTAGGCTGCCTGCTGTGAGCAACATTTTTCTCCACTTTGCAACCATCGTTTTCTATAGCTTTGAATAGCCGCAACAAATCAGGCATCATCTACATTTTCTTTGAGCACTTGTTCCAATGAGTGAGATGAATTTTTGGTAAAGTTATGGTGCCAATATTTGCAAACATACTAAATATGCATAAAATAATATTCATGAAGGGGCGCCTGTATTCCTGAAGGCCTTGGACTCAGTGTACATGGGAGACGGCAACATTTAGCAACTGCACTTCAAAAGCTTTAATTATAATATGTCTAGTCATGGCTTTTTAATAGGGTATTAATGGAGTTTCCCCCTTGGGAGTACAGAATATGGAGACAAATGGAAGGCCTTCCCTATCAGA